>NC_044384.1:28649927-28955927 GCF_006542625.1 Nomascus leucogenys | reverse complement strand
AGGAGGCAGAGGTTGCAGTGAGCGAAGATCGCACCACTGCGCTCTAGTCTGGGTGACAGGGCGAGACCCTGTCTTAAAAAAAAAAAAAAAAAATCAAGCAGGGACAAAAAGTGGGCACTTGCAAGACACAGAAAAATCACAAAGAAATGCTAGGGCTAGATGGAGGAGGGGGGAACTGAGCTATAAACTGGTCAATGAAGATGAATAATCTGTCTTGATTTCTTTGAAACAAGGCAGGGTCTAAAGGAACAAATGGATACAGATGAAAGCACAGGGAGGTGAAGGGGAGCTGTTGCTTCTCCCTGGGGTCTTTCTGTTCCCCCCAGCTCAGTCGTTTGCCTCATCTTTTCCCATCCTGCCTTGCCAGTGCATGCAGCCCACAGCCCCGCCCTGCAAGGGCTATCTGGAGGCAAAGAGGGTAGATTGGGAGTTCTCTGTGGCTTGGGAGTGGGAACCATATTCTTCTGGCATAGACTATCTACCAATCTAGTTGGTTGTGGAAGCTTCTCAGAGCACCTGGGCTTCATCTCCTGAACCAACCAGAGGTCCTCCAGGACTTTCAAGTCAGGTAGCACTCAACTCCCAATAGGGGAGTACAGCTCTCAGGCTACCCATGGTACCCTACTCCCAACCCTTCCCACTTCTGGTGGCAGCTCTGGACCCAACAGAACTGCCCCCTCCCTATCACATCCTAATTCTGCTTCTTCTGGCACATCTAAAATTTCCTTCTGCTGTCTCTTGGATCTGCTACTGATAGCCAGACATGGGCTCAAGGCTGCTATGATCTGAATGTTTTATCCCCTCTAACTCATATGTTGAAATCTAATCCCCAAGGTGATATTAAAAGGATCAGCCTTTGGGAGGTGATTAGGTCATGAGAGCTCTGTCCTCATGAGTGGGATTAATGCCCTGATAAAATAAGTCCGAGGGAGGGGTGTGTATGTGTGTGTGTGTTTACCTCTTCTACCATGTCTACCATGTGAGGACACAGCAGAAGGTGCCAAATATGAAGAACAAGACCCTCACAAGACACTGAATCTGCTTGCACCTTGATCTTGGACTTCTTAGACGCCAGAACTCTAAGCAATCAATTCCTATTGTTTATAAATTACTCAGTCTAAGGTATTTTGTTAGAGAAGCCTAAATGAACTTAGAGAAAGGCTAACGCATTATCTGCTTTCAGGACTCATTCAAGTTACTTGCTAGACACTGTAAGAGTTACAATCTTTCAGGCATTCTTTTTTTTCAGATGGAGTCTCGCTCTGTCGCCCAGGCTAGAGTACAATGGCATGATCTTGGCTCACTGCAACCTCCATCTCCCGGGTTTAAGCAATTCCCCTGCCTCAGCCACCCCAGTACCTGGGATTACAGGCACGCACCACCACGCTTGGCTAATTTTTGTAATTTTAATAGAGATGGGGTTTAACCATGTTGGCCAGGTTGGTCTCGAACTCCCGACCTCAAGTGATCTGCCCACCTTGGCCTCCCAAAGCACTGGGATTATAGGTGTGAGCCACTGCACCCGACCTTTTCATGCATTCTTTACAAGAGTTTCACTATCACAGCCACTGTTCTGCTATCTAGGTTAACTCGCACATCCCTGTGACCCACAAATGCCAGAACAGGGCACTATTAAATGACATTAAGTTCATCTCTCAGTTTCAATTCTGCCCAACAAATGTAATCCCTAAGGAATCTCATTCTGTTCAAGGGACATCTCAACTTTCTGAAATAGGAGAATAGGTTTCCATCCCCTTCACCTTGGGAAATACTACCAAAAGTCATATCCCTGTGAATCACAACTTAACCACTCACTCAGGCAGGAGTGTGAAGGAGGTCTTCCTGTCTTTTTCCTATCTGAGCCCCTGGATCCCTTCTTGTGACCGGCACTTAGTGAATTGGAAAATAACCATAACAGCAACAGCACCACTAATCACTAGTCAACCCCTAGGACAACTATGAAGGGGGTAGATGTGCACAAGGGAGCCTAGGTGACAACGATGGGCCACTTGACTAACACAGTCACAGCATCCTATAATAAAAATCACTATAAATTCACAGAACTACAAGTAATAATAATTATAGCTAACATATACTGTACATCTACTGTCTAATACTGCTCCAGTGATTTCTCTTGGTTTAACTTTAGACATCATCTACTGACTTATCACAGACATAAAAATTGAGGTCTTATCCCACATCCCTTTCTGCTCCTTACATCCTAATGAAGTTATGACTTTGAATTAAGTTTAGATTTAGAATCTGGGCCGGGCCTGGTGGCTCACACCTGTAATCCCAGCACTTTGGGAGGCCAAGGCAGATGGATCACCTGAGGTCAGGAGCTCAAGGGCAGCCTGGCCAACATGGCAAAACCCTGTCTCTACTAAAAATACAAAAACTAGCCACATGTGGTGGCACACGCCTGTAGTCCCAGCTACTCGGGAGGCTGAGGCAGGAGAATCACTCGAAACTAGGAGGCAGAGGTTGCTGTGAGCCAAGATTATGCCACTGTACTCTAGCCTGGGCCACAGAGTGAGACTCATTAAAAAAAAAAAAAAAAAAAAAAGACAACACATTAGAATCTGTTACTCTATGTTTATTATTGAGCTAAGTAATGTTCTCTGATTACATTTCCTTTCTTATAGTTTGTTTTTCCTGGAGTTAATAATTGTCTTTTTTTATTCCAATCATTTTCTTAAACTTATGGTTTTAAGACTTCCCACAACCTCCAACAGCTCTGTAAAATATCTTTCAATCAAAACTTATATGCTGTCAACCTGTCAAGTCTTCTGTCAGTTCCATTTCCCCCTTGAGTTTCCCCCACAGAGCTCCCTATTCTCTGGTCCACTCAGAACCAACATTCCTGACTCCCCAGACCTACTTTACTCTTGTCACTCACACCTTCACCCTTCTTCTTTCTCTGGAGCTAGATCCCAGGTTTACTGGATCACATCTGCTTTGTTATACTTGCTAATTTTGATGAACTTCCTCCAAGAGCCTCCTGAGAGAGTGTGTGGAGGTGTATCAGGATAGAATGGTTTATGCTTCAGTAGCACACAACCTCAAGAACTTAGCAACTTTAATACTAAAGGTTTATTTCTCACTCCATGACATAATCATTGGGGATTACCAGCTGGAAGCAATGTTCCACATCTCCTCACTACAGAATCTAAGCTACCCAGAGTCATTATCACAAGCATTGTAGCTCACTGAGACAGACTAAAGGAAACAGCATAGTAAAGCTTCCACCTGGAGGAATCCCACGTCATTTCTGCTTATATTTGATATGGCCACACCAAGTCAAAGAGGAAAAAGGAGAATGGAAATACTTGTTGAATAGCACTAATGACTACTGCAGGAGATTAATTTTTAAAAATATTTTTCATGGCCAGGCGCAGTGGCTCATGCCTGTAATCCCAGCACTTTGGGAGACAGAGGTGGGCAGATCACTTGAGGTCAGGAGTTCGAGACCAGCCTGGCCAACATGGTGAAACCCCATCTCTACTAAAAATACAAAAATAAGCCAGGCATGGTGACACACACCTGTAATCCCAGCTACTTGGGAGGCTGAGGCACAAGAATCACTTGAACCCAGGAAGTGGAGGTTGCAGTGAGCTGAGATTGCACCACTGGGTGACAGAGCGAGACTCCGTCTCAAAAAAAAAAGTCATATCTAAAATGTCTTGATTGTGTTTCATACTCAATTAATAATGTCTGGGAATAGAATTCAAGATTAGAAACAATTTTCTCCCAGAATTTTGAACAGAAAGTGTCCCATGTCCCTTAGCTTCCAATGTTGCTGTTGGGAAGCCTCATCATGCGAGGCTCTTTCCTGAGGCTTTGTATCTGACCTCTTCTCCCTGTTGTTGTTGTTCCCGTATTTTTTCTCTTTCTCTCTTTGATAGATTTTAGGATTACATTTTTATTTCTGCTGTTATAAAATTTCACAATGACATGCCTTGATATGGATTTTTTTCCCCATTTATTGTGCTAGGTATTTTTAATCTGACACTTATGTACTTCCTTTCTGGTCAATATTCATGTACCAGTTGATAAGTTCCTCCTTAGTGTTTTCTCTTTTGTTGCTCTCTAGAGTGGCAATTAGATGTCAGGCTCCTGGAATAGTAATTTATTTTATCTCTACTTTCCTATTGTTCTTTTTGGGGTTATTCCTTCTAGGACATTTTTCAACTTTATCATCCCATCACTTTACATATGCACATAGTTTAATTTTTATTTCCATGAGCTTTTCCTTAACTGATTCTTCCTGCCATGTTGCATTCCACACCCCTCTCTTTTCATTCTGGCTCCTCACCCTCTGCTGTGTCTTGGTATGTGACCCTACGACAATGTCATGGCTCTCTATAGTGTCCCTAGGGATTTAGGTACCTGGATGTTGGTTAAACTCCCCATTCCACCCTGCCCCAGCCCCAGCTCTTCCTGGTTAGGATGAAGTTCCAGCCTAACTTCTCACATCTCCTATTTTTTCAACCTTTTAAGTTGCTCCACATTCAAGAAAATTGGAGTCAGAGGCACACTCAGCCAAAATTCACAGTAACTGTAAGGAGAACAGACAGAGGTAAAACAAAAAACAAAAACCAAAAAAAAAAAAAAAACCCTAATTCTTTAAAATGCACATTTCTTTTTTATTGCCTGTCTTGAAAAAATTTAATGTTCCTGACTGTAAATTGAATCATACAAGCATTTATTTAATATCCAGCCCAGTTTTGTGTACTGAGGATACAGCAATAAAAAAAAAATACAGAAAGTCCCTACTCTTCATTCTAATGAGGAGAGACAGATAATAAGCAAAATGTAATGTGCAGGAGGTGACAAATACTAGACAAAAATAAAGAGGGCTGTCGGGCCAGCAGTGCTGGCAACTGGAAATGGGAAATGCTGCATTTTTTAAGACAGTCTTTCTGATCCATTCTCTGCTTAATTGTCAGCTGTATGCTGAGTCCCTCCCTACATTAGTTTGTTCTCACACCGATACAAAGAACTACTTTAGATTGGGTAATTTATGAAGAAAATAGTTTTAATTGACTCACAGTTCCACAGCTGTACAGGAATCATGGTTGGGAGGCCTCAGGAAACTTACGATCATGGCACAAGGCACATCTTCATATGGCAGCAGGAGAGAGAGAAAGCAAAGAGGGAAGTGTCACACACTTTTAAACCATCAGATCTTGTGAGAACTCACTCACTATCATGGGAACAGCAAGGGGAAAATCTGCCCCCATGATCCAATCACCTCCCACCAGGTCCCTTCCCCAACACTGGGAATAACAATTCACCATGAGATTTGGGTAGGGACACAGAGCCAAACCATGTCATTCCACACCAACCCCTCCCAAATCTCACATCCTTCTCACATTTCAAAACACAATCATGTCTTCCCAATAGTCCCCCAAAGTGTTAACTCAATCCAGCATTAACTCAAATGTCTCGGTCCGAAGTCTCATCTGAGACATGGCTCAAGTTCCTTTCACCTATGACCATGTAAAATCAAAAAAATTAGTTACATCCAAGATACAACAGAGGTATAGGCATCAGGTAAATGCTCCCGTTCCAAATGGGAGAAATTGGCCAAAACAAAGGGACTACAGGTCCCATGAAAGTCCAAAACCCAGCAGGGCAGTCATGAAATCTTAAAACTACAAAATGATCTCACCTTTATTCCAGTTCCCAACAAGTTCCACATCTCCATCTGAGACCACCTCAACCTGGACTTCATTGTCCATATCACTAACAGTATTTTCAGCAAAGCTGTTCAACAGGTCTCTAGGAAGTTCTGAATTTTCCCACCTCTTTCTGTCTTCTTCTGAGCCCTCCAAACTGTTCCAACCTCTGTCCATTACCCAATTCCAAAGCTTCTTCTACATTTCTAAGTATCTTTATAGCAATGCCCCCACTTCTTTGGTACCAATTTTCTGTATTAGTTCATTCTCACACTACTACAAGGAACTACCTAAGACTGGGTAACTTATGAAAAAAAGAGTTTTAATTGACTCACAGTTACACAGACTATCCAGGAAGCATGGTTGGGAGGCCTCAGGAAACTCACAGCATGCTCATGTGAGGAGAACAGGATAATGACAATTCAAACTCCAGTTTGAGAAAGGGAGAATGGGAAACCGCACGTGGCAGTCACTGGAATAGAAATAGCAGGAACTCCTGCTATGGTTTGACTGTGCCCCCAAAATTCATGTGTTGGAAACTTAATCACCAATGTAGCAGTTATAGAGGATGAAGCTTTGAAGCTTTTTGAAAGGTGTTTAAGTCATGAGGACTCTGTCTTCATGAATGGATTAATGCTGCTATAAAAAGGGCTTGCAAGAGTAGGTTTGCTCTCTTCTGTTCTTCTGCCATGCAAGGACACAAAGTTCATCCCTTTTTGCCCTTCTGGTTTCTATTATGTGACAGTGCAGCAAGAAGGTCCTCACTAGATACCAAATGCCAGCACCTTGATCTTAGACTTCTCAGCCTCCAGAACTCCAGGTTTAACATTCCATTCTCTGTAAGCAACTTAAAGATTGACCTAGGAATTAATCTGCCAACTCTGTAATATTTTGTGGCAATAAAGTTTCCTTTAAATTTAGTAGGCTTCAGGGGCCAAAGCACACACTTTCCAGTGATCCCACTACTGGGTATTTATCCAAAGGGAAGGAAATCAGTACATCAAAGGAATACCTGCATCCCCATGTTTATTGACACACTATTCACAATACCAAAGATATAGAATCAACCTAACTGTCTATCAATGGATGAATGAATAAAGAAAATGTAGTATATATTCACAATGGAATGCTATTCAGCCATAAAAGGAACTAAATTCTGTCATTTGCAGTGATAAATGGATGAAACTGGAGGTCATATATTAACTGAAATAACCTGGGCACAGAAAGACAATTGCATGTTCTCACTCATATGCAAGAATTAAACAAGTTGATTTCATGGAGATAGAGAGTAGAATGATACACATCAGAGGCTGAGAAGGGTATCTGTGTGCATATGGGTGGGAGTGTAAGGGAGGATGGAAAGCGGTTGGTCGATGGGTACAAACATACAGTAAGATTGAAGGAACAAGTTGTAATGTTTAATAGCAGAGTAGGGTGACTATAGTTAACAAAAATGTACTGTATATTTTAAAACAGCTAGCAGAGAGGACTTGAAATATCCCCAATACACAGAAATGATAAATACTCGAGGTGATGGATATCTGAAATACCCTCACTTGATCACTACACATTCCTATGCAAAAAATCACATGTACCCCATAAATATGTACAAATATTATGTATCAATAAAAAATAGACTTTGAAACTATTCCTACTAAATCTGATGTACCAGTAACTCAAACCCAGAATTATTTACTAGTTTTAATCTTGTGATCTAGCACTAGTCCTGGTTAATTTGTTTTCTAGCAGTTTACCTTAGCCTTGGTGTTCTGTCCACCTCGGTAGCCCTCAGTTTCATGGCATTCCACTTTTGAATAATGCATACTTGTAAGCTGGGGTGACCAGGCTAGGAAATGATTCTGAGACAGCCAGGTGACAGCCAGGTGTGAGCGGGTCCCTGGAGAAACTCCGACCAGCCTGCCCACTGAGGTAGAGCCTCAGGAAGTTCCCGCCCTTTGCGTCGGGGAGGAGCCCGGCCCCTCCTCTTCCTGTGTGGAACTTGGGATTCAAACGGCCTGACGGGAGGCGCTTTAGTGGAGGGACTCTGGCCTTGCAAGAGTCCCTGTTTCCCCACTTTTTCCCTTTTTACCCAATAAAACCCTGTTTTACTCACCCTTTAAGCCATCTACGAGCCTGAATTCTCGTGGCCATGGGATGGACAAGAACCTCCCCCGTCTTTAGCTGAACTAAGGAGAATTCTGCAACATTTTTGGTGTGCAACGTGTGGGCTCGAGAAGCAGTGACTGAAGTTGGGACTCAAAACCTCTCACTCTTGCTTCCACGCCTTTTCATCCTTGGGCTTCTGAGGGTAGGGGAAACCACGCCTCCACCCCCACCGCCCCCCACACCCATTGCTCCTGGACTTTTTCACGGCCTTTTCCTTCCTTTTTCAGGACCCACCAGGGAGCTCACCATGGCTCCCCTCTCCCTGCCGGGGCTGGGATGCATGGCCCAAGGGTCCCGCACAGCTGGCTGTCTGGTTCCCAGCAACATGCATCGTTCCCCTTCCCTGGCCAAGGGCTTTAACAATATCGGACAGTAATTAAGCTTAAACTTGTCTCCCGGCGGGGCGCGGTGGCTCATGCCTGTAATCCCAGCACTTTGGGAGGCTGAGGCGGGCGGATCACGAGGTCAGGCGATGGAGACCATCCTGGCTAACACGGTGAAACCCTGTCTCTACTAAAAATACAAAACAAATGAGCCGGGCGTGGGGGCAGGCGCCTGTAATCCCAGCTACTCAGGAGGCTGAGGCAGGAGAATAGCGTGAACCCGGGAGGCGGAGCTTGCAGTGATCCGAGATCGCTCCAACCTGGGCGACAGAGAGAGACGCCGTCTCAAAAAACAAAAACAAAACAAAAAAAACTTGTGTCCCAGGTGGAGGAACCACTTGCATAAGAATAAGACGTTCTTCCCCAGGCATTAAACTTTTTCTTTTCTTTCCCCTTCTCTACACAGTCAGCAAGTTAACTTTAAAAATTTTTTTTTCTTTTAGAAGATGTTTTACTAGGCTAGGCAACCCCCCAGCCCCCTACCGCCCCCCTCCCCCAACTATCACTGTATTATCTGCAAAGTTTTGGCTGTGAAATCATGCCTCCATCTTGTTTTCTATCCTGAGGGCATAGCTGGTAACCACTTCGCAGCTTTGTTTAGCAGTCCTGCCTGAGGGGATGAGCCCTCTCAGGTTTGATAGCTGCATGTTTTCCTATCCCTGTCTCTTAACCCCAGCTAGTGACTGGGTTCTTTTATGAATGTGTGTACTGTGTGTGATGTCTGTAAAAAGAGCTCTAATTAATTTGACATAAAGAAGCACAAGCACTTGGATCAAATACTTTCTTAAGGCAAGGTAAAAGCTGTAGTACCTTTCAGTTCAGGTGACTTTAGCCTTTAAGAAATAAAAACAGCCCTAAACACTATTGGTAAAATGCAGGTCAGATGCAAGGTTTGTTAAGTATTTTGAGGTTACAAACTGCTTTTTGGGTTTTGAGAACTATTTGACTTGCCAGCTTCACAACTGGTAAGGCCTAGGGACATATGGAACTAACCACCCTTTAACCAAGAAGGCAAACCTTGGCTGCAGTTAGCACACAATTAAAGCAACTTACCATGTTTTACGTTAAAGTTAAAAATTAGGAGGTGAAAGGGTGACTCTGTAGGCTCAGACTCAGACCACGCCACACCGGTTGCAGTCAAGAGATCTTTAATGGAGGAGTCCGAGGGAGAGCCGAAGCGGAAGAAGAAAGAGAGCGAGGGCGCTGCAGCCTCCGTCTTTTATGCCTAGAGACGTTACGTGGGGGTCGCTGGTTGGCTGAGGGGCTGGGTCTAGGCTGAGGCGGGAAGGCGTGACCTCTGATTGGCTCCTTTTGGCAGGCCTGTGTTGGGGAGGAAGAAGAACCCGGAACCAGCGTCATTAGGGTGCTCCTGTTACCTAACAGGAGGGATTACCATATAACATGTAATTGTGGACTACTGGAAATAGATTTAGAATCAAGGGGTATAAAAACAATAAAATGTGGTTTTTGTTTTGTTTTGTTTTTTGGAAAAGGTTATGAGAAGGCATGGAAATGTAAACTTTGGCCTAGGGCTAAAGGATTGTTTTGAGTTAGGAAAAGCTGAAGGTTCGAAGAATTGTGGAAATTAATCTTGGAGAAGAGGTTCTCTGTGTGAAAATATTGACTAAATTCAAAAAAGGGTATTATATGATTTTTCTGTAAATTGAGCATTGAAATAAAAGCATAACAAAGTTTTCCTAAGGCGCTAATCTGCTCTTTGGCAAAATAAATAACTTACGGTAATCTGGAATTCTATTTCATAATATCAAGTGTTTTAAACCTTAAACATTTAACAGCCTTCCCAAAATCAAACTTCAGTTTTAAAATTGTCTTCCCTGGCACCTAGCTTTTCAGATACTTCAGAGGGTGCCTGAAGTGTCCAGAAAAGAGAGGTAAATAGGATTATTTGACATGTTTAGGTACACAGGATTGCCAAAATGATGCTCAATCTTCTTTAGTTTATATCTTGGTGAATAATGCTAATATGTGTTCCAAAATTGTATGACATTGCTAAAATTCTAATGTCGGAGTATATGCTATCAATTATAACTAAGATTGTTATGTTACGTTATTGTAAACCACAGAAGATGACCACATTTCTTTGTCATTTGTGTTTGTAACTGTAACTACCCTGGACATTTTGCTATTCACAGACAGTTGTTGTCTTGTTTTTATCCTTTTCAAAAGGTAGTTCATAATAAGCTGTAGGACTTTGACAGGTGCTCTCAAATACAGGCTTCTGATAATTGGATATTGTGACTTTGGAATATAGGAAAATGTACAGGACTCATGAGCTGAAATGCTCATGAATATCAAGCAAAACAAGCGTTAACTAAATGGGCTGAACTCAGGAAGCTGAAGCAAACTTTTTGACTTTTGCTTGGAATATTGCTGATCCTTGTTTTGTTTTTCAGAGTCAAGGAAACTTATTTTGAGCTATTTACAGCCTTTAATAATTAAGCGTTTTGATCCTATGATCAAAATTTGGAGCATGTTTGTTGCTCTCTGCCTGGTTCCTCCAGAACTTAGAACCTATCTTTGAGTATCCTTAACCTATGGAAATATAGGTGTTTGCATCAGTGCAATAAGAATTTGTTTTTCTTTTGCAAAAGGACAGAACTGGAGAAACTGGTTATTTTACTAAGGCTTTTACTGGAAGGGTATGCTTCCCTTTAAGGAGTTAAGCTCGAATTGCAGAGCCAATAAAAGCCGCATGGGGAAACTGGCCTCATACCCCTCATCTTCACAGTCCCTGTACAGGGTGCCTGACCTGTGGCCAGTAAAGAATGTCACTTTCTAACAGGTCTAGGAGCTCCAAGTTTATCTTGGGACCTTAACAGGAGAGGATCACCCAACTCACAGATATTTGAGGATACAAACCCCTGGCTGGGCTCAGCTTTAAAAGATCTTATCTGAGATTCCTTGGGGAACAGAGTTCCATTAAAGTCACTCCAAAGGCCTTTAAGACTAAAATCTATTTTGGAAACCACTCAGTCCTATCATAATTTGTTTTTTTCTTTTTTAAACAACATGAGGACCAAAGAGGGAGAAATCATGTTCCAGAGCTTATCAAACTTATTATCTGTCATTAAATTCTAAACTCATTAGCTGTGTTTAAGGTTTTTCCTACATTTTAGACTGACCCCACTTGTTCTTGTGAACCTACCAGCAATCTCTGGTTGCAGCTCAGAAAGAACAAGAGGGATGGGTAATGTAAAAATCTGGATCAATATTCTAGTTCTTAGCAATTATCCTGCAAATCCTGCCAGCTGGGAATAAATAGGATCACTTGGAGGTTCCTTTTTGGGAAAGTAAGACCAAGGGAACTAACCAAAGCCAAGTACCATGCACCCAAATCCTAGCAAACATAACTATAGCTACCAGTCATCCGGGTGTGTCGCAAGACATCCTTTCCTCTCCTTTGTTGGAGGAGGACTCAGTTCCACAGTTCCACCTTGGCATTTGGCTTATGATAAGGAGCCTGTGCAACCCCTGCCGAGATACATTTTTGTCCCAGACTCAAATTCCAAGCTTCAGGTCAAAGCCCTAGGAAAAAAAACTGGATCTGAGGGATCCAGAGACAAATAACAGGAAAGGTTAAAAGGTACAGTGCAGGTGAGCATGGCTGATTCCTGCCGATTAAGCCAACCCCAAGCTTCCTGTTTCATGGATAAAGGCTGCATTAATATCCATAGCATAAATGAGGTCTAGGGAACCCCAAGGCTACTGACATGACAGTAGGGGGGATAGAGGCTTAGGTGAGAGTGGATAACTCCTATTCTCTAGGCCTTCCCTGCTTCATGGGTACAAACCATTTTGGCATTCATGGCGGGACCTGCCAAGGTCACTGGGACTCAGGGATGCAAGGATGGAAGAGGGAAAGAGGACGCTCTTTCCTCTCTCCCTCATGTACCCCAGGTATCTGCTAGGAAGAGAAGGGAATCAGGGATGCCTGCTTCCCTCTTTCTAGATGGGTAGCCATTCATCTTTAGTCTGTACCCCTTTCAAATGCATCCTGAACCCTTGGGACTCCTTTAAAAAACACCTTCTTTTTCCTTTCTTCTCTTCACCGATAGGTAATTGTGTTTCCGTGCTATGGAACACTCCCCTCAGATGCATCCTCCAACGAAGTTGGAAGAAAGGAAATATTTACAACCCAGAGGAGCCAAATGAAAAAACAATTTGTGTGCTAATCAGATTGACACAGGTCTCAAGAAAGACGATTTAATTATGTTCTATTCAAAAGACATCTTTCTTTGTATTTTCCTGCAGCTCAAAGCAAAAAGATAAGAACTCTTGCTAGCTTCATTCCAGAACCATTGTTTACCCATGTAATATATAAGATCTAATATTTGTGTAAATGTCAGAATTTGTAAAACATAATTTAGATAATTGTGGAAAATCAAAATGTGGCTTGTGCAGAGGATAGTGTATTCATTTTCTATTGCTGCGTAGCAAATTACTACAAATTTAGCAGCTTAAAACATCATCCATTATTTCACAATTTCTGGAGTACAGTGGCAGGAGTCCAGGCATAGCTTAACTAGTCCTCTGCTTAGGGCAGAAGGCTACACCCAGTGTGTTAGTCAGGCTGCATCCTCTTCTAGAGGCTTGAGTGGGAAAGAATCTGCTTCCAAGCTCATTCTTGTTGCTGGCAGAATTCATTTCCTTGGACTCTGTGACTGAAGTCCCAGGGTTTTTGTGTGCTATCTGCTGGAGGCCACCATCAGATCCTAGAGGTCCCCTGCAGTTCGACTACCCACTGTTCTTTTCTTCTATGACATGGCCACTTACTTCATCAAGCCAGCAATAAGAGTCTCTCTAACACCTTTGTCATATTCTGTTGGCTAAAAGCAAGTCACATGCTCTGCCCACATACAAGAGAAGTGCACATTAGATTGAAAGACTGGACCATCAGGAGTTAGGAAAACCAGACTTGAATCACAGACTTTCTAGCTGTATGTTCTTGAGCAAGGAGCTGAACTTCTAACCTCAGTTTACCTATGTATGAAATGGGCTAAATGTCATATTTTAATTAGCATGTTTTCAACTGCAGGCAAATGACCAATTAAAAGTAATACTGAGAAATTTATTTTATTTCTTTCTTTTCTTTTCTTTTTTTTTTTTTTGAGACGGAGTCTCGCTCTGTCACCCAGGCTGGAGTGCAGTGGCATGATCTCAGCTCACTGCAACCTCCGCCTCCTGGTTTCAAGCAATTCTCCTGCCTCAGCTTCCCCAGCAGCTGAGACTACAGGCACCCGCCACCACGCCTGGCTAATTTTTGTATTTTTAGTATAGACGGGGTTTCACCATATTGGTCAGGCTGGTCTTGAACTCCTGACCTCAGGTGATCCACCCGCCTTGGCCTCCCGAAGTGTTGGGATTACAGGTGTGAGCCACCATGCTCACTGAGAAATTTATTTTCTTACAACAAGAAGTCTGGAGATAGGACAGTTTCAGGGACAGTTAATCCAAATCTTCAACATCTTTAAAAACAATTTTACTGTTGTTTTGTTTTGTTTAATTCTGCTCACCTCAAGGTGCTGGATTTTGTTCTCCACTTTGTGCCTTCATAGTTGCAAGACGGGATGGATATAGCAGTTCTCAGCACTATACTTTCAAGTAAACAACATTCAAAGACAGCAAAAGGGAACAATGGCACAGAAAATATACTTGCTCTCTCCTTTTTTTTTGGCTGAAGAGGTTTAAATTTTTTTTAAAAGAGTTTTATGTTTACAGAAGAATTGAACAGAAAATACAGAGAATTCCCATTCACTTCCTTCTTTCCCCTTTCAGCTCCCCTATTATTAATATCTTGCATTGGTGTGATACATCTGTTACAGTTGATGAACTAATATTGATACACTATTATTAAACTCCACAGTTTACATTAGGGTTCACACTTTGGTTTGTACAGTTCTGTGGTTTTGACAAATGTATAATGGCATCTATCCATCATTACTGTATCATACAGAACAGCTTCACTGCCCTAAAAATTATCTGTACTCTACAAGTTTACCTGTTTTTCTGTCTTTGCTAGCCCCCAGCAACCACTGATCTTTCTGTCTCCATAGTTTTGACTGTGGAGACAGAAACATTATTTTCCAGAGTGTTATATACTTAGAATAATATAGTATGTGGCTTTTCAGGTTGGCTTCTTCCACTTAGCAATATGCATTTAAGATTCCTCCATATCTTTTCGTGGCATCACAGCTCATTTTTAAATTACTAAATAATATTTCATTGCATGATGTACTGTAGTTTGTTTATCCATTCATATATATTAGGGATATTTTGGTTGTTTCTAAATTTTGGCAATTATGAATAAAGCTGCTATAAATATTTGTGTTAAGGTTTTTGTATAGGCCTGAGTTTTCAACTCATTTGGGTAAATACCTAGGAGTATGATTGCTGGGTCATATGGTAAAACTATGTTAGCTATATAAGAAACTGCTAAATTGTCTTCCAAAGTAGCTGCACTATTTTGCATTGTCACCAACAGTGAAGAAGAGTTCCTGTGGCTCCACATCTTCACCAGCATTTGGTGTTGTCAGTGTTTTGGATTTCAGCCATCCTAATAGGTGTGTAGTGATACCTTATTTTTTTAATTTGCAATTCCCTAATGACATATGAGGTGGTGGTTGGAGCCTGGGGTTTCTGAAACTATGATTATGGAAAGTGGAGTTATTGGTGATAAGGTAAAGGAAGTGCCAATGAAAGTGGGTGGCTGTCATGGGGTGGGGGAAATGTTACTGGAGGAGGGGAGGCTTAAGAATTGAAAGGCAAACAAAGACCAATTAAAAGTAAGAAACAGGCTGGGCATGGTGGCTCACAACTGTAATCCCAGCACTTTTGGAGGCTAAGGCTGGCGGATCATGAGGTCAGGAATTCGAGACCAGCCAGACCAACATAGTGAAACCCCATCTCTATTAAAAGTACAAAAATTATCTGGGCCTAGTGGTAGGCTCCTGTAATCCCAGCTACTCAGGAGGCTGAGGCAGGAGAATCGCTTGAACCCGGGAGGCAGAGGTTGCAGTGAGCCGAGATCACGCCACTGCACTCCAGCCTGGGCAACAGAGCAAGACAGTCTCAACAACAACAACAACAAAGTAAGAAACAGTGAGAAATTTATTTTCTTAATAAAGTTCAGATTATCAAAGAACAAAATTTCCACGAATTGAGTTTGAAAGATCTAGTTGGCTTTTATTAGACCTCATCTCTACAAAAAAAAAAAAAAAAACCAAAAATTAGCCAGGCATGGTGGTGTATGCCTACAGTCCTAGCTACTTGGGAGACTGAGGCGGGAGGATGGCTTGAGCCTGGGAGGCGGATGTTGCAGACAGCCGAGATCATGCCATTGCACTCTAGCCTGGGTGATAAAGCCAGATTTTGTCTCACAAAAACAAAAATGTAAAACTTTGTTGCATCAAAAGATACTATCATGAAAGTGAAAAGACAGACCACAGAATGGGAGAAAATATTTAAAAATCTGATAAAAGTCTAGTATTGGGAACATATAAGGCACCGTTACAATTCAATAACAAAAAGACAACCCAATAGTTTAAATGAGAAAAGGACGTGAATAGATATTTTTCTAAAGAAGATATACAAACAGCCAACAAGCACATAAAAGGATGCTCAATATCATTAGTCATTAGGAAAATGCAAATCAAAATCATAATTAAATACCGCCTCACACTGACTAGAATGGACATAATTTTTTTAATGGAACATACATGTTTGTGAGGATGTGGAGAAGTTGGAACACTTGTACATTGCTGGTAGGAATGAAAAATAGTGAACCACTGTGGCAAACAGTTTGGTGGTTCAACATAGACTTACGATATGCCCTGGCAATTCTACTCCTAGATATATACCCAAAAGACTTGAAAGCAGGGACTCAAACAGATACATGTATACTGATCTTCATAGCAGCTTTATCACAGCAGCCAAAGGTGAAAACAATCTAACTAGTGTTCATCAACAGGCGGATGGAGAAACAAAATGTGGTAAATCCATGCACAGAAATATTTTCCAGCATAAAAAGAAATGAGGTACTGATGCATGCTACGGTGTGGATGAACCTTAAAAACATGTTCAGCAAAAGAAGTCAGACACAAAGGCCATATATTGTATGACTCCATTTATAAGAAATGTCCAGGACAGGTGAACCCATAGAGACAGAAAGCAGATTAGTGATTGCCAGGGACTAGGGGGAAGGGGAAAAGGGGAGTGACTGAATAAAGGGTATAGAATTTCCTTTTGAAGTAATAAAAATGTTCCAGAACTAGATAGTAGTAAAGGTTGCACAAAATTATGAATGTACTAATGTTACTGAATTGTACACTTTTTTTTTGGACAGTCTTGCTCTTTTGCCCGGGCTGGAGTGCAGTGGCATCATCTCAGCTCGCTAGCAACCTCTGCCTCCCAGGTTCAAGCAGTTCTTGTAGCTGAGATCACAGGTATGTGCCACCATGCCTGGCTGATGTTTATATTTTCAGTAGGGACGAGGTTTCACCATGTTGGCCAGGCTGGTCTCAAACTCCTGACCTCAAGTGATCCGCCTGCCTCGGCCTCCCAAAGTGCTGGGATTACATGTATGAGCCCATAATCAGTGTACATTTCAGCCTAGCCTGAATTGTAAGTTTTTAAATGGTTACATGATTAATTTTATATTATGTGAATTGTACACACCCCTCCTCCACACACACACACACACACACACACACACACACACACACACACAGAAGGGGCATGGCATGGATTCTGAAACAGTGAGGGGAAATTAGCCAGCCCAGGAAAGCAGGGAGAGGTGCTTCCCTTGGAGCAGCGCAAGCCAAGGTGAGTGGACTGGGCTGGGGCACCTCGCAGTGGAAAGATATACCTGTGGCCAGAGATACAGGAGGGCAGAGGCTACTGCTCCCATATGACAAGGCAGTGTAATCCTTAGGCGATTAGCACAAAGCACATCAAAAGGCTTCAACAAATACCCATTTAAAGGCTGGAGATATGAATGAAAAGAAATTGCATTCCTTCGCTATGAAGAGTGGTTCCCTCTCCTTCCCCTGCAACAGAACAAAGCCTTCCTTGCTGTGAGAATTCCAAGTGTGGTCTGGAGAGTCTAAACCCGTCTGTTGAAAGAATGGCTCCTAGAGGGTGAAAAGCAGGGATGTTGTCGCCCTCCTCTGGTCACTGAGCAGCTTTGGTGTCCCCCCTCTGACTGAGGCGGCCACCACTGCTGTGAGTGCAGAACCCAGGGCTGGAGATGTTTGGCAGCCAAGGTACCGGGGCTGTGAAGGCAGTTGGCCCTCCACTCCCTCCTCACCCCTCTACAAATGCTTTCTCAGTTACTCAGGAGGCTGAGGCGGGAGAGTGGCTTGAGCCCAGGAGGTGGAGGCTATAGTGAGCCATGATCAAGCCACTGCACTCCAGCCTGGGTAACAGAACGAGATTCTGTCTCAAATTAATTAATAATATAAATAAATTTTTAAAAATTAAAAAGGCAGCATGTAGACCAGGCGTGGTGGCTCACACCTGTAATCCCAGCACTTTGGGAGGTCGAGGCAGTGGATCACTTGAGGTCAGGAGTTCAAGACCAGCCTGGCCAACATGGTGAAACCTTGTCTCCACTAAAAATGCAAAAATTAGCTGGGCATGGTGGTGCACACCTACTTGGCAGGCTGAAGCAGGAGAATCGCTTGAACCTGGGAGGCAGAGGTTGCAGAGAGCTGAGCTTGTGCCATTACACTTCAGCCGGGGTGACAGAGTGAGACTCCATAAAAAAAAAAAAGCAGCATGTAAAAGTGTAATGTTTCCACATCAGTGTGAAAAAAATACCTATATTTCATTGTGCTTATAAGTGCATAGAATATGTCTGGAAGGATAATGAAGAAACTAGGTAATGTGAAACTGGGTAATATGATTTTGTGTCCAGAATTGGGGGGTTCTTGGTCTCACTGACTTCAAGAACGAAGCCACGGACCCTCGTGCTAAGTGTTACAGTTCTTAAAGGCAGCGTGTCCGGCGTTCCTTATGATGTTCGGATGTGTTGGGAGTTTCTTCCTTCTGGTGGGTTTGTGGTCTCGCTGGCTCAGGAGTAAAGCTGCAGACCTTCGCGGTGAGTGTTACAGCTCATAAAGGCAGTGTGGACCCAAAGAGTGAGCAGCAGCAAGGTTCATTCCTAAGAGCAAAAGCTTTCACAGTATGGAAGGTTGCCACTGCTGGCTCAGGCAGCCTGCTTTTGTTCTCTTATCTGGCCCCACCCACATCCTGTAAGGGGTGTATTTACAATCCCTTAGCTAGACATAAAGATTCTCCAGCTCCCCACCAAACTCAGGAGCCTAGCTAGCTTCATCCAGTGGATCCCGCACGGGGCCGCAGGTGGAGCTGCCTGCTAGTCCCGTGCCCTGCGCCCGCACTCCTCAGCCCTTGGGTGGTCGATGGGACTGGGCGCCGTGGAGCAGGGGGCGGCGCTCGCCAGGGAGGCCCGGGCTGTGCAAGGGCCCACGGCCAGGGGAAGGCTCAGGTATGGCCGGCTGCAGGTCCCAGTCCTTCCCCGCAGGGAGGCAGCTAAGGCCCAGCAAGAAGTCGAGCACAGCAGCTGCTGGCCCAGGTGCTAAGCCCCTCACCACCCTGGCCTGTGGGGCCTGCGGCTTCTCCGAGTGAGGGGCCCGCCGAGCCCATGCCCACTGGGAACTCGCGCTGGCCTGCAAGCACCTCGCGCAGCCCCGGTTCCCATCCGTGCCTCTCCCTCCACACCTCCCTGCAAGCTGAGGGAGCTGGATCTGGCCTTGGCCAGCCCAGAAAGGGGCTCCCACAGTGCAGCGGCGGGCTGAAGGGCTTCTCAAGCGCAGCCAGAGTGGGCGCCAAGGCCGAGGAGGCACCGAGAGCGAGCGAGGGCCGTGAGGGCTGCCAGCACGCTGTCACCTCTCAATTTTTCTGGGGAGAACTAAGGGACTAGGAAGACAAAGGCACACTTTAGTCAACACCCTCTTTTTGGTTGTGGTAAAATATACGTAACATAAAATTTACCATTTTAACTGTTTTTAAGCGTACAGTTCAGTGGCATTGAGGACTGATATGGTTTGGGTGTGTGTCCCTGTGCATATCTTGAGTAATCCCCCATGTTGGAAGTGGGGCCCAGTGGGAGGTTATTGAATCATGTGGGCAGATTTCTTCTTTAGTGATGTTCTTATGATAGTGAGTGAGTTATTGCGAGATCTGGTTGTTTAAAAGTGTGTAGCACACCCCACCACACACACTCGACTCTCTTTTCCTCCTGCCCTAGCCTTGTAAGATGTGCCTGATTCCCCATCACTTTCTGCCATGATAGGATGTTTCCTGAGGCCTTCCCAGCCATGCTTCCTGTAAAGCCTGTGGAACTGTGAGCCAATTAAACCTCTTTTCTTTATAAAGTACCCAATCAGGTATTTCTTTATAGCAGTATGAGAACTAACTAACACAAGCACATTCACATTGCTGAGTAAATATCATCACCACCCATCTCCAGAACTGTTTCATCTTCCCAAAGTGAAACTCTGTACCTATTAAACAATAACTCTCCATACCCCCTCCCCCCAGCCCTGGAAACCACCATTCTATTTTCCATCTTTATGAATCTGACTACTCTAGGAATCTCGTTTAAGTGGTATCATACAGTATTTGTCCTTTAGTTTCTGTTTTATTGATTTTAGCATAATGTCTTCATCAATACACTTTGATAGATTTTTAAAGCTCTTGGGGAGCTTTTCTAAAAATATTGATACCCAGATCTTACCTCTAGAAAGTCTGATTTTTTTTTTTTTTTTGAGATGGAGTCTCGCTCTGTCACCCAGGCTGGAGTACAGTGGCACAATCTTGGCTCACTGCAACCTCCACCTCCCGGGTTCAAGCAATTCTCCTGCCTCAGCCTCCTGAGTAGCTGGGACTACAGGCACACGCCGCCACACCCAGCTAATTTTTTGTATTTTAGTGGAGATGGGATTTCACCGTGTTGTGCAGGCTGGTCATGAACTCTGAGCTCAGGCAATCCGCCCACCTTGGCCCTCCCAAGTGCTGGGATTACAGGCGTGAACCACTGTGCCTGGCCAAAAGTCTGATTTTATAGGTCTGTGGGGCAGCTTGGGCATTGGATTTTTAGGTGATTCTAAGGTGCAGCCTGGACTGTGAACCACTGCTCACTCCCAAACCAGGCTGTGCACCAAACTCACCAGGAGCTTTTCAAAGCTCACCCTCATAGACTCCCTTGTCCCACCTCTGACCTACTCATTCAGAATTTTCAGGAATGTGGAGTTTTAACCACCACTCTGAGGGATTCCTAAGCAACAGCCTGGCCTGCGCTGCAGAGAAGCCCCCAGGAAGCTGTGTCCTGGATAAAGCTCTGGGTTTCGATGCTAGGAACTGTAAGTGCAGCCTTTTACTCAGCTGCAGTGATTGATGCACATGGGGCGCTGTCCCCACCAAGCACTGAGGAAACAGAATAAAAAATAATTGCTAATCAACAGAGAAAAAGTTCCTAATTTTAAAAATAGTAATAGGCCCGATGCGGTGCCTCACGCCTATAATCCCGGCATTTAGGGAGGCCGAGATGAGTGGATCACTGAAGGTCGGGAGCTCCAGACCAGCCTGGCCAACATTATGAAATTTGGTCTTTACTAAAAATACAAAAATTAGCTGGGCGTGGTGGCAGGCGCCTGTAATCCCAGCTACTCGGGAGTCTGAGACAGGAGAACCACTTGAACCCAGGAGGCGGAGGTTGCAGTGAGCCGAGATCACGCCACTGCACTCCTGCCTGGGCAACAGAGCAAGATTTCATCTCAAAAAAAAAAATAAATAAAATAAAAATAAAAGTAGTAATAACTATTTTCAAACTCACCTGTGATAGTCTTGTTTCTAGAATGATTCTACTTAGGGTGGGAGGTACAGGAAGGGACAGTCTGTTTCTGGTAACCTCACACTGAATGAGTGGGCAGAAGCAGACCCATTAAGGACCTTACCCTCGACCATACAGGCCTAGTGGGCTCCATACAGCAGCTGAGGGCTAGGGAGGCACGTAAGTGCATTGCCAAAAACCCTCACCTGTATATTCTCTCCCCATTCCTGCACCAATCAGTCATTCTAGAGACAGCTGCTGCTCCACGGGCGGCTAAGGGAAGAAGAAAGAGGAGCGTTCCGTTCTTCAGCTCCCCCACCAGTCCCCTCCTGTTCAACCCCCCTCCCCGTTCCCACACACACCATTCGGTAACTACTTGGTTTCCAGTTCCAGCTCTGCCACTGGCCTTGTCCCGGTTTGCCCAGGACTGTCCCAGTTTATTACTGAAAGTCCGGTGACCCAGGAAAACCCTCAGTCCTGGGCAAACTAGGGTGATGGGTCCCTCAGCCTGAAGTGGAACATGGTTAAGTGTTCAACTTTGTGAGAGGTGACACAATAATGCATGCAGAGTCGGGGGTGGTGGGGCCTTTGAACAGATTCAGCTCCCTCAATTTAAGATCAGCAAAATGAAGCCCAGGGAAGAAGAGCACCCTGCGCCAGGTCACAGAGCTGGTGGCAGGGGCACAGTACTCCAGCCTGGTTCTATCCCCACAGGTGCCAAAATGACTTAACTGATATCTTCCCAGGGGCAGAGGGACAAATCAGTTGAGCTTTCAGGCATTTTCTTGCACTACCAGCCCCGGCCCCCAGTTGATGAGGCCCACCATGCGTCAGGGCTATGACTGTCCGATCCAGAGGCAGGAATTTCTGCCTCTGCCAACGACTTAGCTTTCTCTTTTACCTCCTCCCTCCTTGCTCACCCCACACCTCACATTACAGGACAGGAGACTACTGCAGTAGCTCACGCCCACCAAACCCCCATCAGAGCCACCCTTATTGGAGAGAGCCAGTAAGCATCATAAAAAAAAATGTGTTTTCTCAGGATCCCTGCTCAAAATCTCTCCCCATCTGCCTGGCTATTTATTTATTTATTTATTTATTTTGAGGTGTAGTCTCCCTCAGTCACCCAGGGTGGAGTGCAATGGCACCATGTCTGCTCACTGCAACCTCCACATGCTGGGTTCGAAAGATTCTCGTGCCTCAGGCTCCGGAGTAGCTTGCCTGGCTTTTCAAACATACACTAGGGCAGCACTGTGCGAAAAGGAATATAATGCAAGCCACAAAGATAACTAAAATTTTCTAGATGCTGCATTAAGAAACACTAAAAAGAAACAGATGAAATTAACTTTGAATATCTTTTATTTAACCTGGTATATGTAAAATACTGTCATTTCAAAATATAATCAATATAAAACATTAATAAGATATTTTTACATTCTTTTTTTGATAGTAGGTGTCCAAAATTCAGTGTGTATTTTTTTTTTTTTAGATGGAGTCTCACTCTTGTTGCCCAGGTCGGAGTATAGTGGCTTGATCTCAGCTCACTTTTACCTCGGCCTCCCAGGTTCAAGTGATTCTCCTGTCTCAGCCTCCCAAGTAGTTGGGATTACAGGCGTCTGCCACCATGCCCAGCTAATTTTTTTTTTTTTTTGTATTTTTAGTAGAGATGGGATTTCACCATATTGGCCAGGCTGGTCTCAAACTCCTGACCTCAGGTGATCCACCTGCCTCGGTCTCCCAAAGTGCTGGGATTACAGGCGTGAGCCACCATATTCAGCCTTCCAGTGTGTTTTTCATATGCTTACAGTGCTTATTAATTTAGACTAGCCATCTTTAAAGTACTCAGCAGTCACCTGTGGCTGGAGACTACCATATTGGACAGCATACACTAGAGGCCCAGGAAACAATGCAAATATCCTTTGGAAGGATCCTGCACAATCACTGCACGCACACACACACACACACACACACACACACATTTTAGAAACAGAGTCTTCTCTGTTTTCCAGGCTGGAATGCAGTGGTGCTATTATGGTTCACTGCAGCCTCAACCTCCTGGACTCAAGTGATCCTCCTGCCTCAGCCTCCCAAGTAGTTGGGACCATAGGCATGTGCCACTGGGCCTGGCTAATTTATACATATACATATATATATGTGTATATATGTATATATAAATATATATATATATTTAGACATGGGGTCTCACTGTGTTGTCCAGGCTGGTCTTGAACTCCTCAAGAAATCCTCCCACCTCAGCCTCCCAAAGTGCTGGGATTACAGGTGTGAGCCACCACACCCAGCTTCACTGCTCACATATAATGATCCGACAACTCTGTCTCCTTGGAGGTCAGGGTGAACAGGGCCCTCAGAAAATAGGATGTGGAATTATTGGTTATTGATTATAGCAGAGAAAAGCCAAGGCCAGACCAAAAAGAGCAGGTTCACGGAGGGTTGCTGCCTCCCCCGACTGTGGGCAAGAGTCCCCCACACTGGGAGCTCTCCGCCTGCTCCATGGTATAAGGCAGCAGGCTAAGGGGCTGCAAGGGGTACGTGCGGGGCTGAGGGCCCCTGGTGAAAGGGAGTTTCAGAAGGGGGAAGTGAGAAGGGGAGTCACAGGGTTCTACAGAGAAACAAGGAGTGCCACTCGCATGTGCCACCCCCATGAAGCAGAGGCCTCCTCTGGCTGACGTCCCTGTCGGCCATAATCGCACCTAGAGCACCTGCCTCCCAAGGAACATTCCACAGCAGCTGAAGAGAGATGTTAGCTCATATCAGGCCAACCATGCAAGCAGAATTTTTCAGACAGTCCTTCCAAATGGGGGTCCCAGGAAAAGATCAGCAGTTCTTAATATAGAATGCCTCCTCATGTAGATCAAAAGAATGCAAAGGTCCTGGTGAGTCTCCAAGGGACTGAGTTCTTAAGAATGTAATTATGGATTGGAAGAAGATAAGTCCCTAGAGTCCAAAAGTTAGTTGTTAAATTGTAAGTGCTGAGAGAGAGAGAAGAAAGAAAGGAATCCTGGCTAGATTGGACTATTTGTCATGGTGGGATGGAAGTGGTTTAACAGCTGCTTTGCTGGATTTTCTAGCACTCCTTGAAATACAGGTTCCTTGATAAGTAGTGTGTATTTGGAAGAGTTTCTCTTTCTGCAAAAGCATTACTTAAACCCTGTATTACACACACACACACACACACACACACACAAATATACTCCCCAGATTTTTGGAATCAATGGCGCCTAACAGTGTTGAAAAAATCAGTCAAAGAAATATGCTTAAATTTGGTAATAAATGAGTCTCATGGCAGGAGGGAGATGTACAGCAATCCTAATTGACTATGTTAATACAACTCATGCTGTTAAATTGTTCTAGAGAGGGCACAACAGCATGAGGTACTTGCAGTTCTTCCGGCAGCCTTCAAACCTGCTGTAACAGGCTATGGGCAGAAAATACCCCAGCGGCAGAGCACGAAGACTAAGCTGAATAGTACATGTCCACCTAACAGAGCTTACCCCAAGTGAAAGGGCTTTATTAAAAAGAGCAAGGGATGTGCCTGATAGGCTCTGGGGGTGGCTATATTCACAGTGGGGAAAGAGGGGTTACGTTTTGAGATGAGAAATGATTTCCACCCCCTCACCACACATGCCCTACAGGAAATCCCGTGCTAGCCAAACCCTTCATTGGGAGAAACCAGCTGAGATATCTTGCCCACTGCCTCTTTCTGCAAGACTCCACATGTCACACAGGCTGGATGTACTCCACCCAGTGGAGCCAGGGCAGGACCAGAAGGGGGAAAGCAGAGGAGTGAACTAGAGACTAGGCAATGGCTTTGCCTGTCTGTTTGTTGCTTACTTTTAATGATTGCTTAAAGCCCATCCATGAAAAAATACTGACAGTATTTCTTCAGTTAAGAAATCATCATGAACTGCTCTCTTATCTAAAGAACTTTTAAAGTAGAAGCTCTAAAGCTCAACTTTCTGCCACAGGCTGCCTGCCATTGGCCACACCACAGGCTCCAGCTCCAGAAACACATAGAAGCAGAGAGGGCAAGATTTGAACACCCCTTAGAGATGGATAAACCAACCCCACCAGCTCAGACTCCTCCCCATCCTATAGCCCGTTGGGGGCAGTCACACAGCCAGTTGGAGACAGTCTTGCATCAATGCTGGGGAAACCGGAAGTTATAGGTTTTTATTTCTTAGGCAGACCTCATTTGTTCACATCTAAGTCTCCATCTTATTTAATGAAAAGCCTTGGGAAATCCAAAATGTTAGGCCAGCCCTTACTTTTCTTGGGAAAGATAAGAGTGAGCAGGTCAATTGTTAAGTCCTGGTATAATCACAGATCCAGGTAGGGCAAAGGTCTTTTAAGATTAAACAGATTTAACTATGCAAATTCTATTACCTTCATAATAAAACCCTCTCTTTGTTTATTGATAGTTAATGGGAGGACACCAGACATAAATACAAATAGTTTAACCACGTAAATAAGCAAACCGTGTTTACTACAGGAAATTGTGTTTGTTCCCTTAAGTCATAAATTTTTTTTTTTTTTTTTTTTTTTTGAGACGGAGTCTCGCTCTGTAGGCTGGAGTGCAGTGGCGCAATCTTGGCTCACTGCAAGCTCCGCCTCCCGGGTTCACGCCATTCTCCTGCCTCAGCCTCTCCGAGTAGCTGGGACTACAGGTGCCTGCCACCACGCCCGGCTAATTTTTTGTATTTTTAGTAGAGACGGGGAAGTCATAAAATTTTTATTTAGGAAATTGAATTTGTTCCTTTAAGTTGTAAAATGAGCTCACTAGCTTTGAATTAATTTAATCCATCCCTCCGCATAGTGTGTAGATCTTACTCGTCAGAAAATCTCACATTCCTGGGCTTCCTCTTCTCAGGCTTGTTGGGAGCTAGTAAATCAACTGTCACTCTAGTAGATTTAAATCCAAACATATAAAATTTTCATTTTTCCCTAATGGAGTTTAATTAGTTTTTTACTTAAACTTTTTTTCCTTTTTTTTTGTTTTGAGACGGAGTCTCGCTCTGTCACCAGACTGGACTGCAGTGGTGTGATCTCAGCTCACTGCAAGCTCCACCTCCCGGGTTCACGCCATTCTCATGCCTTAGCCTCCCAAGTAGCTGGGACTACAGGCATGCGCCACCACGCCCAGCTAATTTTTGTATTTTTAGTAGAGACAGGATTTCACCATGTTGGCCAGGATGGTCTCCATCTCTTGACCTCGTGATCCGCCTGCCTCGGCCTCCCAAAGTGCTGAGATTACAGGCGTAAGCCACCACACCCAGGCTACTTAAACTTGATCTTACTATTACAGTAACTTAAAGGAAAAGTGTCAGGTTTTCCACAATTTCTGAATGTTATTCTTTCTATCATACCAAAAAAGTTTGGATATAACTAAATTGTACAAAATAGGTAGGTGTTAAACTTGTAAACTGAATCCTATTTGACATGTAATCGGTACTTAGTATCTGGAAAAAACAGCCTTATGTAAAACAATGCATCTACCTAATTTTATTGAGTTTATATTTTTAGGATATTTATGCATAGTGATTACTTGGTGCTTTTATTTTTTTTATTTTTATTTATACTATTTATATTATTTTATTATTTATTATTTATTTATTTTATTATTTATTTTAAATTAAAATCTGTGGCACCTGGCCACAAGTAGGCTGAGCACAGTGGCTCATGCCTGTAATCCCAGTACTTTGGGAGGCCGAGGCGGGTGGATCACTTGAGGTCAGGAGTTCAAGACCAGCCTGGCCAACACCCCGTCTCTACTAAAAATACAAAAATTAGCGGGCGTGGTGATATATGCCTGTAATCCCAGCCACTTGGGAGGCTGAGGAAGGAGAATTGCTTGGACCTGGGAGGCGGAGTTTGCAGTGAGCCAAGATAGCGCCACACTGAACTCCAGCCTGGGCAGCAGAGCGAGACTCTGTCTCAAATAAATAAATAAATTGAGATCTGTGTTAACATTTTATTTCATTCTCTCCATCCTCCACCTTGTTTAAATAGGCTCCAATCATGAGTGGCTACCATGTAAACAGGAACACTCCATTTGGGAGTAATGTTCCACAGTTTACATGGACTGTCTCATCTGATCGTCAGAGTATCTTGTGCTGTGGGTTTTACCACACTTGACAAATGAAGACCCCAAGGCCCTGAGAGGTTATGTGACTTGCTCAAGATAACCAGCTAGTAAATGATAGAGTCAGAGTGTAAAGCCGGGTCTTCTGATACCAAATGTAGTGTCCTTTCAGCCCACATGATGTCACATTTGACAATTGAGCTTCTCTCCTCTTCCAGCGCCTGGTTATATCTGCTGATGCAGTCAGGCAGGCGGGTTGAAAAGCTTTGGATTTCTGATCGCATTTTTGCTGTGGCAGAGGCATGTGCCTCTAGCAGTGTCGCTTAGGAAATGACATTTTTAACTCTCTGATCTGCATTTCTGAAAAACATTTTCTTCTTGCAGGGAGATATTTGGGCCATTACCTGGTTAACATTTGCAAACTGCTGTAGGAAACTCATCTGCTTGAAAGGAACATGATTAATAGCATCACCCTCAGAAAAAGAAGGTAGGGTATTAATTATTAGCAAGAGCTTGCTTAAAAGATACAATACAGAATTCTTAACAGAGCTGTTGGGAATATTAGGATGGAATGAACAGGGCCTATTGAAACCATCTCTAGAGCATAAAAATGCACTGCACCCGTTCTGAGCAATCACAGCATCCCAAAGGGCCGAGTGGGAAAGAACCACTTGCTATTCTCATTGTTATGATTCTTATCTGTATTAAAATTCCAAAACCTATCAGGTGACAGATTCCTACTTGGTCAAAATGCCAGCATTTGCAACTCGATGAATTCAACCAGTCTTTACTGAACACCCACGTCAGGCAAGGCTCAAAGCCACATTCTTGGAGAACTAATAAAGGATATGGAGGCTACCTGCAGGACTAGTGGATCAGGTTAATGCTCAAATTACCAGTGGACCTGTCTGAAGACCTGGGCAGCTTCAGTAAGAGAAGAAATAATGTCCGGAGAGTTTTTTGGGAATGAGGAACAAAAATAACATTTCCTGAGCACCTTCTATGTACCAAGCACTCTGCCAAGTGCTCGGTGTGACTTAATTGAATCTTTGCAGCCCAGCAATTCTATACATTGGGTTATTGTCTCCATTTCACAGTGCACTGAGGCTTGGTGCGCTGACTTGCCCACACCTGGCTAAATGGCAGAGCCCAGCAGCTCTGCTCTACCTCTGAAGAAGAGGGCATTTGGAATCAGTCCAGGGAATGGCTGATAGAACCAAGGAACTAGAAAGTATTCCAGGCAGTAGGAATTGAAGCATCACAGGAAATTCTAGGTTGGTGTTTATTATAAGGAATCTTAGAAGTCTGGCTTGGGAGTCTGTGCTTAACTTGGTAAATAATAGGTGCCTTTGCATATCAAATCATCCCTCCTCAGTAAATTAGGATGTGGTGGGTTTATCTAGAAGCCAGGGTTTTTCTGAAACCATTTAACATGTAAATAAAGGAACAAAAGATTTACTCTACTGTGGTCAGATGAATTTAATGTAACTTCAGTAACATAAATAAAATGATAATCAATCATAAGTCATTTTATTTGTCAAGTTATATTATCAACAGGTTATTGTCATCAACAGATTAAAATAAAATGTCTCAAAAGGACAAAGGCAAACATATACTATTGAGAGTAAACAATGACCGTCCCAGGCTTTCCAAAGCATATATATCACTTACATTCATGGACTTTTTTTCGTTTTAAAAGGGCACTTTTGCATGTGTTTTATAACTATGAAAGTAATACATGCTCATTGCAGCAAACTTAGAAAACGCTGAAACACACAAATATGTCTTCCGTACAACACTAACTGCTAGCTATACTACACAGCTGTTGTTTCTCGCTTTCAAAACACTCTAGTGCTTTTTTATAACATGTGAAGTGTTCCCCCAATTAAGTGGTCTATTGACTGGAAGTTCACAGGCTTCTGCTCTCATTGATTAGCAGAATTGGTCACACCTGTTAGATTCTCAGCCTCCTCCTTTGTCATTTTCTCTCCTCTCTCTCCACCACTTCCCTCTTCCCTTAAGAAAGACCTATCTCAGCTGGGCGCAGTGGCTCACGCCTGTAATCCCAGCACTTTGGAAGACCAAGGTGGGCAGATCACTTGAGGTCAGGAGTTCGAGACCAGCCTGGCCAACATGGTGAAACCCTGTCTCTACAAAAAATACAAAAATTAGCCGGGTGTGGTGGCAGGCACCTGCAATCTCAGCTACTCAGGAGGCTGAGACAGGAGAATCGCTGAAACCCAGGAGGTGGAGGTTGCAGTGAGCCGAGATCGTGCCATTGCACTCCAGCCTGGGTGACAGAGCGAGGCTCCATCTCAAAAATAAAAAGAAAGAAAGACCCATCTCATGAGCACCAGGGACACAGGGGACCAAGCCTAGCTCTACCCTGAGCACTTAGCTTGAGGGGCAGGGCACTTGAACATTCCTTCTTTACCTTGAGCACTTAGCATTGGGGGCAGGGCACTTGAACTTCCTTTTTTCTTTCTTTCATTCAACTGCTCAATAAGGTTCAAAATTAATGTTCAAAATTAAGAAATGTCAAAACATTACCTTTGGGTTGGCATTCAAATAAACATGGGGAAGGGGAAACTTGAAATGCACAAGCATAAAAGTAACCTGTACATTGGTTATAAGGAATGAAATCGATGACCCTCATTTGTCAAAATGGGCTCCTCCCAGGAAGGAGTGACAGCTTCAGATTACTTTCTGACATTTTTCCCCCAATCAACATTCATTTACAGAGTACTTTTGCAGTCACCAGGAAGATACAATGATGTACAAGATAGAGCCCTGCCTTCTGTAGTTTCAATCTAACGGGGGGGTGGGGGGGAGGGGAACATAAAGACATATAGAAAAAAAAAACTTTTCAGATAAGATATAAGTAGTATAATATTGCTAGAATATTCTGGGAATTCAGAGACTCAAGCTCTCCCCTGATTGGGGGGATCAGGACTTTGACCTAGGTGTTGGAGTACAGATAAGATATACACGTGAAATGTGTGTGTGCGTGCATGTTAGTCCAGGTGAAATAGCAGACTGAACAAAGGTGAGGGGGTGTAGGAGAACAAGACATGTTGAGAGAAGAGAAAGGACCCAAACTTGGCTGAAGCAAAGAGAGTAACAGAAGAAAAGGAAGGTTGAAAGCCTGAAATGGCAGACTGGATGTTAGACTTTATTCCCTCTACAATTTGGAATCATTTAGTCATTCAGCAAATGTTCCTTAATCACATGGCCAGGCCCTGTGATAGGTATGGTGAGAAACAGAAACAAACAAACAAACAAAAAAACATGGTCCCTTGCTCTTGCCACCAAATTTCATGATAACATAAATTTCTGGAAATAGAATTTAAACTCGAAGAGGACTTATGAAGAGCAAAACAAAATTAGCCAAGACAACAGTTAATAATAAGGAATCTTCTTTGGTTACTTATTGCTGTGTGACAAATTATCCCAAAGGTTAATGACTTAAAACAACAATCATTTGATTCTTTGTTCATGCTTCTGCAACTGAGATGGGCTTGATGGAGACGCTCGTCTCTTTTCCATATGGTGGCAGCTGGAGTAGCTTCAACAGCTAGGGTCTGTCTGGAAGGGACAACTTGTGTCATGTGTCTGGGCCTCAGACTCTGCTGTGGTTTGGGTGTTTCCGTTCTCCTTCACATGGTGATCTCAGGCACTCTCCTTTGTTCCTGGTAGTTCAACTTCTTATGTAGCAGCTGGCTTCCCCCGCAGTTCAAACGAGGAAACTGCCAGGGTTTCTAGGCCCGGCAGAGTGCCATTTATCACAATCTCCTGATTAAAGCAAGTCACAAAGGCAGCCCAGATTCAAACAGAAGGGACTAAATAAGGACATGAGTATCAGGAGGCATGACTCATTGGGGGCCACCAAAATAAAAGGCTGCCATTGAATCTTAAAGTCAAATAACACAACTGCGTGTTCCACAATTTTAACTGACAGAGGGACATTAACTGCATAGGTTTTTCTTTTTTTTTTTTTTTTTTTGAGACGGAGTCTGGCTCAGTCACCCAGGCTGGAGTGCAGTAGCGCGATCTCTGCTCACTGCAAGCTGCGCCTCCCGGGTTCACGCCATTCTCCTGCCTCAGCCTCTCCAAGTAGCTAGGACTACAGGCGCCCGCCACCACGCCCGGCTAATTTTTTTGTATTTTTAGTAGAGACGGGGTTTTACCGTGGTCTCGATCTCCTGACCTCGTGATCCGCCCGCCTCGGCCTCCCAAAGTGCTGGTATTACAAGCGTGAGCCACCGCGCCCGGCCTCTGCATAGGTTTTTCTACTCTAGAGCACGTAACCCCACCCATCTCACCCCATCCCCACCTTTTTGAATGCCAACCACATGCAGCCATTTCTCAGACCACTCACTGATCACTTAATGGAACTGCATCAAGTTTAAACCAACCTTGCAACAAAATTTCAAAGAGGCCAACATCTGGGGAGCGGGTGCTGGGGAGGGGCAGGGGGCTTACAGCTCAGAACCACCCATTTGCTCTTGAGCCTGTGTCCCTCCTAAAATCTCTTGCTGTCATGTTCTTCAGATTCAAAACAGAAAGGAAGAAAATCCATTCCTGCCTGGCACTTGCCACTCCGTCTGCCATCTCCCACGTCCTTGTCTCACCTAGGGCTCTCCTTATCCCCACATCTGTGTCACACCACCCTGTCCCTGGGAGCTACAGCAGAAAATTGAGTTCCTGGTTCTCAGAATACCATTGAAGATCTGGCTGTAGCTTTTATAATCTCTCGTGTTTTAAATTGTCTTGAACAAAACGCACTGGGTGTGGCCTGGATACTGAGTTCATGGGTTTCTATAGAAGCTTGGGATGCAATCTGGTTAGAAGGAGGGTGAGAGGGACTAAGAGATTTTTTTTTGTGATTTTTATGAGTGATGTGACTCCTCAGATAACTAGGATTGATCACCAAAATAATTGGCAATAATAGCCAAAAAGTAATTAATAAAAACATACACTCAGCTCACATAAATTAATAAAAATGTATACTTAGTACATATAAAATCAAAGGTTAACTGGGCTTAGTAGAGGAGCAGAAGCAGAGACGTTTGCATTTGTTTTGTTTTTAACATTTCTAACCATCCATCAGTTATTCCACGGAGAGGCAGGATGGCATGCTTATTGAGTATGGGCTCAAGAAGTCAAACCATACATGTTTGAATTCCAGCTCCACTGTTTACTGAGTTATCTGGGGCAAGTTACCTAATTTCCCTATGTGTTAGCTTTCTCATCTATAAAATGAGAACAATAGTAGTACTTACTATCTCATAAGATTGTTGCAAGTATTAAATAGAACTTACAAAAAGCACTTTGACCATGCCCACTAAACTGTAAGCACTCAGTAAGTGTTACCTACTATTGTTATCCCATAAGTTATCATGAGCCTGAGGATTTTCAACACATGCTTTATAGATTTTTTCTGTCTATTAATTCTTGTTTAGAATGATCTTGAAAGCAATGACTGTTTAAAATTATGAGAAGCCAAAGATACCCCTGCAAGCCACCTTCTTGGTATCTTGGCCAACTTTAAATAAATCTTGGCAAGAAAAGGTATCAATAGCAAAGTATCAATAGCAAATACACTAAAAACAAACAAACAAACAACAACAAAAAAAAAACCCTTAAGGTAACAAGTATTCTCCTAAGCCTCAGAAATTGAGTATTAAAAAGAAAAGCTAGGTGACAGAGATGAACTTAAGAAAGAAAAAGCTGAGAAATAAGCACTGAATCTATATACACTTGGAATGTTTTAAAGAAAGTGTGTACCTGCTCATCAAATTTGTATAGGGAGGAAATGAAATAAGTGAAAGCAGTCTAGAATTTTACTTTAGATATAATCATACAATTCCATGTATTATTTTTGCGTTTGATTGCTCTCCCAGCACCTTCTTTTCCATTACAATCCCAAGAGGCAAGCAGAAGAGGCATCCATTGAGATAAAACAGGGGAACATGATGGCTCAGCAATGCACTCATATAGAACCATTTCCCTGCTGCTCTGTGCTTACAGAATTTTATTTGCGTAGAAGAACTGCAGGATCTCTGGATGATAGTGGCTCTGAAAGAAATTAGCAAATGTACGCGTGAGGGCGGGATTCAGCAAACTTCCTTGACAATATAACTAGTAGGCAGTGGTCAGTGCAGGGCATGTGGGTAAGCAGGAGAGGTGGAGGCATCATCTGTATCCAGCTAGTGACCTAAACTGGAACTGCCAATATATTTTGTGCTTGATCCTCTAGGCATTTTGCCATTTACATTGTATGATGGGTCAATTACAATCAAAACGCAGTTGGCTTGGCCGGGCATGCTGGCTCATGCCTGTAATCGCAGCACTTTGGGAGGCTGAGGCAGGCAGATCATGTGAGATCAGGAATTTGAGACCAGCCTGGGCAACATGGTGAAACCCCAACTTTACTAAAAATACAAAAATTAGCCGGGTGTGGTGGTGCACGCCTGTAATCTCAGCTACTCAGGAAGCTGAGGCATGAGAATCGCTTGAACCTGGGAGATGAAGGCTGCAGTGAGCCGAGATGGTGCCACTGCGCTTGCTCCAGAAAAAAAGAAAAAAGAAAAAAATAAACATAGTTGGCTTGAGTCGTTTTATGGGGGGTAACTCTTTCTTGTGCTTGGCCACCTTCCATGTTAACCACCAGGAGGGCAGGGACCAGAAGAGAATTCTCTCCTACCCTGGCTCACTCACCAGCTGCCAGTAGAGCTTAGTGTTCCTTTGATCTTCTTCACTCGGGAAGCTGTATTCCTTCTTTAGTTTCAGATATGGAGAACAGGCTCGAAATGTTGTTTTGCAAGCCTGATAAAAATGATATTACTATTTTATTTATTAGAGAGTTCCATAATCCCAACCAAGGAAAAGTATCCTAGAGGATTGCATCCAATCTGTGGTCAGGGGTCCACTGAAAGTGTGAAAGTAACTTCCAGGTAGTTTCAAAATTTGAATCTTAAAGGATGTATGCTTATAAAATGGCCATGTCTATAATTTGGGAACTGGTGGGAAGGGTGTAGCTTTATAGTTTAGCACAGCCTTTGTTACTATCCCATCAAAAGTAGTACTGGATTCCTAAATTTAATCTCTCTCTCAGTAACTTAAGGCAAGCGGTTTGGTAGAAAGCTTTGCTCCCAATTGTTTTGAAATGTTCACCATGTCCCACTCCAAAGCAGGCCTGAAGTTGATCCAACCTTGTTGGGATACAATTTTCTCCAAGAATAAAACAAAACTACCAGAAGAAATTAATAAGTCATGGGTGGAGCCCAGCGAGGTGGCTCACGCCTGTAATCCCAACACTTTGGGAGGCTGAGGCAGGTGGATCACCTGAGGTCAGGAGTTCGAGACCAGCCTGGCCAACATGGTAAAATCCCATCTCTACTAAAAATATAAAAAATTAGCAGGGCGTGGTGGTGGGCACCTGTAATCCCAGCTACTCAGGAGGTTGAGGCAGGAAAATCGCTTGAACCCCAGAGGCGGAAGTTGTAGTGAGCCAAGATCACACCATTGCACTCCAGCCTGGGCAACAAGAGCAAAACTCTGTCTCAAAAAAAAAAAAAAAGAAAGAAAGAAGGAAGATAGGAAGGAAGGAAGGAAGGAAAGAAGGAAGGAAGGAAAGAAGGAAGGAAGGAAGGAAAGAAAAGAGAAAAGAACAGAAAAGAAGCCATGGGGGGGCGGAAATCTATACCAGGCACAATGACAAAAGCTAATTGGGCCTGAATAAATATCCTCATTATGTGGGCTACTGCACCATTGATTAAATCTGTGCCTCTCTGCCCCCAACCCCATTACCCTGAGCTTATCTAGCATTGACAGGTGCTGGGCTTGGGCAGGTGGGGCAGATGGAAACTAACACTCTTGCTCAGAGATTACACACCAAAGAGGCACCTTGTCAAGGATGCACACAGAAACGCTGCTAAGCATCTATAGCAGTGCTGGCAGGAACCCCAGGGTCTGGCGTCTCAACTCGCAACTCCCTTTATGAATAGCATGGAGATGTCACTCTGTTGGTTGCAGAGTCAAGGTCTTACCTTGGCAACCTGGGGATTTCTGTCCTGTAAATGGATCAGGAGGGAATCTCGTGTCTGCTTAACCTGACTGGTGAAAAATTTTTTCCATTTCCTCCCGGCAAAGGCAGCCAATTGCCCAAACAAAACAAAGGCCGAGTATCTCAGACTGTCGTTCTCCTGTGGTCCCCGTCAATGAAACAATAAGAAAGCCAGATTATTACCAAAAGGCAACTGCATCCAAACACATCACAGCCATCGGTCAGAACACATCACAGCCATCGGTCAGAACACATCACAGCCATCTGTCAGAACACATCACAGCCATCATTCAGAACACATCACAGCCGTCAATCAGAACACATCACAGCTGTCAGAATACATCACAGCCATCAATCTTGGCTGTACATTACTGGGTGGGCAGTGAGATCTGGTCTAAAGCATTTAGCTGGGTGGGTGGGGGTGGCTTGAAGAGGGCCCAAAGGCTTCAGTGAACCTCTTCTCCAGCAGACGAGAGGACTAGCCTGGGAAATCACTAGTGCTACTCCCACCTTCCCAGATTTTTTGTTCATTATTTCATGTTTTGGAGATAGAATACATTTATAAAGTTCCCCAAATTCAAAATAACCAAAAAGCTTTACAGAAAAAGTAGGTCTACTTCCTACTCCTCTCTGTCAGCCACCAAATTTTCCTCCCCACAAGCTAATAAAGTTATGTTTTGTGTGTATCTCTCCAGAAAATAAAGAAGAAAGATGTAATTGTATAAATTGTGTAATCCTTTCCCTCTTTTTTACATAAATGGAAGCACATGCCACTGTTGTTATGTACCTTGAGTTTTCATCAGTCTGATAGCTCTTTCTACGTCAATACATACAAGAGTTTTAATTTTAATTTTTATTTTCTTTTTTCTCTTTTTCTTTTCTGCACCAAAATTCATTCAACCAGTTCCCTGTTTATCACTCCAGCATTTTTGCCAAGTCTCTTCTCTTTGCTTTTGGTCTGAGTTTCTCCTATCTGCAGTGGATATAATAATCATGTTTCTTCACCCAACACCCTCCCACCTCTCCCTGCTTCCAGTCTGATTGGTTGGTTTGTCCCTGAGTGCATTTCAGTGGAGTCTGCCCTCTCTTTCTTTCCAAGGTGAGCTGTTTGGTCCAAGTATTACCTTTCCAGGTGAGGAGACCAAGGCCCGAGGCACTTAAGGAACTTGCCCAAAATCACACTGTCAGGTAACAGAGCCAGTGTAGTAACCTAAACACCTGACTCCTGGTGCACGGGTTTTTATATCAGTGTTTTGTAGTCTAAGTCCTCCTCCAGGTAAACCAGAGGGAGGAGGGCTGGGGTGGGCCTTCACAGGGGGGAAGCAGCACCAAGAACTGGGGGTCACAGAGACCCAGCAAGACTGAGGACCACTAATCATATTGTGAAGTATCTTTTAAAAATTTAGCACATGATGCATACAGATATTGTCTTAGGGTTGCTTTTTTTTTTTTTTAGAGACAGCATCTTGCTACATTGCCCAGGCTGACCTCCAACTCCTGGGCTCAAGTGGCACACACCACCATGCCTGGCTTAGGGTTGTATTATCTTCACGGCTCTATCAGTGAGAGTGAGTGTGTGTGTGTGTGTGTGTGTTTAACTAATTTTAATGGAGAATGTACCCCGTTCAAAGCCATACCCTAATGCTTTAAGATGTACAGACATGTAAGACAGATGCTCGCCCCCCTAGGAGTCTGACAACCATCTAACTGGGAACACACACACGGGTGAGCAGCACGGCCTCAGATAGTGAAGAGTGCTATCTGTAATCGAGATGTGAACTGTCAGCAAACAGCTCTGCATAAGAATTTCTGTGTTTCTACATGGCCAGGAATTTCTGCTCAAAAATTCCAGGCAACCAGGGTTTAAAAAAATGGTTGAAGGCCAGGCACATGTCTCATGCCTGAAATCCCAGCCCTTTGGGAGGCCGAGACAGGAGAATCACTTGAGCCCAGTTAGAGACCAGCCTGGGCAACATAGTGAGACCCCATCTCTACAAAAACTACAAAAATTAGCCAGGCATAGTGGCATGCACTTGTGGTCCCAGACACTCAGGAGGCTGAGGTGGGAGGATTGCTTGAGCCTGGGAGGTTGAGGCTGCAGTGAGCTCTGTTCCTGCCACTGCACTCCAGCCTGGGCAATAGAGCGAGACCCTGTCTCAAAAAAAAAAATAAGTGGTTGAATGACAAACAAGTCCTGGAAGTTCAGATGGCACCTCCGAGAGATTTAGAGCCATCTCCCCGGAGACATCTGCTTACACTCCAGGGTGGTAAGTAGGGACCTTCCCCCACTCCCTCCCCACAGAGCACTGGCTTACATTCAAGAGCAAAAATCCCTCTGTGTCTCTGGAGCAGGTGGGACACATGTGCCCAGCTCCTATATGAGCTCCAAGTTACATAAGTTCAAGGCCTCTTCTCCCCTTCTGTGCTGCTGACACATCTGGCTCTCACCATGTGGCTCCAGAGAGAATTAAGGCGTGGGGAGATGCAAATCTCTCTGGGAGTAAATAAAAGGTCTGTTTGCTGTTTTGTAGGTCTTGACTCTTCTCAGTTTCGGGCTGAACAATGTACCGGTGCACTTTTTGCTTAGCCCAATTTGTCATTTGGTAGTTGAGTGTAGCCCTATAGTCAGAGGAACTGCTGGCATGTCCACTTCCTGGCTCTGTGAACTTGGGCAAGTCCTAACCTTTCTGTGCCTTGGTTTCCTTGTCTACAAAATGAGGATAATTTCAGTGCCCATCTCACAGGGTTATTGTGAAGACTGTATGAGATGATTCATGTAAACTGCCTAGCACTGTGCCTGACACACAGTGAGGGCTCATTAGATGCTAATCATTGCTATTGCCACATTTATAAGAGAGCATTGACTACATGTTAGTAAATCAGTGTACATCATCATCAGTGTACATTATCATCGGTGTACATATACCCACTTCTCTGTTAAGATGAAAACTCGCCAGGCACAGTGGCTCACGCCTGTAATCCCAACACTTTGGGAAGCCAAGGCAGGTGGGTCATTTGAGCCCAGGAGTTTGAGACTAGCCTGGGCAATATAGTGAAAACCCATGTTTACCAAAAATACAAAAAATAGCCAGCCGTGGTGGCATGTGCCTATAGTCCCAGCTACTTGGGAGGCTGAGGTGGGAAGATCAATTGAGCCCAGAAGATGGAGGTTGCAATGAGCCGAGATCACGCCATTGCACTCCAGCCTGGGTGACAGGGTGAGACTCTGTCTCAAACAAACAAAAAAACCCTTGAGGGGTAGAGATAAAATTCTATACATCTTTATATGTCCTCCCAACCCATAGCACAGTACTAGTCTCCCAACAAGATGTGTTAATAAATAAGTGAATAATAGAGACCTTGTTCCCACAGCAACAAACCACCCACAGCTCACATTTCTTTCTTTCTTGTTTTTTTTTTTTAATTTGAGATGGAGTCTTGCTCTATTGCCAGGCTGGAGTGCAGTGGCGCGATCTCGGCTCACTGCAACCTCCACCTCCCAAGTTCAAGTGATTCTTTTGCCTCAGCCTCCCGAGTAGCTGGGACTACAGGTGTGCACCACCATGCCCAGCTAGTTTTTTGTATTTTAGTAAAGACAGGGTTTCACCATGTTGGCCAGGATTGTCTCGATCTCCTGACCTCGTGATCCATCAACCTCGGCCTCCCAAAGTGCTGGGATTACAGGCGTGAGCCACAGCACCCAGCCCCACAGTCACATTTCTAATCCCATTTTGATTTCAATAACCCAGAATTTTTCTAATATACTTACATCATCTAATAAAGTCCTGGTCTGAAGGGTGATGTCTATGAAGAAGGAACCCAAACCTTTCCCCTGGATTTTGCCCAGAATGACGATCAGAGTCTTCATACTCTCATGGATGACTTCCAAATTCACAGGGTCATACAGTCCATACACCAGCAGGTCGAGGACAATTTTCTTATACTTTCTCAACTGTCACCAAGGTTTGAAAAGCATTAATAGCACAGGAATTGCTCCCCATAGGTTGAAAAGCAACCCCACATCTAAGCTACTAATAACCTAGGACTTGAACTAACAGACCAGGGTTTTTTTTCAAGATCTGCACAACTCTCATTAAAATATAAATGCTTCCATATACCCAACCCAAGAGCCCAACTCAGCCTAGGAAGGAAAACAGAAAGAGCAATCTGGAGTGTGGCATGTGCGTGGGTGAGGCTGGGTGGGGCTCTTCAAATAGGGCGGCAGACCTGGGTGATCTCAGGGCCTGGGGAGAACTAGGTACCTTTATACTGGGGAGGAGACAAAATGAGCACTGAAGTTGGCAGATGGTAAAGGAGGAGGTGGGAAAAATATCTTTTATGAAACAAACATAAATTACTAGAAAAAAAATCACTTAAATTCGCCAGGAAGGGTAACAGCTGTGAGTTTATCCTTCCTGCAGCTCTGTCTCCCACAGCTGATATTGCTGAAGTGTCATGAGCCTAAGATGACCCTGAATGAGTGACACCCTGAATGAGTCTCCTCCCCTTGAGTGCAGAAGGAACCTGTGACACGCTTCCAGCCTACGGACATGACTTTACATTGCATAAGACTCTATCTTTTTTTTTTTGAAATGGAGTCTCGCTCTGTCGCTCAGGCTGGAGTGCCTGGTGTGACCTCTGCTCATGCCTCAGCCTCCCGAGTAGCTGAGATCGCAAGCACATGCCACCATGCCTGGCTAATTTTTTGTATTTTTACAAAAATATAAAAGACACAGGGTTTCACCACGTTGGCCAGGCCAGTCTTGAACTCCTGACCTCAAGTGGTCCGCCTGCCTTGGCCTCCCAAAGTGCTGGGACTGCAGGCATGAGCCACTATGGCCGAGTCCATAAGACTCTATCTTAGCAGACAGGAGGAGGCGATACCCTCCTGCTGGCCTGGAGGAAGTGAGCTGCCTGCTGTGAGAGAGTGGCCTCTAGGCATTGAAAGTGGCCCCCAGCATACAGCAGGCAAAAAAACAGAAACCTCTGTCCCACAACGGGAAGTAACTGAATTCTGCCAACAACCATGTAAGTGAACCCTGAGCTTCAGGAAGGAATGCAGTCTGGCAGACACTTGATTGCAGCCTCGTGAGATCCTGAGCAGACGACCCAGCTGAGCTGCACCTGGACTCCTGACCCGTGAAAACCCGAGATAATCAACACGTGTTGCTGTAAGCCGCTAAGTGTGCGATGGTTTGTTCCGGGGTCATAGATAACTAATATAACAGAGACCATACTCCAGCCCTGGAGTCTCCACACCAAGAGGGTTGGAGAGGCTTGGGGGGCTGGCTGAGCCCCACTCTCCTTCCCTACCTTGTCAGGGGCTTCACAGGCCATGGTTCCCAGGCTTCTCATTGCCATGTGACGCTTTGTAGCATTGGGGTCCCGAGCTCTTTCTGCCAAGATGAAAAACACATTCTTCAGAGGCTCCCGCTTCTGGAACCTCAGTTTCCAAGAGACCTGGGTGATGGGTCAAAAATGTATTAATTTGGGAGTGTTCAGAGTCATACCCAATCCCAACCTCAATCCCTCCCTCTAAAGAGGAAGGGCAATCCCGCGATTGCCTGCTCAATTTTACCCCTTCTTTCTCCTACTAAAGATGCCTGGGTTTTGTTGGAGAAGTACTCATTTGGTCTACATAATGAAGAAATTGATGGAGAAAGAGGGCAATAAAGATAATGCAGGCTGGTGTTGAGGTAGGTTTAGGAGATTTTGGGGAGGGGCTCTAGAGCAGCTATGGGTGTGATAGAAGTTGAAAAAAGAGGACTTGATCAGTGTTGATGTGACCTGGGAATAGGGATCCGTTTCACATGGAAAGGTGTGCCGTAACTCCTCAAAGAGCTCCCTTTACCCCTTCTTCTCCAGTTCTTTCCCATTTTTCTGCTCTCCTTCGTAGCCAAATGCCTTGAAAGACATCTATACTTGTTTTCTCCCGTTTGTCTCCTCCCATTGCCTCTTGAACCCTCTGCAATCAGCCTAATGTCCCCTCGCCCCTACCCTGCCATATGACTAATTCCAAGGGTCAGTTCTCAGTAGTCACCTTACTCAACCTCTCAATAGCACTTGACACAATTAGAAAAGCATATCTGCAAACATCTAGTACACATCTACAAACATTTCAGGACTGATCTAGTACACATCTACAAACATTTCAGGACTGATCTAGTACACATCTACAAACATTTCAGGGCATTTAAAGGATATCCCAACTCCAGAATGCATACGTCTGAGCATGCAATTAAGAGCAGGAAGAGAAATACATGAATAATGCAAATTGGGGAACAATGTGTGTCTGATGCAGAAACCTGTACTTCAAGAACTAAACTCTATCACGCCTGTAATCCCAGCACTTTGGGAGGCCGAGGCACGTGGATTGCCTGAGGTCAGGAGTTCGAGACTAGCCTGGCCAACATGGCGAAACCCTGAAACCCCGTCTCTATAAAAATACAAAAAATTAGCTGGGCGTGGTGGCGGATACCTGTAATCCCAGCTACTTGGGAGGCTGAGGCAGGGAGAATTGCTTGAACCTGGGAGGCAGAAGTTGCAGTGAGCTGAGATCACGCCATTGCACTCTAGCCTGGGCAACAGAGCGAGACTCCGTCTCCAAAACAAACAAACAAACAAACAAACAAACACAAACACTAAACTCTAAGTAATTGCAGGGCCAGGGATGGGGCAAGAGATAGGCTAGTCTCTGAGCCTTTGTAGCAAGCCTACGAGCTCTCATGCAGGAAGACCCTGGTGTACAGCAGGACCCAGAATACAGCAACATGTACTAGAGTCAGAATCAAGATGATGAAAGATCCAGACAAGATCAAAGAAGACAAAAGCCACCACCCCACCTTCCTTAGAAAGGGGCCTAGAGGGGGAGACTGGCTTGAGATTCAGCTATCTCAGTGGTGCCATGGATGAGATTTGGTGATTTCCAAGCTTCATTAGTATTCCTGGATTTTCGTTACAGTTCATTCGTTTTTTATCTTACCTTTTTTTTTTTTTTTTTTTTTTTTTAATTTAAGACAGCATCTCACTCTGTCACCCAGGCTGCAGTGCAGTGGCACAATCTCAACTCACTGCAACCCCTACTCCTGGGCTCAAGCGATCCTCCCACCTCAGCCCTGAGTAGCTGGGACTACAGGTGCATGCCACCATGCCCAGCTAATTTTTGTGTTTTTGGTAGAGACAGGGTTTTGCCATGTTGCTGGCTGGTCTAGAACTCCTGAGCTCAAGTGATCCACCTGCCTCAGTCTCCCAAAGTGCTGGGATTACAGGCGTGAGCCACCACACCCGGCCTCATTCCGTATTTGTTTATTAAGTTAACAGCAAGTTAAATTATTCTCAACTAATCTTCCTGTCATCCTATAAACATCCTTTCCATGTTTAAAAGAACTATCATCAAAGTTTTTTCAGAAGGAACTTCAGTGGAGCAGGCCTAACTAACCGCAGACCAAGCAAACATACATCTTACAAAACAGCTGCTGGGAGGAGAAATTTGTTCATAATATTTTGTGTCAGACCTTGGAAAAGAAACATATTATTGATGTCCTTTTCTGCTTGGGCTGGGAAGTAGGGGTGGAAAGGGGCTGGCTCAGGATTCCCCTCTGTCTTTGGTCCATGGAACTAAAAAAAAGAAAAAAAAAATCACATGAGCCACAGACACTCATTATCAACAAACATTGTTGTACAATGCATTGTACTGGGGTAAGAATATAAAGAGGCAGCAATCCCGAGGCCTGTCTTTAGGAACCTTCCACCGTGATGAGGAGATTGAACAGTCACATAGATAAATAGCAACCCAAGACAGCCCAAGAGGAATAGCAGCTTGGGGGTCAAGGGGGATCTGCCCTCTAGTTCCCCACTCCATTCTGCAGATTTGTCACTCTCACCAAAGAAGTAAAATGGAGATTCCCAGGCTCTGCCCACAGAGTTCTCATGAATTGAAATACAGAGTAGCCTCAAATTTTGTGTTTTTAAAAGTTCTCCAAGAATGTAAATCGGTACCTGTTTTTAGAGAGGATTTGGCACTCTTACCACTTTAAAGCGCATGTAATTGGCAATTCTTTAATCCTATAGATATTAGCACATCATGTGTTCAAAGATATACACAAAGGATAGCCACCATAGCACTGTAATAAACCATATTGTGTTCTTTAATGGTTTGGGCAGGGGAAGGGGGAGTGGGGCAGGGGTTCGAGACAGGGTTTTGCTCTGTCTCCCAGGCTGGAGTGCAGTGGCAGGAACACAGTTCACTGCAGCTTCAACCTCCCAGGTCAAGCAATCCCCCCGCCACAGCCTCTGAGTGGCTGAGGCCACAGGTGCATGCCACCACACCCAATTAATTTTTTTTTTTTTACTTTGTCCAGTCTTGTCTCAAACTCCTGGGCTCATGCAATCCTTCTGCCTCAGCCTCCCAAAGTGTTGGGATTATAGGCTTGAGCCACTGTGCCCAGCCAATGGTTTGAACATAAATAAATTACATATATTACAACTATACAACTTTGCAATGACCGCTAGGCAATCACTAAGAAGAATATTGGGCAGATCAACATGTGCTAAAATAATCTCCATGATATACTGTTGAGTGAAAAGTGCAAATCCATGTGTACAGTATGTTACCACTTGTGTAAAATCAAAATGAGGGCAGGAAATACATATGTACATATATGCTTGCATATGCATAGAAGGAGGAAAAATACACAAGAAACATTAAGAGAGATGGCCTCTGGGCTGGAAATCCAAGGAACTGAAATTGGAGGGGAACTTACTTTTTTCACCTTTTTTGTATATGTACAGCTTGTAATTTTACCATGTGCGTGTATTATTGAATATAATATACATAAACGTAGCTTACCAAGTGATTCTGATCCACAGCCTGACTTGGGGCCAACTAGTACAAACCAGCACTTCTCAAACATTAATGTGCACTAAAATAATTTGAAGATCTTGTTCAGTGTGTCTGCAGCAGGAACTCGAGATTCTGCCTTTCTTCCAAGCTCCCAGGGGATTCCAAGCAGGTACTATGCTCTGAGTGGTAAGGGCATAAAGTTGTTTTTTGTTTGTTTGTTTTTATACTTTAAGTTCTAGGGTACATGTGCACAACGTGCAGGTTTGTTGCATATGTATACATGTGTAGGGCATAAAGTTAAGAGCCACTGGAGTCGAGAGAGGACCACGAGCTGGAAAAGCTGGTGGAGACTTCCCAAAGCACACTGGTCAGCTTGGAAGCAGAGGCAGAGCGTATATGACACATTGGGAGTCAACGGGATCCCATGCAGTACATGGTGATGGTAGCAGTAACAATTAACATAGTAGGAGAGAGGCAGAAGATAGGCTACAGAGGCTAGTTAAAGGCCAGCTGTGGAGGACTCTGACTTCTAAAGAGCTTGATTTCAATTGTACTTTGTAGGTATGAGTAACCTGATGATTTTCTTTTAATTTAGGTGAAATCCATGTAACATACAATTGGCCATTTAAACAATGTTCTGCAACCACCACCTCTGTCTAATACCAAAACTTTTTCATCACCCCAAAACAAAACCCTGCACCCATTAGGCGTTCGTTCCCTATTCCATCCTTCCCCAGCCTCAGGCAATGTTAATCTGCCTTCTGTCTTGATGGATTTGCCTATTCTGAATATTTCACATATATGGACTCATACATTATTGTGATCATTTATAACTGGCTTCTTTTTCTTAGTATATTGTTTTCAAGGTTCATCCATGTTGTGGCATGTATCAGTATTTCATTCTTTTTTATGGCCACATGAAAAAGAATTTTAATTACCGCATGAAAAAGAATTCATGTGGTAATTCTTTTTTTTTTTTTTGGGACAGAGTCTCCCAGGCTGGAGTGCAGTAGCTCACTGCAACCTCTGCCTCCTGGGTTCAAGGGATTCTCCTGCCTCAGCCTCCTGAGTTGCTGGGATTACAGGTGCACACGACCATGCCTGGATAACTTTTGTATTTTTAGTAGACATGGGGTTTCACCATGTTGGCCAGGCTGGTCTTGAATTCCTGACCTCAAGTGATCCACCTACCTCAGCCTCCGAAAGTGTCAGGATTACAGGCGTTAGCCACCGAGCCTGGCCATCATATGGTAATTCTATGTTTAACTTTTTGAAGAACCACCAAACTGTTTTCCACAGTGGTTACACATTCCCATGAGCAACGTATGAGGGTTCCAATTTCTCCACATCCTTACCAACTTTTATTTTCCATTATTATTGTTATTATTACTAGATCCATCTTAGTAGGTATGAAGTGGTCTGTCCTTTGTGGTTTCTATTTGCATTCCCCTAATGACTAATGAGGCTAAGCATCTTTTCGTGTGCTTGTTGGTGATTTATATATCTTCTTTGGAGAAATTTCCATTCAAATCCTTTGCTCACTGTCAGTTGGGTTGTTTGTCTTTTTCTGAGTTGTAGGAATTCTTTATATATTCTGAATACGAGACTATTACCAGACATATGATTTACAAATATTTTCTCCCATTCTGTGGGCTGTCTTTTCACTTTCTGGATAATGTCCATTGTGCACAAAAGTTTTTATTTTCAATGAAGTCCAATCCGTCTATTTTTGTTGTTTTTACTCATGCTTTTAGTGTTAAATCTATGAATCTATTGCCACATCTAAGGTCATGAAGATTTACCCCTATATGTTCTTTTAAGCGTTTTATAGTTTTCACATTTCTATTTAGGCCATTGATCCATTTTGAGTTAATTTTTGTATATAATATATGGTAGGGGTCCAACTGCATTAGAACCATTGACCTGTGTGTGTTTTGTGTTTTATTTTTTTTAATAGGAGAAATGGCAGGCAAGCAGCTGCAGCCGTTCTTAACCCTGGCTACATTAGGATCACCTGAGGAACTTCTAAATATCCAGACTAAGTCTACCATTATCTCTGGAGGGAGACCCAGGCATCAATATTTTTTAAAGCCCACCAAGTAATTCCAGCAGGCAGTCACTGAACTACGGTGACCAGTGACCAACTGCCTTGGTTTTCCCAGGGCTGGGGAGCTTCTAGGGACATGGGACTTTCAGTGCTAAAGCTGGAAATGTCCTGGCCAAACCAAGACACACTCCTCTCTGATGCAACCTGACCCTTTTCAACAGCTGTACTTTGGAACATTTGACTCACTTGATCTGGAGGTGCATGGGGACTCGGTTTCTCTGCCATCCTTGCTCCCTGGGTGGATTTGGTCCATGAAACCCCAGGTGGATTTGCTCCATTCTGGAGAGGTCCATGAAAACACTCCCTTACCGCCTAACTTCCAGGACCTATATCTCCTTCATATCTGGCCAACAGGAATCTTCTCATCACTGCAATGGGGAACCAAAATAAAACCCCAGAAAATTGCACCCCCACCAATTAGCAAGAGTTTCTCTTTCCATCAGTTACCTGGCTGAACCGAGATTCTCTCTGTTTGATTGAAGGTATTCCCACAGGCTTCCTCATTAAACCAGTGGTTCTCACACTTCAGTGTGCATCAGAATCACCCAGCAGAATTGTTAAAACACAGATTCCCAGGCCCAGGCCCCAAAGTTTCTGATTTTGTGCATCGGCAGCAGGGCCTAATAATTTCTATTTCTAACAAGCTCCCAGGTGACACTGGGATGTGGCTGGTTTGGCGACCACACTTGGAGAACCACTGCATTAAAAGAAAGAAACCACAGCAGTACGGTGTTGCTTCTCTCCAGAATAAAGGGATTTTAAAATTCACATTAAGGACGGAGCTGGAGGTCATTATCCTAAGCAAACTAACACAGAAACAGAAAAACAAGTACCACATGTTCTCACTTATAAGTGGGAGCTAAGCGTTGAGTACCTGTGGACACAAAGAAGGCAACAGACACCAGAGCCTACTTGAGGGTGGAGGGTGGGAGGAGGGTGAAGATCGAAAAACTGCCTGTTGGGTACCATGCTTATTACCTGAGGGACAAAACAATCCGTACTTTGAACCCCCGCAACACACAATTTGCCTTTATAACAAACCCACACGTGTACCCCTGAAACTAAAATAAAATTTAAAAATTTAAAATTCACATAGAGTCAAAAAACACCCTTGGTTGTTTCTTTCAGGGGCTTTTCTTTTAACGACTTTATGTTTCAATAGAACCTAATGATTCTCAGGTCAGATGCTCCGGATCAGAGCCGACAGGTGCTTGACAATGGGTACAGGGAGCTTAAAAGACGCAAAACTCCTGTCCCATGTTGAACGAGGGGTTGAACACAATCTTACTTTAGACAAATAGGATTGGTTATTTATATGAGCATATTTGTGAATTTTAATAGCATCAAGATTACCTTCAAATAAAAAAAAAAAACACTCAAAGTGTAGATAAAGCTGTTACCCGATTGCCCCCAGCCCAACTCGGGCCATCACCATCTGCCCCTGCAGCCAGTGAAGGTGGGGGCGGGGAGGAGAGCCATGACCTGTGGGAATCAGGGCAGTTGAGAAAACTGGTTCTTGGTGACCTGAGCTTTGAAACTACAGAGGCCCGTTTAAGAGACCATTTTGAGGAATGGGGCACATCCACAAATTGTGTGGTAAGGAGAAACTCCCAAACAAAACATCTCGGGGGCCTTGGTTTTGTGACTTACGCTCGTGCAGCAAAGTGTGCTCAACCACACAAGGTTGACGGGCATATAGCGGAACCAAAGACAGCTGTTTCTAGAGAGGGTTCTGTAAAACCCATCCAACAGTAAAGAAAATGTTTGTTGGGAAGTAATAAGGAAGAGACAGAAGAATATAATTTGAGAGACTCCTTTGAAAAGTGTGACAAGATTGAAACCACAGAAGTTGTGAACCAGTCACGGTGGCTCATGCCTGTAATTTCAGCACTTTGGGAGGCTGAGGTGGGCAGATGACTTGAGCTCAGGAGTTCGAGACCAGCCTGACCAACATGGTGAAACCCCGTCTCTACTGCAAATACAAAAATTAGCTGGGCATGGTGGCACGTGCCTGTAATCCCAGCTACTCGGGAGGTTAAGGCAGGAGAATTGCTTGAACCCAGGAGGCAGAGATTGCAGTGAGCTGAGATCATGCCACTGTACTCCAGCTGGGTAACAGAGTGAGACTTCGTCTCAAAAAATAATAATAAAAATAAAAAAGTTATGGAAGCCAGGCAGACTGGAAAACAGAGAGGATTTGCTCTTGTAACTTTTGATGATCATGAAACAATTGATGAAATTGTTATTCAGATATACCACGCCATTAATGGGCATAATTGTGAAGTAAAAAGGGTCCTTTCTAAATGAGATGGAGTCTACTGGGTCATAAAGAGGTCATGGAAGTAGATCTGGCAACTTGGCTGGTCAGGGAGGAAACTTTGGAGGTGGTGGAGATAATTTTGGCCGTGGTGGGAACTTTGGTGGAAAGGAGGCTATGGTGGTGAAGGTGATGGTAGCAGAGACAGTTATGCAGGAGATGACGGTGGATAGAATGGATTTGGAGGTGATGGTAGCCACTGTGGGTGGTGAGCCTGGTCATAATAGTAGAGGAGGCCGTGGTGGTGGTGGACCAGGATATGGAAACCAAGGTAGTGGATATGGTGGCAGTGGTGGATGATATGATGGTTACAATGAAGGAGGAAATTTTGGTGGTGGTAACTATGGTGGTGGTGGGAACTATAATGATCTTGGAAACAGCGATCAAATTATGAACCTATGAAAGGGGGCAGTTTTGGTGGAAGAAGCTCAGGCAGTCCCTATGGTGATGGTTATGGATCTGGTAGTGGAAATGGTGGATATGGTAGCAGAAGGTTCTAAAAACAGCAGAAAAGGAGGCTGGGCACAGTGGCTCACACCTGTAATCCCAGCACTTTGGGAAGCTGAGGTGAGTGGATCACCTGAGGTCAGGAGTTTGAGACCAGTCTGGTCAACATGGTGAAGCCCCGTCTCTACTAAAAATACAAAAATTAGCTGGGCATGGTGGCAGGTGCCTGTAATCCCAGCTACTTGGGAGGCTGAGGCATGATAATCACTTAAACCTGGGAGGTAGAGGTTGCAGTGAGCCGAGCTCATGCCCCTGCACTCCAGCATGGGGGATAGAGTGAGACTCTGTCTCCAAAAAAATAAAAAATAAAAACAGCAGAAAAGGGCTACAGTTCTTAGCAGGAGAAAGAACAAGAAGTTTTGGGAAAGCAGCAAGTTACCTTGAAACAGTCTTCCCAAATGCATTAGGAACTAAAAATCTGCCACAGAAGGAACGATGATACATAGTTAGAAAAGTTACTGCAGCTTAAACAGAAAACCCTTCTTGTTCAGGACTGTCATAGCCACAGTTTGCAAAAACTGCAGCTATTGGTAATGCAATGTAGCGTTGGCTAGATGAACATCCCTATGGTCCTTTATCTGCTGTAGCTTTTTTCTTTTTCTTTTCATTACATCAGGTATATTGCCCTGTAAATTGTGGTAGTGGTTCCAAGAATTAAAAATTAAGGAATTTTTCACTTTTCAATATTTATATAGTTCAGTTTTTCCACATTTCTCAACAGACACTTTAACAAAATACAGTTTTGAGGGTGTTTCCTTGTGAGTTAACAAATAAAGAAGATCATTGTGAATTACCGTTTTGCATAAATTTTGCCAACGGTAGCAGTAAAGAAACACCAGCTGACTTGCAGTTTAAGGGAATTCTATTCTTCCCATTTCTAAACCATGATCTGAATGGGTGCTGACATGTGGAGAGAATAGATATTTGTATGCTTGCAATGTCTATTTTAGATAAATAGGATTGGGTATTTAAATTAGCATATTTATGAATTTAATAACATTAAGATTACCTTCAAATGAAAAAATCTCAAATTTCAAAATCAAAATAAAAGAAGCAAAACTCCCTTAAGCTGAGGGCCCACTCACCAAGGAGGGCACGGGCCTCATTATAAAACAGCTGGTATCTCTGTTCCAAGGCATAAGAAAATCATGCCTGAAGCTCCTTTCCATTGGGTAGGAAAACAAACCTGCTACCCTGTTCTTTCTGCTTGACTTCTCTTGCAAGATTAGCATAACAGCAAAGGGCTTTAGCCAGCCAAGACAGCTCCCCCAGCCTTCAGAAACCAAGCAGCCAGCCTTGCCTTCATAGGCGTAAGTAGAACTCAAGGTCATGCTCCCCGTGCAGGGCAAAGTAAATAAGAACTGAATGGCTCCACTTGGAAGATTCAATCTGTGGTTAGAGAAACTCACAGAGTTCCATCTTGAGCTCATTACCTTTTCTAGCAAACTCTGCCTCCCCATCACAAGAGAAAAACTGTGATGTAGTTTAATTTTACAGGTTGTCAGGGATCATCTCAATCTTGGGTGCAGGAAAGGTAAAGCATTTCTCAGTGTTGGTTGCACCTTCTATATCAGAATTCCCCGGGGTACGTGTTATAAACTCCAAGCCAGAGGTGGGTGCAGCGGCTCACACCTGTAATCCCAGCTCTTTGGGAGGCTGAGCATCCCTTGAGCCCAGGAGTCTGAGGCTGCTGTAAGCCATGATTGCACCACTGCACTCCAGCTAGGTTGGCAGAGCAAGATCCTGTCTCTAAAAAATAAAAATAAATAATAATAATAATAATAATAATAATAAACTCCAGGCCTGCCCCAGAATTATTGGATCTGAATCTCAGGGAGTGTCAGGCCTGAGCATTGCACTTTTTGTATGTGGTGCCTGGTGATGCTATACGCCTGTTGGTATAGAAGAACCTCTATCCTGGAAATTAAATAAAGCTAAGCTGAGCCCATGCAGTAGTAGAAACCATGGAAGGCAGGGAGGGAGCTGGGGCCAAGGGATGAGAAAGGGAAAGAGGTCAGTGTCTTTGCAGAGAACAAGAGATTGATACCATATGTTTGTGAAGCACTTTGAATTTCACTTTAAAAATAAAATTAAAATCACAGCAGCTGTTTGTCTATGATTTATGCAACTTTTCTCGGATGCTATTCTTCAGTTAAAAGTTTCCTTAAAAAATAAAACAAATTAGGAGTTAAATCAAGGTCACAAGGCCCCTCGCTGGAGCCTTGTGTTTCTCGTACTTGCAGCTTCTTAAAGAACTCCCACCACCCCCATGCCCTCCTTCTTGCCTGCAGTGCCTCCCTCCTTTCTAAAACATTAAGTCCTTTACACCCAATCCAACAAAAACAAAAGGATCATTCTCATCTGTTGCAACACAGGATCTCAGAGACGATCATTTTAAACACACTGTGAATGAACGTAGTATACAGATTCCAAGATTTCTTAGGATGTTCTAACTCCTCCTCCAAGCCCACTCACCCGTAAGACAGGCATTCTTTCCTAGGAGAATTACATTTTCTGGTGGGTTTCTATGGTCACCACACATGCCTAGCTTTGTATGACCAAGACCAGGAGGTCACCTGGCCATTTGGAAGCCAAAGACACAGCTCTGCTTATAGTTTTACTCATCTCTGCACACGTTCTTCAACGAATTCTTCTTCCTCTGGAACATACTCCTGAGTGAGCTATGTGCAGACCCCCTGGTTTTCACCAACCTCAAGACCCCGGCTGGGGCTTGTGTTCATTGCCATGTTGTACTTCTACCTGATCTTACTGAAGATACATGGATTTGGGGTAACTTAGAAGACTGTTTTATGCTTTACACTGACTCCCATTTGCTTTTGCAAACTTGAATGATTCTGACTCAAAATACTAGATTTTTGGTCAATAATCCTTTTATTTATTGAAGCCAAAAGGTATATTATGAAGGCCAAAAGTATAAAACACTTTGATTTTATCTCCTCATCTGTAAAATGAGCAGAAGAAACTGTTAGATTGCTTAAAAATCCTTCTGACACTGAACTTACAAATGACAATAGTAGGCTGAGTGTGGTGGCTCATGCCTATAAATCCCAGCATTTTGGGAGGCTGAGGCAGGCAGATTGCTTGAGGTCAGGAGATCAAGACCAGCCTGGGCAACATGGTGAAACCCCGCCTCTACTAAAAATACAAAAATTAGCCAGACGTGGTGGTGCACACCTGTAGTCCCAGCCACTCAGGAGGCTGAGGCAGGAGAATCACTTGAACCCAGGAGGCAGAGGTTGCAGTGAGCCGAGATCGTGCCACTGCACCCCAGCTTGGGCAACAGAACAAGAGCCCGTCTCAAAAAAATAAATAAAAATTAATATTTAAAAAATCATCTTCATTTTAGAAAAGAAGAAACTGGGGCTAAAAGTAATGTTGAACAATTAACTCAAAGTCAAATAGTGGCAGAGCAGATTTTAGGACTCTGAAAGCTATCCTTTCAGTCACTGTGCTATAAGCCTCGGTTCAGCTCCCAAGCAATGTCCTGTGTGCTGAACGAGGGAAGACAGACCGCATAGACATTTCAGTTTAAAGTGTTAGTATCTTCCCTGAGTCCCTGCCATTCTATTATATTGCTGACAATAGAATGATCTATAACTCATCTATTGATCGATTAACATGGTTTGTGAAAAGCAAACAAAATCAGCTTCCTGGTCAACATTGCCCACTTCAGTTTTACAAAGAGAACATTACCAAATACCTACCCCCTAGAGGTCGAACTCCCTCTGATACTGGTGACCAGAGTGACATTCCAGAAAGGTTTTGGGAACCCAAGTGCAGCCAGGACGCCTCCCGCTGCATCTGGGCTGCCCCGGCCAACAGTGTCCCTTACCTGCGGCTCCTGCAGGCGGCTGCCACGTGATGAACTGGAGCCCGTTCCTGACTCGGGAGGGCTGCTTTCCCGGGTAGTAGCCAAATGTGATGACTCGGCGAAATTTTCCCAGCCCTGAATTCCTAACATGCAAGAAGGGAAATTAGGAGGTGACGCAGGGTCTGTTCAGGATAACGGGTCGGCACAGAGTGATGGAAAGTGAGAATCAAATAAGAGGGGAAGTCAAAGTTAGTATAGAGTATTTGGGCAGGGGAGGGCATTGTTCTGGAATGAAACCGACAAGAATATTGTGGGCTGGCACAAGCATCACTTGCGCCCTTTGCTTCCCCAAGCCATGCTGAGGTGTTTTTCCTTCTCCTTGCTGTGATTTCCCCTCATTCTTCCCTCATGCCGGCCTGGCCGACACTTTCTGCAGAAATTCTGCAGAAGGCAATTCTGGGGACCTTCCCTCTGTACCAAACAAAACCGCCCTGCGAAGGCCCGTTCCCCATGCGGCCGCGAGATGGCGGCATGACTCAATGGACGGGTTCCAGGCGGCCCCTGCACAGAGCCGCCGCCCTGGCTGCCTTCTTCCTTACATAATCCTGTTAGAGTGCATTTAATCTAAGGATGGGACACTGTGTTCCATGCCAAGCAGCCTCATCGTGACTGATTGTTGCACCAACAACGAGAGCTTTAACCGCTGACGTCCCTTCCTGCTCAAGAAACACCATATGTCCCGAAAGGAGCGATTTAAGCTCTCAAAATGATCTATTGGTAAAAAGCAAAGCAAAATTAAAACCAGGGAATTACAGCACCTGTAGAATTTAGGAGCCTCTCTCCCTCATCATCCCTCCTTCCCTGGATTCTCCAACTATGTGCATAAATCTATTTAACAATAATAAGTTATCATCTCGCTCTGTATTGGGTCATACAGAAAATATGTCCTAAAAGGAAAAAAGAAGAGTTATATTTTCAAAAGATTGAGGCACTTATTGTTATGTTAATAGATAACATTCAGTTAAAACTTCTGTGTGCCAGATGTCGGGATAAATATTACATAGACTATTTCATTCAATTGTTACATCAAATCAAAGGTTAATACTCCTGCTATAGTGTCCATTTTAAGGCTGGAGAAACTGAGGCACAGGGAAATTACCTTGACAAAGGTCATGCAGTTAATTCGTGGCAGTTAAAATTCAGCCACAGGCAGGCTAATGTAAAAAATTGGACTCAGCCATGATGCTATGCAGTGGACTGGTCTAGAAAACCCAATTAGGAGATAAACAGAACAATATAAACCAGAGAACTATGTCAGAGTGGAAGATGAAAGAAAAAAGGCAGAAAGAAAGAAAATCGATGCTGCTGAGAAAATAAGAAGAATGAGGCTAAAACACCACCCTCTTCAGATTAAGTTACAAGGGCACCACTGTGACATTTGAGGACACAATTTCAATAGAGTGACAGAGAAAGGAAGCTAGACTGCAAAACTAAGGGGCTATGAGGAAAGAGGAAATTGAGATGTCTTGCTGCAAAAGGAAAGCAATAAATAGACTAGAAGAGACAGCAAGGTCAGGCAAAAGCATTTTGGTTTTCTTGTGTGCTTTTTAAAATGGAATAAAGCCTGGCCTTGTTTGAAAGTGGTTGCAAGGGAGCCCTAATATGTGGGTGGTGCCAAGTAGTGGTAATAGGAAGAGGTGGAGGGGGGCATCAAGGGCACAAGGGAAAGGGTTAGCTCTGGAGGAGGAAGAAAGGTGGCTGCCTCTGTCTGCAACTGGGAGGCAGCCACAGAGATGAAGATACATCAACACGAAACTGAGAGGAATAGGCAAGTTTAATTCTTCCAAATTAGCTTTAATCTTTTCAGTAAAACCAGAGTTAGGTTATCTGCCAAGAGTGAGGATGAGGTTTATACGGCCATAATCTATATACTGAACTAATCCATGTAGTGCTTAGAATGACCAAAAAGGTAGTAAGATTATCCAAAGAACAGAGGAGACTGGAGAAAGGAAGCCTGAAGTATGATTGTAAAGATTCTCTGCAAAATCTCTTTTGTGAATCAGAACTGAAATTTACATCCCCTCCTCCCCATGAACAGAAACACAACAGACACACTATTAATAACCCCCTGTGTCTAAAGTTTCTTTGTATTCATGTTTTAAGACATTTGACAGAGAAATAGTATCTTCTCTACTGCTAAATAGGAGAACAAATATGCAGATAAATTTTCCTGTTTGACTTAAAACTACAAAGAATATCAGGGCCAGAACTGGAATTCATATCCAGGAGCCTTTCTGATACTTGCACTGTGCTGACTTCAGCTCTACTAAACTCTTCTCATAAAAGGGCCTGAATGCAGCTAACTGCCCCTAGAGAATCCCAGACACACCACAAACTTGGGAAGCATCAAAATCAACGCATGATGTCCACAAGAGTCTAAGATTCTCCTTATGTGGCCCTGGGTCGCAGTACAGTTCTTTGGAAACTAGAGGGCAAGTTTGATAACTTGATTGCAACATATTTATATATTGATAAGACGATGTCCTTAAAAGAACACACCGTAATTATTTAATGTAAGGGTTTAATGACTCTATTTTCATTCTCAATTAACATTTCCTTATTGCCAGAAGTACACTGGGGCTGACACAGCTGGAAAAAGCAAAGAGGATAATTATTTAGCCTGCATTACTGATGAAAAGGGCAACAGGCAAAGCTAAAGCAATCCACAATTCACCTTCCGTTTAGACAGGAGATAAGGACAAAAGACAGTCACCAATCAAAATGGTTTATCTTCAGTTTCAGGTATTTCAGAAGCACTTCCCTGTGTGTGTGCGTGCACAATGTGTAATCAGGAAATTTATCTTTTTTATTTTATTTTATTTTTGAGACAGAGTCTCACTCTGTCGCCCAGGCTGGAGTGCAATGGGGGGATCTTGGCTCACTGCAACCTCTGCCTCCCAGGTTCAAGCGATTCTCATGCCTCAGCCTACCGAGTAGCTGGGACTACAGGCACCCGCCACCACACCTGGCTACTTTTTGTATTTTTGATAGAGACCGGGTTTCGCCATGTTGGCCAGGCTGGTCTCCAACTCCTGACCTCAGGTGATCTGCCCGCCTCTGGGATTACAGGCATGAGCCACTGGGCCCTGCCAGGAAATTTATCTTAAAGGGAGAGATTTAAGTTTCCTCCCTCTCATCTTCTTTCAGGAAATACATCCCCCACCCCCCGCCCCCCAGCTAAGCTAAACCCTCTCTTGATTTTCACTTCTAAAAAGAAGTAAAATTAGCCACCTCCTTAGCCACAGGTTGGGTTTACCAGCTTCTCATTCTTTCCTTCTTTCTTCCAGTGTTTATTGAGATCCTGCTTCCATGGAGGCAGAGTGCTCGGCAGGTGGGACCAACACTCAGACTGCACTCTCAAGGAGAATCGAGCAGTAGAGAACTTGAGACTGGGGCTTATGTGCCCACAGCGCAAGGTGGGAATTGATAAGAGCCAAGGAGAGGACGTGATAATGAGTCAAAGGGCAGTCACTCGGGAAAACCCTTTGTAGAGGATGGAGCATCTACCCCTGCGCTTAGCGAAACCTGTTAGACAGAGAGACATATGAGAAATGCCTCCCAGGAGGCAGGCCCAGTGAGAACACGAGGCCATGAAAGCCCGCCAGCTAGCCACCCCGATGAGCCACCTAACCTGACTCCTCCACAATCCACTCGCCTCCAAGGCAGACAGCCTTGGGAGGCTCTTCCCAAACTTCATGCTGCATTTGCTTCCCACTCCTCTACCTATGTGTTTTAACCTAAAAACAAAGGTCTTTTGGCTGCTAATCTTTGAATGAAATAGATGCTGCAGGAAGAAGCATTGGGGTTTATCCCTCGGCTTCAAATACCCTCCAGCACATGGAAGCAGGAGCGCCCCGTGGCCCAGGTCTCCTTACGCCCAGATGCAGTTCTCCAAACTCTGTAACAGTAAGCTGTCTCATCCAACCCTCCAGCGGGCTCTTATGCCTTCCATTTTCTCTATTTTGTTACTTGATAGTTATCGTTGGTACCAGAATGCGAGAAAAAATTCAAGCTCTTTCTGTAGCCTCTTGGCCTGGGGTAATCTCTGAAAATGGTTTGCCTATCCCTTGACCCAGAAGACTCCACAAAGTCATGCAAACCAAGGGGTTCAAATCTTTATGTTCGCTTTAAGAACACCCATGTAACTGCGCAGGCCATCAAGGTATGCCTACCCAAAAAACCACCAAGTACCTGAAATATGTCACTTTTCAGAGGCACTGTGTGCCTTTCCATCATTACAAAGGTGGAGCTGGCATGTGTGCCCAGGCCAAACAATGGGGCTGGACGCAGGGTTGGTGGCCCGAAAATGTGTTGAATTTTTGCTGCATGTGCTTAAAAATGCAGAGAGCAATGCTGAACTTCAGGGTTTAGATGTAGATTCTTGGATCATTGAGCACATTCAGTTGAACAAACCCAAGATGTACACCATATTTACAGAGCTCATGGTCAGATTAACCCATATGAGAGATCCCCCTGCTACATGGAGATGATCCTCGCTGAAAAGGAACAAATTGTTTCTAAACCAGAAGAGATATTTACACACAAGGAAAAGGTATCCGACAAGAAACTGAAGAAACAACATGGCCTGGGAATACATTCAGTATAAGACAAATGCAAATAATAATTTAGCCAGGCATGGTGGCTCACACCTGTAATCCAAACACTTTGGGAGGCTGAGGTGGGAAGATCACTTGAGCCTAGGAATTTGAGACCAGCCTAGGCAACATAGGGAGACCCCCATCTCTATAGTTAAAAAAAAATTTAATTACCCAGGCAAGGGGGCATGTACCTGTGGTCCTAGCTACTTAGGAGGCTAAGGCAGGAGGATTGCTTGAGCTCGGGAAGTCAAGGCTAAAGTGAGCCATGATCATGCCACTGCACTCCAGCCTGGGTGATAGAGCAAGACACTGTCCTTTCTTTCTTTCTTTCTTTCTTTCTTTCTTTCTTTCTTTCTTTCTTTCTTTCTTTCTTTCTTTCTTTCTTCTTTCTTTCTTCTTTCTTTCTTTCTTTCTTTCTTTCTTTCTTTCTCTTTCTTTCTTTCTTTCTTCTTTCTTTTTTTTTTTTTGAGACAGAGTCTCATTCTGTTGCACAGACTGGAGTGCAATGGTGTAATCTCGGCTCACTGCAACCTCTGCCTCCCGGGTTCAAGCAATTTTCCTGCCTCCGCCTCCTTAGTAGCTGGGACTACAGGTGCGTGCCACCATGCCCAGCTAATTTTTTGTATTTTTAGTAGAGACAGGGTTTCACCATGTTGGTCAGGCTGGTCTTGATCTCCTGACCTTGTGATCTACCCACCTCAGCCTCCCAAAGTGTTGGGATTAGAGGCGTGAGCCACCACATTCAGCCAAGACACTGTCTTTTAAAAAAAAGTTCAAAAAAAAAAGGCTGGGCACAGTGGCTCATGCCTATAATCCCCACAATTTGGGAGGCCGAGATGGGAGGATCATCTGAGGTCAGGAGTTCAAGACCAGCCTGGCCAACGTGGTGAAACCCTGTCTCTACTAAAAATACAAAAATTAGCCAGGTGTGATGGTGTATGCCTGTGATCCCAGCTACTTCGGAGGCTGAGGCAGGAGAATCGCTTGAACCTGGGAGGCAGAGGTCGCAGTGAGCAGAGATCGTGCCACTGCACTCCACTCCAGCCTGGGCCACAAGAGCGAGACTCCATCTCAAATAAATAAATAAATAAATAATAAGTTCAAGTTTAAATGCCTTTCCTACCTGAGATATTAATTATTTCCACACCATCACCAACACTCCTACTTCCAAAAGGTAATCATGAACTTCTGTAAACATTTTTCAGTTGAACTGGTTAAGTCTATAGCAATCTATCAACTGTGTTGAACTACAATGTCTAACAGAATCAGTTGAATCCTGAAACTGTTCTGTGCTGTCTTACCTGAGCTAGGCAATGAGGAGCACATCGTGGCTAGCTTCTCGCTCTGTGCTCATCCTGATGAAGAGTGAATATGAATCAACCTAGAAACATCTCTGTCCTTTAAACAAGCTTGCAGTGAACAATAAGCCACATTTTGTCCTTGAGAATGAAACATAGGCCAGATTAGAGTTTTATCACGAGAGAGAAATACATAATAAGGCCTCTGCTATCTGCCCCTGGTAATTGCTAGTGATACACTCTAAATGATGCAGTTTTGCAAACTTCTAAGATTCTCACATTACATTTCCTATTTGTGCAAGGGCCCAGTGAGAAAGCTACACTTGTTTTATTGTGGAAGAGAACAGAATCAGTAAACAGCACCATGAGACGTCAAACTAATCCTGCAGACAACACTGCCTATGATCTCTGCTCTTAACACCTCAAAGTGTTCTTAGGCTATTTGTCATTTTCTCCTCCCAACCTTGGGAAGGGGGTCATTCTTGTGCTTCTTTGACATATAGGGAAACTTGGAGGAGCGGAGAAGAGTGAGTGGGGAACTTCCCCAAAGCCCCAAAGCTAGCTGGTGGGATTGGGATCTAAATGTTTGGCTTCCTCTTGGGCTTTGTCCAGCCAGTCTTTCTATGGATTCTGCCTTTCACCTCTAAAGGCAGAGTTCTTATTCCCATGGCCTTCCTTCCTCCCACATTTTAAAAATCTTTTCTCAACTTGTTTTCTTCTCTGCCCCGTCCCCCACCCCCACCTGCCTTATTTCTATTTTAAGTGTGTTTTGAGCATTGCTTAACATATTCCTTCCTCTTAAACTAACCATAGTCTTAACATTCCACGGCTCGTCCTTCAATTTTATACTTAGAGTAGAATCCAGTCGAATCCCACAAAGCGACAAACCTGTAGGCATTTTATGACAATGAGAGTGATGTCAGGCACAATGTGACCAATAAAACAATAAACCCATGCCCAAAAGTACTTTACCAGCCTGCTGCTGTCATAAAGGTCCAGTCTATTATTGGAACTGTTGACTCTTCCTTGAGAGATTGGAGAAGACTCTAAGAGTAGAACCTTTTTTTATATACCCCACAACAGATACATGACAACAATCCTGTCTTTGATCCCATAATACCAGCTTCCCACCACAAATCCATCACAGCATTACTGCACCTTTCCCATTACTGTTTATTTAATTTCTCCAGTAAAGAACAAAAGAACAGCCAGGCACAGTGGCTCACCTGTAATCCCAACAATTTGGGAGGCCGAGGTGGGCGGCTCACCTGAGATCAGGAGTTCGAGACCAGCCTGGCCAACATGGCGAAACCTCATCTCTACTAAAAATACAAAAATTAGCCAAGCGTGGTGGCAGGCGCCTGTAGTCCCAGCTGCTGGTGAGGCTGAGGTGGGAGAATCACTTGAACGCAGGAGAATCACTTGAACCCAGTAGGTGGAGGTTGCAGTGAGCCAAGATCGTGCCACTGCACTCCAGCCTGGACGACAGCGCGAGACTCTGTCTCAGAAAAAAAAAACAAAAAAACAAAAAACAAAAGCAAGCATTTTTATCAACATATATATGTTCAGGAACCAACTATGCAGGTTTCAGGTGCCCTGTAACTAGAGCAGATTATTTTGTCTCCTGCTGGCATCCAGTCCTTCAAGGGATTGTGCATTAGATCATCCCTAGAAAGGAAAGGAAAACAGGTAACATGCAAATTACCTGATTTTCTCATTGGGAATTTTTGGGGAGGTAGCTTTTGGCTATTCCTATTCTCATTCTTTCTTACAACCTCAGTTAAATAAAAGTTGACCATGACTTAAAACAACACAGTATGTTTTAGATCTTATAAATCAAGCCCTATTGTCTGTCAAAAATCAATCTCTCTTGGTACAACCATTTTGGAGGGAAAGTTGACAATATTTTATCTAAAGTCCATGTGCATATACCTTTTTTTTTTTTTAAGGCAGCTCCTGAGCAGCTGGGGTTACAGGCATGTGCCACCACGCCTGGCTAATTTTTATATTTTTACTATAGACAGGCTTTCGCCAAACTCCTGAGTTTGAGTTTCATCTCAGACTCCTGACCTCAGATGATCCACACGCCTTGGCCTCCCAAAGTACAGGCATGAGTCACCACGCCTGGCGGCATATGCCCTTTGACTCAGTTGTTCTGTTAATATTGATTTACCCAGGGCCATGGTGATTTTGCTGAAATTAGAATAAAGTATCCCCTCATCAAGAGATTTTATGTATGTCCTCCAGAAAAGTATCATAATAACTATTTAAATTTATGATGTCTACAAACTGAATGGTGCCCTCATAGAAAAGGCACTTTATGCAGTGTACAACTTATGTAACTATATGCAACAGCCCAGTGACCTCATGAATTCATATGAAAGATGATATCGAGTTATATGTAAAAGGGTATTCATTGAAGGGTATTCATTGTAACAGCAAAATAAATTATTACAAATGTCCACCAGCAGGGCACAGTGTATATAAATAGATTAGAATACCTTTATACAATAGAATACTAGGAAGCATTATAAAAAGAATAAGAGAAGATCTATAATGTGGATACTGATAATGAAAACATGTTCAAAGTTTATTAAGTGAAAAGAGCAAGGTATAAAATAAAATATATTATAATTCAATTTATGTACATTTCAAAAAGAAACATATGCTGGTACATAGCCCTTTTTTCTGAAAAGACACTTGAGACATTATTAACAGGAGCCTTCTAGGAAGAGAGTAATTGGGTGAAGAAGGAAGCTTTCAGTTCAAATGTTTACCTTTCTATATTATTTGAATTTTCTCACTGAAAGCATTTATTACTTTCTTTTTTTTTTTTTTTTTGAGTTGGAGTTTCACTCTTGTCACCCAGGCTGGAGTGCAATGGTATGATCTCAGCTCACTGGAACCTCTGCCTCCTGGGTTCAAGCAATTCTCCTGCCTCAGCCTCCAGAGTAACTGGGATTAAGGCATGTGCCACCACGCCCAGCTAATTTTTCTATTATTAGTAGAGACGGGGTTCCATCATGTTGGCCAGGCTTGTCTCGTACTCCTGATCTTGGGTGATCCACCCGCCTCGGCCTCCCAAAGTGCTGGGATTACAGGCGTCTCAAAATAAAACAAAAAACAAGTCTAAGAGGTGTTGTTTAATTTCTGTGTACATGCCCCCAGCAGAATACATGAAAAAATAGACTGCAGGGATTTTTGATATAGCAATGGGGCCAAGGAAGGGAGGGAGGCAGGAGACAGGTGGTAAAGGCTGGGTGCTGACCCAGGAGACAGACGCTTTATGCACCTCTGTTCTCTAGGGGCATTTCTACCTCACAATTCTTGCTTCTGGAAACAAACAGATACTACATTCATGTATCTATTGGACAGTGAATATATTTAATCATAGAAAAAGAATATCATTAAGCTCACTTTCTTTTATTAATTCAGTCCTAGTGGAGTATAAATACAGTGCAGGCAGAGCTGCCCATCACTTAAAAACCCAGGGGCTGTTAGAAACCTACTGTCCTTCCTTGATTCTACCATACTAAGTGGGTGTAGAAGAAGGACATTTGCTGCCTTTCTCATTTTGATTTCAGTCCCCAGATAAAGGAGAATTCTAGCTTTCCGTTTGTTTCTGAAATATAAACCACCATTATGATAAAGTAAAGCTGAATTCATTATTATAAATTTTATGCTAAGAATATATTCTCTCAAATGACTTTTTTTTTTTTCTTGAGACCAGGTCTCACTCTATCACTCAGGCTGGAGTGCAGTGGTGCAATCATGGCTCACTGCAGCCTTAACCTTCTAGGTTCAAGCCATCCTCCTACCTCAGCCTCCCTAGTAACTGGGACTACAGGCATGCACCACCATGCCCAGCTATTTTTTTATTTTTTTTGTGGAGATGGGTTCTTACCATGTTGCACAGGCTGGTCTTGAACTCCAGGGCTCAAGTGATCTTCCAGCCTCAGCCTCCCAAAGTGCTAGGATTACAGGTGTGAGCCACTGCACCCGGCCTCAAATCAATATTCACTTAGACTACACATACACTATTCCACAAAAAGTGGGCAAAAAAAAAAGATTTTGTTTTGATTAACAGAAATTACATTTAATGTAATTAAGTAACATAGCAACCTCAAACCTAAGAAAAGAGTGACATTTATATGTTTATTTTTAAGATGAAGTATTTGTGTTAAATGACTTTTAAAACATTCGCTTCAGTAAAGGATGTCAGAGGAGAGCACTTTAACTGTTACAAATTTTACAAAACATTTTTCTGCTTTGCAGTTTTGCCTTTTGAATCATGTATTTGTCCCAATGTCAAAGCATCAGACCTTGAGTTTGATTACAACTTATAAACATTTTGATACAAAGTTATACACATTCCATTCTTCTACCCCTTGGAAAATGGGTCTTAAATACTGAACTCATTCCAGGCCAAGGTCTTCTCTTGACACATTAACACAACAAATACTCTTTTATTGCTGAATTTCTATTTGGAGACTGATTATTTAAAACTCCCATATTCATTTGCTTACCAGATTTGCCTTGGTTACCCTGACTGTGTCATTAAACAAATATTTATTCATTCGATAAACATTTTTGAGAATCTTCTAGGTCCCAGTCTCTCTGTCCAGCACTAGAGCACAGGGAATAGGCAGGTAAATATAAAATTGAAAAATGCCAGGCATGGTGGCTAAAGCCTGTAATCCCGGCACTTTGGGAGGCTGAGGCAGGTGGATCACCTGAGCTGGGAGTTCAAGACCAGCGTGGCCAACGTGAGGAAACCTTATCTCTACTAAAAATAGAAAAATTATCCAGGCGTGGTGGCATGTGCCTGTAATCCCAACTACTCAGGAGGCTAAAGCAGGAGAATCACTTGAACTGAAAGGCAGAGGTTGCAGTGAACCGAGATCCCACCACTGTACCCCAGCCTGGACAACAAAGGGAGACTCTGTCTCAAAAGAAAAAAAAAAAAAAAAAAAAAAGGCCGGGTGCAGTGGCTCACACCTGTAATCCCAGCACTTTGGGAGGCCGAGGTGGGCGGATCATGAGGTCAGGAGATCGAGACTATCCTGGCTAACATGGTGAAACCCCATCTCTACTAAAAATACAAAAACAATAGCCGGGTGTGGTGGCGGGCACCTGTAGTCCCATCTACTCAGAAGGCTGAGACAGGAGAATGGCGTGAACTCGGTGGGGCAGAGCTTTCAGTGAGCCAAGATTGCGCCACTGCACTCCAGCCTGGGCGACGGAGCGAGACTCCGTCTCAAAAAAAAAAAAAAAAATTGAAAAAACGATATGGTTCCTGCCCTTAAAGAAGTTGCAAGCTGGGCTCTTCTGTCCAGTGTTCATCATGATGTTTGTTCAATACAATCAGGGGCAGGACTAAGGTGAGACCAGAAAGACACATGTCCCAGGAGAATTTTAGGAGGTGTTTGCTCTCGGGGTTGCACAGGCCTGCCAGTATCCTAACCCGGCCACATGGCTGCCCCACATCTGCTTCCCTTCTGCTGTCCTCCCAGCTCAGAGACATCATAGACTCACACTTTCATCACAGTCAGCTCCTTTCACTTCCTCGAAAATGTCTACATTTCGTGTCTATTTTCTTTTTCTTTTTTTTTTTTCTTTTTTTGAGACAGAGTCCTGCCTTTTTGCCCAGGCTGGAGTGCAGTGGCACTATCTCGGCTCACTGCAACCGCTGCCTCCTGGCCTCCAGCAATTCTCCTGCCTCAGCCTCCCAAGTAGCTGGGATTACAGGCGCCCGCCACCACACACAGCTAATTTTTATATTTTTAGTAGAGACGGGGTTTCCCCATGTCGGCCAGGCTGATCTCGAACTCCTGACCTCAGGATCCACCCACCTCGGCCTCCCAAATTGCTGGGATTACAGGCGTGAGCCACCGCGCCCGGCATCTTGTCTATTTTCATGTCTAGGACTATGCAACCCTCTCTATTGCTCCCCCACCTCACCCCAATTAAGCATTTTTTCCAGGCCTTGTTTAAACCCCACAAGGAGAATCCTTCCTGGATCTTACAGCCTGACCAATCTCTCCCCATGCCCTCTGCAATTCTGAGAAGGCCTTTAGCACTAACCAATTTATATTCAAATTATCACATGGGAATCTCCTGCCCCTGGTCTGTGAGCCTGTGGAAAGCAAGGCCTGTGTTTCAGCTTTTGGGGGACCTGACTCCAAACCATGGCCCCCAGCACAGTACTTGGCACATGATGGGCTTTTAGCAAATTATTCTTTCATTTATCTGAGTCTTTAAAATCCTTATCACATTTTTAGTGTTTTTTTTCACTTTCACAGAAGCAAACATTTGTTTGAGGCATTCATAACACGTGAATGTGATTCTACAGAAGCAAGACAGGAATTATAATGAGTTAGCTTGTTAGAAAATGCATTTCTTATTTCCCAGCAACTAATTAAATGTAATAGTAGCTTAAGTAAACATACATTTTGTTTAGTACTGCTATAATTTGTGTGTGGTAGGGTGTTAACTTGTTTATGACAATAGACTTTCTCTGTTGTGCAAAAGATGGTCACTCATTGGGTGAAAGTCTCCACAGCAACTTCTTGGGGTAACAACACTATTCAATGAGTTATAATTAATAAATAATTATAGTGGCGACACTCTTCCAGTTGGGCAGCTCCTAATGATAGCATGATCTCTTTACTGATGATGAGAATGTGGCCTTACCCATCACTAAGGCACACCACATCATCAGTGTAGGAAATTATTTACAACCCCCCTCCCAAACATATACCCCAAATGGTCATCTAAGAGTATAGTTAGGATACTTCTTGAGATGGTGTGCTGAAAGAGTTAGTGGCCTGGGAGCCTTCGCAGAATTGCACTAATGGTCATGAAAGGGACTGATCTACCATAATTATTTCAGTGGCCCCCCTACCCTGGGCATTTGTGATGTTGATGGGGAATTAATTTAATAGCCAAAGCTTGGCTATGACCAGTCATTGGCAGTAGGGAGTAACCCTTCCCCTTTCCCTTTGCTGTTTCCTTGCAAGGACCTGCTATATGAGATGTTTGTCTTCATGGTGTGACTTGACAATGCAGCTTAGAGATATAGCAATTTTGCTAAAATATTTTACATAAGTAAACTCCAAATACTGAATGGAAAGCCCTTGTCTTTCTGGAAAGCTCTTAGCTAGAGCTCTTTATGATGTTTTTCCTCCCTCCTCTCCCCACATCCAGCCATCGTTCCTCTTCCACCTAAAATATCTAACAATTACAAACGAAATGAGCTTCAGTTGCTAAAGTGGGAAGCAGGGGATTTCTAGTCCTTGGTGACTTTACTGCTGCAATCAAAATAGGCATTATCCACCAGAAAGCTTCCAACGCTGGAAGCTCCAGGGCACACCCAGGAGATGTGCTGTGGAGTGAGGCTAGGTTGTGGGCAGGGGGTAAATAAAGACAGCACACACTGTTTGATCAATAAGCTTCTGGAAAGGTGACATAAAGATGGAAGCTCTGTAAAATCAATGAGATTTTAAAGTTAGGTAACAAGAGTTGGTTGTTTTACAGGAAATACAAATGAAAAATTATTTTCTATTTTTTCTGCTTTCAAGTTTTGAATTTAGGGCTTTCTAAAAGTAGCCAGCCAGTTCTTTGAGGCTGGGGTTCTACAACCTGCAGATCTGAACAAAAGAGAAAGTAACGAAGGTGAACCTATACCGATGTTACTCAGCGTCAGGTGCTCTGGGGCCACATTATTCATTTGAACTGGTAATGGGGGAAGGAAGAACCACCTGCCCTCTGTCTTCCAAGTTATCTTTAATATCAATTAGCAAGATTTGCAGGCCAGGTGCAGTGATTCACGCCTGTAATCCCAGTGCTTTGGGAGGCAAATGCAGGCAGATCACTTGAGTCCAGGAGTTCAAGACCAGTTTGGGCAACATGGCAAAACTCCATTTCTACAAAAAATTTTGTAGCTGGGTGTGGTTGTGCATGCCTACAGTCCCAACTACTAGGGAGGCTGAGGCAAGAGAATTGCTTGAGCCCAGGAGGTGGAGGTTGCAGTGAGCTGAGATCGTGCCATTGCACTCCAGCCTGGGTGACAGAGAGAGACCCTAGATTTGCAAAAATTCCAGAGTCTCCTGGCTTCAACCTCGAGCATATGTTTCTTGGTAATCCTGTCACTTCATTGGTTTGGGTTCAGTAAACAATTTTATATATAGATACACATACACATATATATGTATAAATATATGTATATGTAAATGTGTGTGTGTGTATATATATATATACACACACACACACACACACTTTTTTTTTTGAGATGGAGTCTTGCTTTGTCATACAGGCTGGAGTGCAGTGGCGAGATCTCGGCTCACTGCAAGCTCTGCCTCTTGGGTTCAAGCAATTCTCCTACCTCAGACTCCTGAGTAGCTGGGATTACAGGCATGTGCCAACGCACCTGGTCAGTTTTTGTATTTTTAGCAGAGACGGGGTTTCGCCATGTTGGCCAGGTGAGTCTCAAATTACTGAGCTCAAGTGATCCACCCGCCTTGGACCCACAAAGTGGCTGGGATTACAGACATGAGCCACCATGCCCGACCTTTAGAATATTTTCTGAATGCACATCTTGGGCACAATATGGCCAAGGAGATCAAATAGATGAAAAATAAAATAAGTTTATAGATTAATTAAGGAATCAAAACAAATTGCCCTGATTTTATTCTCTGTGCACTTCACATATTTCACGTCTTGTGGACCTTCCTAGAATCCTCAAGAACTTTTTAAGTTCAGGGTCCTCATACAGATCCTCAAAGCTTTCCAAGCTCTGCCCCACTTTATTTTTCTAGCCTTATTTCCCCTGGCCCTGTCATCTGCACACATTCCACTCCCCAGCCCCCAAGGCAGGGTCTCCCTGTCTCTCCAATACCATCTGCTTAGCTCAACCTCCCTGTTATTGTTCATAAACCATCCTCACAACAGTAGAGGTCAAGACGGTTTTATGTAAGCAATGGTTTTGGAAAATGAAAGACAATTTCAAAGATCTCCTGTCATGGTCTGAGCCAATTAGTTTCCATCTCTTCACTTTAGATATGCTCATCCTCATCCAAGTAACAATCTTTTATATGTAGTAAAAGTTAATTGACTCTCATAATTTTGAATATATGGTAATTCAGACAAGGATTAATTTGAAGCTTGACTTTTGCAACTGACAAATGGCAGTAATTGGTATACAAACAAACTTGATGTGGGAAAGTTTTAAATATCTTAAAAGATCTAAATTTTTAGCACCTTCAAGTATTTGAGGAATATCCTTTCTGGTGTACCAATAGAAACAAAGCTTATCTATTTACTAAAGTAAAATCCATGTAGATCATAGAAACAAAGCTTATCTGTTTATGAAAGTAAGATTCACATAAGTAATCTACGAAGACTTTATTAACTTGAGATACTGTCAATACTTCAAAGTAATCAAAATGCTATTCCTTCACATATTAAATAATTTAACATTTTCGTCAGGTTGCTTTCAATTTAGTGCAAGTGAAGAAGACATTGAGAAAGAAAAGAATATATATAAATACTTCTTATTTGAGTAATGTGACCCCTTTTAAATTATCAGGCCCAGAGAGGCATTAAAATGAGACAGCAATTATGTCCTACTTCTTCCCACCCCAACCCGAGCTATGTAATTATCTCTTTTTTTTTTTTTTTTTTTTTTTTTGAGACAGGGTCTCCCTCTGTCACCCAGGTTGGAGTGCAGTGGTGCGATCTCGGCTCACTGCAACTTCTACCTACCAGGTTCAAGGGATTCTTGTGCCTCAGCCTCCCAAGTAGCTGGGATTACAGGTGCACACCTCCACGACCAGCTAATTTTTGTATTTTTAGTAGAGATGGGGTTTTGCCATGTTGGCCAGGGAAAGGTCGAACTCCTGACCTCAAGTGATCCACCCACTTCAGCCCCACAAAGTGCTGGGATTACAGTTGTGAGCCACTGCACCCGGCCTGTAATCGTCGCTTGAAACTGCTTGCTATTTTCACAAGCAGCTATAAATTAACCTAGCAATGCCACACACAGGACACCATACCCATACCCTATAGTTCAACAATGTGTGGCCAATCTAATCTGTGTTATTTCTTTAAACCAGTGGGAATTCCTGACAAACAACTTCGTATCAGTCCACTCTTTGTCCCCAAACTCCCCCTTTTTTTGGCCTTTGAAAACCTGCTTGTGACAAAAGATTAATGGAGCACTCCCCAAGTCAAGTGTGTCCAGGGCAGTGGTCCTCAACCTTGGGCCCAGATAAACTCTATTTATTTTGCCTCAGTTTTTTTTTTTTTTCCTTTAGGCTCACAACATTATTCATTTGAAAGTCATTAAAATAATTCTGTATAATTTCTGGCTCTAAGATTTACTGTGTGACTTTGAGCAAGTTATAGTAACATGTCTAAGGCTCAGTGATCTTATCTGTGAGATGGGGAAAAGCTCTTGTGAGGTTTGTGAAACCTGAGTGTGACGATAGCTGGTACTGAGCCCAGCCAGTGGTAGGCACTAAATGAACATCAGTTTCTTTTTCCTTACCTACTTTTTCAGTGATTCTCAAAGGAAGTTCTGTGCATATCTTTAGATCGATCTTTTAGTACTCCATTTTTAATTGAATGAAAAGTAATGAATTACTTTTTTAAAATCAGAATCCCCATATTGATATTTTATTTAGATAAATCTGATTGTTTTCCATTCTAGTAAGTTCTGTTCTTTTTTTTTTTTTTTTTTTTTTGAGATGGAGTTTCGCTCTTGTTGCCCAGGCTGGAGTGCAGTGGCACGATCTCAGCTCACTGCAACCTCCGCCTCCTGGGTTCAAGCAATTCTCCTGCCTCAGCCTCCCGAGTAGCTGGGATTACAGGACACTATCACTATGCCCAGCTAATTTTTGTACTTTTAATAGAGATGGGGTTTCACCATGTTGACCAGGCTGGTCTCGTACTCCTGATCTCAGATGATCCACCTGCCTCAGTCTCCCAAAGTGCTGGGATTACAGGTGTGAACCACTGTGCCCAGCAGCTAGTAAGTTCTTTTGACAGGACTGAGATCTGGTCATTGATGTATTCCTACTGGCCTTATCAGTTAGGAAGGTTTTAACTGCAATCAAGTATCAGGATATCTAACTCATAGAAGAATCTTGTTTTTGTTTTTATATATTTTCAGTTTTTTAACACAACAGAGAAACCCAAACATGGGGGTCATTAGCATTGGTCGGCTGCTCAGGGGTGACATCAAGGATCTCCATTCTTTCCATCTTTTTACTTACTCTGCTGTCATCATTATGCCAGGGATTCCTCCTTCTGCTTGTCTGCGATAGTTACCATGTCTGCAGGTATCATTCTACATTCAAGGTTGGATGAGTGGGAAAGGGCAACACTAACCACATTTTTTAATCAGAAAAGCCAAGTGTTTATGAGAAGTCCTTCAGCACACTTCCTCTTACATATTTTTGGCCACAACTAGCCACATGGGCACTTCCTTTCAATTGCAAAGAGAGGCAAGGAAATCAGATATTTGGCAAAAGGAAGATGGATTGCCATAATTTGCTGAAGCTCATAATAAATGAGTCATCAACTAAACCACCTGGAACAAAATCAAGAATTTTTTCTGCTCAATGAATCTGTCATCTGAAAAATTCAAAGCATTCTTGGTCCTGGGTCTGCTACCCTCAGCTTTCATCAGGTACAGATACCTCAGATACACTTCCACAAGTGAGATTAAACTTATATAATCTCCAATTTTTTGGTATGTTTGCTTTATCAACCAAAAAAAAAAAAACCCCTCTCTGTAAAAGCAAGAAGCTGGATTAGGTGATTTATTGAGATTTCTCACAGGTTGAAGACCTATGATGCAAAATTCAACATAAGAATGGCAAGGGTCGGGAGGCTGACGCAGGAGAATTGCTTGAACCTGGGAGGCGGAGGTTGCAGTTAGGCAAGATCGCACCACTGCACTCCAGCCTGGGCAACAGAGGGAGACCCTGTCTCGAAGAAAAAAGAAAAAAGAAGAATGGCGAGGGTCCTGTGTGTACTTCTTATGTAAGTGTAAAAACACAATTACTATGCCTTTATCTGAACCTTATTCAACTTATGATGTGTTAGAATCCCAAGTTCTATTTCAGAAAGCTCTCTCTTTCTCTTTTTTGCAGCTCAATTTCCCTTCATAAGTAAACTAATCTGTTCTTTTCATTATCAATACCGTTCCAACCAATTTGAACCAATTACCATTCAATTATTCTACAAACATTCACAAAGCGCTTACTTTGTGCCTAGCACTGGGAATATAAAGATGCAGAAGAAACCATTTCTTATCTGCAAGTTTATAATCTGGGAAGAAGAAAAACGTGTAAGCCAATAATGTATAAGCAATGGGATGTCACAGGTGTAATCATTTTAAAAATATATATAAAGGTGAAGGGGGAAATAACAAGGCAGGAGTGGTCAGTCCTTGATGGGGTGGAGTCAGAATTCTAAAAATCTGATTTAACATCAGAGACTTTCTCCAGAACTAGCATCTTCTGGATTGCTCCAACAGTGTCAGCTCTAAGTATAAAAAGGATCTGGTCGGGTGCAGTGGCTCACGCCTGTAATCCCAGCACGTTGGGAGGCCAAGGCGGGCAGATCACGAGGTCAAGAGATCGAGACCAGCCTGGCCAACATGGTGAAACCCCGTCTCTACTAAAAATACAAAAATTAGCTGGGTGTGGTGGTGCACACCTGCAGTCTCAGCTACTCAGGAGCTTGAGGCAGGAGAATTGCTTGAATCCAGGAGGCGGAGGTTGCAGTGAGCCGAGATCGCGCCACTGCACTCCAGCCTGCCAATAGAGCGAGACTCCGTCTCAAAACAAACAAACAAACAAAAAGGATCTGGTTTTGCCTAATATTGCAAATGAGATGTTTAGTTAGGAGTTGAAATCGTATTTTCAGGGGGTTTGTTCAGATGTGTTTTCTCTTGGTTAACAATCACATGTGTTCTAAATTCTTTAAGGATTCGTAAGTCAGGGAGGTAGCATTTCTTTGTTTTCAGTGATGACACAGACATTCATCATCACCTACCGTGCTGATCTCAAGTTTGTGGGAAGATAGCCAAAAGAAAAAATATTGATTCCCTACTTTCCTTTGGGCTCAGTGAGAAGTCACTCATTTTTTTTCCTTCTTGGTCACTTAGCTCCACTGACAGACACATTTGTACATGATACTGGGAAGTGAGTGAGCATCTACCACAATCACCAGCTTCTGTATTCATTTCCTCAACTTTTAGCCAGGTAAAGATGAGATTAGAAATTCAGTAACTTCATGTATCACCAGTGTCTTCCAAACTGCAGACTCTGACTCACTGATGGGTCATAAAATCCAATCAGTGGGTCTTCATCAGCCTTTTTTTTTTTTTTTTTGAGATGGAGTCTTGCTCTGTCACTAGGTTGGAGTGCAGTGGTGCGATCTCAGCTCACTGCAACCTCCGTCTTCTGGGTTCAAGCGATTCTCCTGCTTCAGCCTCCCAAGTAGCTAGGACTAAGGGTGTGCACCACCATGCCCAGCTAACTTTTGTATTTTAGTAGAAATGGGGTTTCACCATGTTGGCCAGGATGGTCCTGATCTCTTGAGCTTGTGATCTGCCTACCTCAGCCTCCCAAAGTGCTGGGATTACAGGTATGAGCCACCACACCAGCCTTAATCAGCTTTAAAAAAAATTGAAAAAAGAATAGAACAGGAAAATATCAGAATGCATTTCACCTAGTAAGGTAAAAGTTAGCTCATGAAATTTTTCTTACAGGTGTGCATGTATGTGTGTATTGAGTCACAACATAAAAGATATTTCTTACTGTGTCACTGTCAAAAATTAAGCCACAAAATCAGACACTAATTCCCATGAAGCCACTTATTAGCCATCTAGCAAATATTTGTTGAATTAAACTGATTTGTATGTGTGCTTATATGTCTACTCAACAAATACTTACTAAGACTGTGTACACAACATTCATCATTACAATCCCTCATTTAAATTTTGTGAAAATGTAGGACACCAACAGGCTGTCAGTTAGTCAGACTCAGTAAATGTTTTCTAGGAATAAATCATCCCACTTACCAGGACTGTTTCATAATTTTTAATCCAGCTTAACCCCCGCCTGCAGTATTACATAGATTTTGAGATATCTAAATAGGTATCCAGGAAAAAAGAAAGCTATAAAAGCATCAGGTGCAATGGATTATCAGCAAACAAAGCCTTCTGATCCTTATTAGTCTCAGGAACACAAGTCATGTCCTAGTTCAAACCCCTCTGTCATAATCAGGGCAGGCTGGCACAGTGTCCTCTGTCCCAGCATGGATGATGTCACAGGTCCTGGCCCCCTGTGTTCCTTTTTCAGGCCTTGGTTACTGAGCACTTACCTGTTCTGACTACAGTGAGCCCCCTCCTAAGCCAGCAGAGCTGCCACTGGAGGTTTTGCCCTCCCTGGAGGCCACATTCTCACCACCCCTCAGTGGGCACAGCTCCTCACTGTCCAAAGTCATCACAGTTCTCGGTGCCCAAGACGTGCCCCGAGGGTCTCACACCATGCCCGGAAGACTACCACTTGCCAGACCCAGGCCAAGCCCACAGATGCTGCACCAAATGCTCTTTCATCTCTTTTGTCTGCATGAAGTAGAGCCTCCTATAGATTCCAGAGTTTTCTACCTGCCTTGGGCAGGGGGACCACGTTGGGGCAGGGGCATCAGGTGAAGAATGCACCAATGCTTAACACTCACCTCTGACCTGCTCACAGCCTGGTACTGTGATGCTCCACAGATACATCAGAGGTGGTGCAAGTTTCTTCTCCACTCACCCTCCCTACACCAAAACAGAGGATACACCTGTCCCCATCAACAGGGAACTGGGGCTCTGCGATGTTCATGACCTCTGCCACAGTGTTCAAGTGTTTTCTGAAGCAGGGGCTTATCACGTCCCTGTGCCCTCCTCCCGAAGGTCAGACATAGTCCTGTAATCTAAGCTCCATAGCCTCTGGGCTACCCTTGTGGAAGTCCAGCCTGGGCCAGTTAGATAAAGGGTGAGCACGCACTTCCACAGGAAGCAAACAACATCCTGAAAGTCATCTATTCCTCTGTCCTAGACTGGATCTACCTGACACTGAAGTTTAGTGGATCTGTGGGTGTTTCTCTCTCTTGCTCTCAACCAAAGCCTTCGCCATGGGCTTGTTCCCCTTCCTTCTGTCTGCCTAAAATTCCCCAGGACCTGGAACCCCAGGGACCGGAGCTACAGGACAGGCTGTCTCTGTTGCCTGCCCCTTGTGTGAGCTCATTCCTATCGCAGATTCAGGAAAAGAGCATCAGTCAGTGGGCTAAGGAAGCACAACTGGCTCTATCTTCCACCCCTTCCAAACCCTCCCTAGTGGTTTAGCATTATGGATGCCGTTTGGTTTGTTTACAGAGTCCAGTCCTTCAAGGGGCCACCAGATTCCTGTTGGGACCGTTAGAGAGGGGAGGGCGTGAGTAGCTTCAGTGGGATGGGATGCAAGAGCTGCTACCCAGACAGAATCTGCAAAGGGCTCCATTTTGGTATCCTTGGTCCCAAATCCAAACATCCCACCCACCAGTGTCTGTCTCTCAGAACAACCTAGAGTTCCAGAGCCCAATCACTGAAACTCTCTTAAGGAGATCCAGAGACAGAAGAAAGGTTCTTGGTCATCTCTTGTGATGTGGAATATCAGTTACTTTCCAAGATTTTCTTCTAATTAAAAAAATCCAGCAAGCAGCAATGAGTTTTGAGGCTGCCAGTTGCCTGGTTTGGGGTACTGCAGCAAAATGATTAAAAACTTGCTCTTAGAATGAGATCTGGGATCAAATCCCAGCTTTGCCACTTACCAGATAACTCTTGAAACCTCAGTCTCCCTGATTATAAAATAGGGACAACACCACAGCCTACCTTATCAGGTCGTTATGAGGATTGATTAAGAGAACTTTTGTTAAGCTCCAAGTATAGTATCTGGCACACAGTAAACACTCAATAAATGTTAACTATTGTTACTATTATTTTTTCTTTTTTTTTTTTTTTTTGAGATGGAGTCTCGTTCTGTCGCCCAGGCTGGAGTGCAGTGGTGCGATCTTGGCTCACTGCAAGCTCCACCTCCTGGGTTCACGCCATTCTCCTGCCTTAGCCTCCCCAGTAGCTGGGACTACAGGCGCCCGCCACCACGCCCGGCTAATTTTTTTTTTTTTTTTTTTTTTTTGTATTTTTAGTAGAGACGGGGTTTCACCGTGTTAGCCAGGATGGTTTCGATCTCCTGACCTCGTGATCCGCCCCCCTCGGCCTCCCAAAGTGCTGGGATTACAGGCGTGAGCCACCGTGCCTGGCCTATTGTTACTATTATTATTGGCAATTACGAGAATTAGTCAAAAGAGCAGAATAAGGTAATTAAGACTAAGACAAACCATATAGCATCTGCAAAGCTACATCCTTACTTCAAAGTAAAAATGAAATTGATTCTATTTCAGTGTATTCTACTTGTTTGCTTATCCACTTGACAATGCATTGGAGACACAGAATATCGTATAGTGGAAAGAATATGGAGTCTAGTGTCAGAATTGTGCTTAAATCCCTTTCTTCTACTTCTTGAGAGATTTGGACAAATTTTTTAAGATCTGAAACTTAGTTTACTCATCTATAAAATGGGAATAACAATTATAGCATGCAGGGTTGTCCTAAGGATTAAAAAAGCCTCTCCTCCTGTCTCCATCCCCTGTGGGCTGGCAGCCTCTCCAATGTGCACAAACAGCTCTCTTGGCTTTCTCCATGGGAGCCCTTATCACATTGGACCACATTGTCCCCTCCTCTAGAGTGTACACTTCTTTTTTTTGAGATGGAGTCTTGCTCTGTCGCCCAGGTTGGAGTGCAGTGACACTATCTCAGCTCACTGCAACCTCTGCCTCCCGGGTTCAAGCGGTTCTCCTGCCTCAACCTCCTGAGGAGCTGAGACTACAGGCATGCACCACCATGCCAAGCTAATTTTGGTATTTTTAGTAGAGATAGAGTTTCACTATGTTGGCCAGGCTGGTCTGACCTCAAGTGATCCACCCACCTCAGCCTCCCAAAGTGCTGGGATTACAGGCATGAGCCACCTCACCCAGTCAAGTGTACACTTCTTAATTGTCTGTCTGTTTTCAATCCCCGGCATCTAGTGCAGCCCTTGGACACAGCGTATGTTCAGTAAAAGCTTGCTAGCTTATTGAATGAAAAAATAACTGAAAATGGCAGAAAAAATAGATTTTGTAGGAAAAATAAAATTCCTTTATTACATATATTCTAGGGAAGAGTGTTAGCAGCTATATCATAGCTGTGTTCCATGTTGAGATTTTTTTTTTTTTTTTTACTATAGTAGATGTAATTTGATTTGGGTGCCACTCAAATCTTCATAATAAGTGGTGTTACATCTCATCTTACCCCATGTCCTCTCAGCTCTGTATTAGCTAATCTTGCTTTTAAGCATTCCTCTGAATGGAAATACTTTCTCACATTATCATTACACAAACAACACATGGTCACAAAAAGTCACAAGTACAGATAAACTAAACAAAAAATAAACCTAAAACAAATTCTACCATCAAATAATTACTGTTAACATTTTGGATGCAGCCTTCTAAGTTTTCTTTTAACACAGACTTGAGATATAATTCACACACTGTATTAGTTGGCTAGGTCCATATGTTAGGGTTATCCAGAGAAACAGAACCAAGAAGATGTGTACTGAGAGAGAGAGAGAGAGAGAGAGAGGAAGAAATATATATTTTAAGGAACTCTCTCACACAATTTTGTATAGGCAAGTTCAAAATCTGCTGACAGGCTGGAGACCCAGGGAAGAGTTGCAGTTCAAGTTCAAAGGCAGTCTGCAGAATTTCTTCTTACTCGGGGGAGGTCAGTTCTTATTTTTTCTGAAGGACTTCAATGGATTGGATGAGATTCAACCACATTTTGGAGGGTCATCTGCTTTACTCAAAGTCCATTGATTAAATGTTAATCTCATTTAACAAACACCTTCACAGAAACATCCCAAATAAGGTTTGGCTAAATATCTAAATACTGTGGCCCAGCTAATTTGACACATAAAATTGATTATCACAGACTCCCACAACAAAGTACCACATATGGGGTGGTTTAAACAACAGAACTTTATTTTCCACAATTCTAGAGGCTAGATACCTGAGATCAAGGTGTTCATACGGTTGGTTTCTTCTGAAGCCTCTCTCTTTGGCTTGAGTCTTTTCCCTGTGTCTTCAAATGGTCTTCCCTCTGTCTGTTTCCTAATCTTCTTCTCTTCTTGTAAAGAAACCTATCAAATTAGAATAGGGCCTAATGACCTCATTTAACTTAATTAACTCTTTAAAGACTCTATCTTCAAATATGGTCACATTTTGAAGTACTGGGTGTTAGGACTTCAACATATGAATTTGGGGAACCCGTGTCAGCCCATAACACTTAAGGTACAATTCAATGTTTTTAACACTGAAGAAGGAGGATCACAGCCCTATTTATAATTGAGGAAACTGAGGCCTGGAGATTAGTCCAAAGCTACACAGCTAGAGTTCAGCAGAGGAAAACCACATGGCTTCCTTCAGGGGGGAATTTGAGATACTCAGTCACTTGCTCAGTTGTACTTTTTGTTTTGTTTTGTTTTGTTGAGACAGGGTCTCACTCCTACCGCCCAGGCTGCAGTACAGTGGTGTGATCTCAGCTCACTGCAGCCGCGACTTCTCAAGCTCTGGTGATCCTCCCACCTCAGCTTCCTCAGTAGCTGGGACTACAGGCATGCACGCCCATACCTGGCTAACTTTTTGTATTTTCTGTAGAGATGGGGTTTTGTCATGCTGGCCAGGCTGGTCTTGAACTCCTGGGCTGAAGTGATCTGCCCACCTCAGCCTCTCAGAGTGCTAGGATTACAGGCGTGAGCCACTGTGTTTGGCTTGTACTGTTTTTTCAAGTGTCAAGATGAGAATTAATATCCCCAAGAATTTTTCCAGCTATGTAATATATATTACACTTGGATAATTTTGCCATGGCATATCCCATAGATATACCAACTGTATGATTTGTGCTGCTAGATATTTGCTGCTTCTCTCTGGTTCATCGGCATGTTATAGTCTATCCTTCAGTGTCCTATTTATTACACCTTGGTTTTATGTACAAATCACCCTTCTCAGCTAGTGGAGAGCTATCCAAATCAAAGCGTTAGCTTTTCACCCATACACAAAAAGTTAGCTCCTAACACGAATATCAGGAAAGAACCACAATAGTAATTGTTTGGAAATGCTCCAACATTGTCCTCATTTGGAAGAGACAAACCAGTTAGTTGTATTTGCATTATTTAAAAAGGACAATGCGAAATGTCAAGGTAAATTATGCAATGGGCTATGTAATTTTTAAATTAAAAAACAACAACAGAAAAAAAAAAACCAGAAGGGGAGAATTTCCTACCTAGTTATGTGCATCCTTACTGGTTACTCTGACTTTTTGTTACTTATTTACTAAAGTGACTTCAAGGACAGCATTTGGCAGTCACTCACAAACCTCTAGCCCCAGAATTTTCAAGCGATATCACTGTACGTTTTGAAGATGCCCACCTTGGTATACTACCGTTTTAATAGGACAAATAAATAAAGTTGTTCTTGGGTGGGGTTTCCCAAAGAAAGCATTGTAGGACACAAAGATTACAAGGGTTTGAAAATGCTATTCACAATTTTGTATGACAGGGTAGCTGCTGGTAAGGAAAAGCAGGCTAGACAAATGTATTTTTGGTGGAATCTAGTTTACTGGATTTAAGGGCCTCAAAAGTTAGCAACAATATATCCTGCATTGTTATAAACACAACTGTGTATTGTTTGTCCTCTCTGTAATTATATCAGAACAACCCTAACATCAAAGGGTTGCAGAATTACATAGCAAACCCAGAATAGCCTGTGATTTGGAAGCTGAATAGAGAGCCCAATCACCCAGGTCAAATATCTACCAGTGATATCAGTTTAGGGCCACACTCTGGCTTTACTCTGTGGTGCGAAGATATTCCAGGCCTAAAATCTGGGAACAGGCCACTACTTCTTGGGGCAAAAGTCAGAGCCTGCTCAAAGTTGTTGCTCTTGTCCCATTCCAATTTATTCCCCTTCCAGCTTGACAAGCCAGTCCACACCCAAATTTCCAGCTCTTCAGTTTCAAGAATAGAACCAGATGGCCGGGCACAGTGGTTCACGCCTGTAATCCCAGCACTTTGGGAGGTCGAGGTGGGTGGATCACCTGAGGTCAGGAGTTCAAGACCACCCTGAGCAACATGGTGAAACCCTGTCTCTACTAAAAATACAAAAATTGGCTGGGCGTGGTGGTGTGTGCCTGTAATCTCAGGTATTTGGGAGGCGGAGGCACGAGAATCACTTGAACCCAGGAGGCAGAGGTTGCAGTGAGCTGAGATCATGCCACTACACTCCCAACTGGGCAACAGAGAGGGCCTCCATCTCAAAAAAAGAATAGAACCAGAGATGTGAACCATTGTCATTCTAGACAAAAACATGGATGCTACACAGGTATACACAACTATTTGCTACACTCACCTCCCAAAGCAGAAACACAAACCTTGTCACTTCCTCACGTATGCAGCTATGAAAAATAACCTAAGCCAATTATAGATTGTTTTTTGCTTATCTACGATGTAATTATCTATTAAAAATAAAATAAAAAAGCTACCTGTATTAGAGTTCTCCAGAGAAACAGAACCAACTGTTCTGTTGGTAGAACAGTTGATGATAGATAGATAGATGGATAGATAGATAGATAGATAGATAGATAGACTCTTTCTTGCAACATCTGCCTCCCAGCTTCGAGCAATTCTTGTGCCTCAGCCAACTGAGTAGCTGGGATTACAGGTGTGCACCATCACACCTGGCTAATTTTTGTATTTTTAGTAGAGACAGGGTTTTGCCGTGTTGGCCAGGCTGGTCTTGAACTCCTGACTTCAAGTGATCTGCCCACGTCGGCCTCCCAAAGTGCTGGAACTACAGGCATGAGCCACTGCACCCAGCGCTTCCTTCTTTCCTTCCTCCCTTCCTTTTCTTTTTATCTTTCCTTCCATTTTTGCATCCATCCTTCCTTCCTCTCTCACTGTATCTCTTTCTCCTTCTGTCTTACAAGGTGTTGGTTCATGTAATTATGGAGGCTGAGAAATCCCACAATATGCCATTTGTAAGCTAGAGACCCAGGAAAACCAGTGGCGTGGTTTAACAACCTCAGCAAGTCAGTGATGTAGATTCCAGTCTGCATCTGAAGGCCTAAGAACCAGGAGCACTGAAGGTAGGAGATCAATTTCCTAGCTCAAGTGGTCAGGCAGGAGTGAATTCAGCCTTCCTCTGCCTTTTTGTTCTATTCAGGCCCGCAAGGGGAATGATGTCCACCCACACTGGGGAGGAACAACTGCTTTAATCCGTTCACCAACTCGAATACTAATCTCGTCCAGAAACAGCTTCACAGACACACTCAGAAATAATGTTTAATCAGCTATCTAGATATCCCATGGCCCTGTGAAGTTAACCCATACAACTAGCCATCATACTACCATTAATGACATAAATTGGTTTTCAGATGAATTCATTAAAATGTAGAATCCTGGCTGGGCGTGGTTGCTCATGCCTGTAATCCCAGAATTTAGGGAAGCTGAAGCAGGCGGATCACGAGGTCAGGAGTTCAAGACCAGCCTGACCAACATGGTGAAACCCCGTCTCTACTAAAAATACAAAAACTAGCCGGGGCTGGTGGCCCGCACCTGTAATCCCAGCTACTCAGAAGACTGAGGCAGGAGAATCACTTGAACCTGGGAGGCAGAGGTTGCAGTGAGCCGAGATTGCGCCACTGCACTCCGGCCTGGGCAATGAGAGAGTGAGACTCCATCTCAAAAAAAAAAAAAAAAAAAAGCAGAATCCTGAAAGTACAGGACACATTCATACAAGGACCCAGTTTCTTCAGCTCAACTTAGGGTTGGGGCTTCCTTCCCAATTCTCCTGTCTTGGTCTAATTACTATCACCAATTTCTCAATCAGCCAAGCTTAAAATTCTAAAACTTGGTGTCATTTTTGACTCACTCTTCTTTTTTATCTCTCTTATCCCATGAGTCATCAACTTCTGGGCATCATTTCTTTGAAAAGTGTGATGTTTTCTCTTCTTCCGTTCTCAGCCAGTGCAGTCCTTAGTAACCACACAATGATTATAACATCGCTTACTCTAGGCTCCTCTGCATTCCATCTGCCCATCACATCCTTGCCAAATATCCCTAGAACACCATCCCCATTGAGTCATTCCTTAGCTCAAACACCTAGAATCGTGGCTCCCTGGGACCTCTACAATATCAGTCTATAGTTCACTATCAGCTTTTCAAGTTTCTTCATAATTGAGCTTCCTCCAGGAGACTTTCTCCTTCTGGATGGCAAAGCTGGTCTTGCTGACCCTCTGTTGTAAGCCTGCACAGTATGTAACATGGAGTAGGTAGTGAGTAAATTACAGCCAAATGCATTGAACAACCTTGAAGCCCATGGAGTAGGTCACATCTCCCATTGCATTATAATTACTGATGTAATGTAATGAGTGGTATGGATGTTTTGCTTTTGTACAGGTGAGAAAGCACAGAAAGCGCATTTTGACAGGTCAGTAGCTCTGCATGATCTTGTAAGTTCTTGAGATCCTTCTTAGATGCAGAACAAGAAAACACAACTATTTCATGAATACTTAGCAATAATAGCACAGACTTAGAGAAAGTGATGTGAGACTTTTTTAAAAGTTTATTATAAATAATAATATTTGAATATTTGAATATTTGAATTTATGATAAATATCCTGATACGAGCTCATCGACCTTTTTTGGTCAGTTATACTTACACACAAATCATAGTCACTATAAATAGGGCCACTTGAAAACAAAAATAAAGGACAAATGACTTTGGGCAAGCCACTTAACATTTCTGGGCCGCACATTCTTAATTTTTTTTTTTTTTTTTTAGAGAGACAGGATCGCTTTACAAACCCGGCTGAAGTGCGCTGGTGTGAAGTGCATAGCTCACTGCAGCCTCAAACTCCTAGGCTCAAGCAATCCTCCTGCCTCAGCCTTCCAAGTAGCCAGGACTGCAGGCACACACCACCACGCCCTGCAAAATCCTCATCTTAAAATGAGGAGGTGGCACAAACCAGATGATCTCTGTGTTTCCTTCAGTTCTGACATCATTTGACTCCGTATGCAAAAAACTACCCCTCTGCTCCTTAAATCAGCAAGTTTATTAGTCTGAGCATTCAGTTTTAAGATTTAATAGGCCAGTAAAATTCCCTCGCCCCCAGTTTTTTTCCACAGGATTTTCAGAGGGTTAGAAGTCTTTTATTTTTGTTGTTGTTGTTATTTTTATTTTTATTTTTTTGAGACAGAGTTTCGCTCTTGTCGCCCAGGCTGGAGAGCAATGGCACAATTTCGCCTCGCCGCAACCTCCACCTCCCAGGTTCAAGCGATTCTCCTGCTTCAGCCTCACGAGTAGCTGGGATTACAGGCACCTGCCACCACGCCTAGTTAATTTTTGTATTTTTAGTAGAAACAAGGTATCACCATGTTGGCCAGGCTAGTCTTAACTCCTGACCTCAGGTGATCTGCCCAACTTGGCCTCCCAAAGTGCTAGGATTACAGGTGTGAGCCACTGCACCTGGTCAGAAGTCTTTTATTTTGATAAAAGAAGTAATTTTTTTATTCCTAGTCCCACCATCCTACAAATCATCACCATCATGTTATTTTAATAAGCCATGTTAAGACCAGAAATTTAATCTCTGGATAAAAGATAATTATTGTGTTTAATACATTTTAAGTTTATGAAAAACTCATTGACGCCACCTTATTTTTCTCATTTCACCATAGACTAGTGAAATCTTTGTCACAGGCTGATTCTGTTGTCATCCTGATTCAACACTTTTTTCTCTGTGTGACCCAGGATTAAATCCAGCTTCCCCTTTGCTACATAGAGATATGAGGAAATTCACCATTTTATCATCTATATATTATAAAATCTAAAATATCAGCATTGGAAGGTTTATTAAATATAAATCCATCAGAAAGATATTTGCATTCTTTTTTTTTTTTTTTTTTTTTGAGTCAGAGTCTCACTCTGTCGCCCAGGCTGGAGTGCAGTGTCGCGATCTCGGCTCACTGCAAGCTCCGCCTCCCGGGTTCACGCCATTCTTCTGCCTCAGCCTCCCCGAGTAGCTGGGACTACAAGCGCCCGCCACCACGCCCAGCTAATTTTTTTGTATTTTTAGTAGCGACGGGGTTTCACCGTGGTCTCGATCTCCTGACCTCGTGATCTGCCCGCCTCGGCCTCCCAAAGTGCTGGGATTACAAGCGTGAGCCACCGCGCCCAGCCGATATTTGCGTTCTTTCTACTATACTTCCACCAGACAGTTCTCACACAGACAGCTGATAGCCAGAGAGCTGTCTGGTTCTGAAGGTGAAGGATGGAACAATAATAGCCGGCTATATTTTAACATATGCATTTTACCAGCTTCCCTTTTACAAATCCCATATCAGTGATTTATGCACTCTGAAATGAGGCTGAGAAACATGGACATGGCTAAGTGCATATGTCTGATGTAATACAGTTGAAATGTTCTGTCTCTGAAATGTCTAGATTGTCTCCACTTTTCAATGTTCAGTGTAAATGTCTCCTCCTCCAGGAAGTCTTCCCCACCTCTCCAGCCAAAAGCAATCTGCCATCTGTTGAACTTCCTGAGTATTATTTCACCCTATCATATGACACTTTCCAATTTCCTCCACTTTCGTGTTATGGTGAAATATGTGGAAATCTTATTTCCTCTACTAGATTGTAAAGTCCTTGGTGACAGGAATTACGTCTTTGGACATCATGTCTAGCCAGACACAGCCGTGTATCCTATAGGAAATGGGTTCTCAGTAAATCAAGGAAGAGATGAAGCAAGAGAAGAAAAAAAAACTCTGTTGCATAAAGGAGAGGCCCCCCTGCTCGGAAAAATCTCTTTAAAGGGAATATTCAAGAGAAGGTGAGAGAGAAGGCCGGGCACGGTGGCTCATGCCTGTAATCCCAGCACTTTGGGAGGCCGAGACAGGCGGATCACCTGAGGTCAGGAGTTCCAGACCAGCTTTGCCAACATGGTGAAACCCTGTCTACTAAATATACAAAAATTAGCCGAACGTGGTGGCGGGTGCCTGTAACCCCCCTGAGGGAGGCTGAGGCAGGAGAATCGCTTGAACCCAGGAGGCAGAGGTTGCAGTGAGCTGAAATCGTGCCATTGCACTCCAGCCTGGGTGACAAGAGCAAGACTCCGTCTTAAAAAAAGAAAGAAAGTGAGGAAGCAGAAGGCAACAGTGAGTTGGGTTAAAAGCCAACTGATTAAGGAAAGAGATTGTGTCAAACCTAACAAGGAGCAGACAGGAGTGAGAGGATGGCCAAGAGCCTATTATCTAGGTGGGTGATATTTGGCCCCATGGCCTGTGCTTTCACTTCTTCACTCACCTGTTGCTTTTCAAGTCCTCTTACTGAATGGGTTCACTTGATACCCTTAAAGAAGCCAGAGCTTGGTCAGGCACGGCGGCTCATGCCTGTAATCCCAGCAATCCCAGCACTTTGGGAGGCTGGGGAGGGCAGATGGCTTGAGCTCAGGAGTTAGAGGCCAGCCTGGGCATTTGAAAAAAAATTAGTCAAGTGTGACAGTACACACCTGTTGTCCCAGTTACTCTGGAGGCTGAGGTGGGAGGATCATTTGAGCCTGGGAGGTCAAGGCTGCAGTGAGCTGAGATCGGCCACAGCACTCCAGGCTGGGACAACAGAGCAAGACCCGGTCTCAAAAAAAAAAAAAAAAAGAAGAAGAGGAAGAAGTCTGAGCTAGGCGCATGCAACAAACACAGGCAGACTTAAGCTCCAAGAAGCCATGTTAACTCCTTCCCTGGAAAGTCAGTATGGTCTGTATGAGAGCATGAGAGCAATCAGCTGGCTCAGAAACCTCTCCCCACTGCACATGAGCAGAATCCTTCCTGCAACAGAAATCTGAAACATCTTGTTCAGTGAAATCATTTCTCCTTCAAGAAAACCTATGCCAGTGCTTATGATGACAGACTATCCATCCCTGACATAGGACTCTGTGTTGACATGGAAATGTGACCTGAGTCTGCAGGGGCCTTGGGGCAGGACCCTCTGTCTCTGATAGGATTAGAGGTCACTGCACTCATATATTGCCTATCAAGACCACCCTTCCTAATTTAGATTTTTTTTTTTTTTTGAGATGGGGTCTTGCTCTGTTGCCAGGCTGGTCTCAAACTCGTGGGCTCAAGCGATCCCTCCACCTTCCCGAGTAGCTGGGATTACAGGCTCAAACCACCATGCCCAACCCAATTTAGATCTTATTTTCTTTTTCTTTCTTTCTTTCTTTTTTTTTTTTTGTGACAGAGTCTCGCTCTGTCCCCAAGCTGGAGTGCAGTGGCACGATCTCGGCCTGCTGCAAGCTCTGCCTCCCAGGTTCACACGATTCTCCTGCCTCAGCCTCTTGAGTAGCTGGGACTACAGGCGCCCGCCACTATGCCCGGCTAATTTTTTGTATTTTTATTAGAGACGGGGTTTCACCATGTTGGCCAGGATGGTCTTGATCTCTTGACCTCGTGCTCCGCCCACCTTGGCCTCCCAAAGTGCTGGGATTACAGGCGTGAGCCACCTCACCCGGCCTAGATCTTATTTTCATTTGACGCAAACTGGGCTTCAAACCGATGAGTCCCATCAGTCCAGGCTTGGCTACCCACAACTAGTCTGTCTTTGTACATCCAGCACCTCCAGTTCAATTTGTCCAAAATAGAATCCTTCACCTTTCCACACGCTGGTTTTTCAATCCTTAACAAGTGTATCTATTTCCCAGGTTGGGAGGCCTTATAGATCTTTCCACTACTCAGCCCCAAAGCTTGTTTCCTACCTGGGCCTACTCAGCTGCTGGAGTCTCCTCCTATCTTTGCTGCAACCTCCAGGGGTGAAGCCAGGGTTCCCCTCCTCATCCAAGGATTATCGCCAAAGTTAAGTCAAAGGAAAGAACGTCCAATCCATTTTCCTAGGGAGATTTTTTATCACCACTCCCATGGCACAGAAACCAGTGGTAAACTATAGATAAACTCATAGTTTGCTTCTGTTTCCAAACGGAAGCTCACCAATGCCTCATCACCTGCTTCCTTCTGACCTGACTTTCAACCCAGGACAATGCAAGCTTGCAGAACACACGGGCTGCTCTTTATCAAGCAGTCTGTTTGTGTTTCTAAGACTCTACCTAATTCTATTTTTGGGGTTTTTTGTTGTTGTTGTTGTTGTTTTTTCAGACGGAATCTCACTCTGTCACCAGGCTGGAGTGCAGTGGCACAATCTCAGCTCACTGCAACCCCTGCCTCCCAGGTTCAAGTGATTCTCCTGCCTCAGCCTCCCAGGTAGCTGGGACTACAGGCGTGCGCCACTGCGGCTGGCTAATTTTTGCATTTTTAGTAGAGACAGGGTCTCACCATGTTGGCCAAGCTGGTCTCGAACTCCAGGCCTCAGGTGATCTGCCTGCCTTAGCCTCTCAAAGTGCTGGGATTACAGGCCTGAGCTACTGTGCCCGGCCTCCCTGATTCTGTTACTCTGCCTGACCAAAGAATGATCACTTCCCATTTTCTCACATCTCTTTGAAAAACCAATTACTCTTAAAACTTTAGAAAAATGCCTCCCTCTCTCTGTCAAACTTGCAGAGCTCTGTGTTCCATCTCTTCCTTTCTATTCCCATTCCCCTGGTCTAGTCTAGGGTATTGTTCTACCCTCCTACATGGTCACCTGGTTCCTGATATCACTCCAGAATGATACTTCCAAACCACATTTTGATCATGTCACTACTGTCACCCCATTCCCCTGCAACCTCCAAAAACTCTTACTAACTCTCCATTGCTTCCAGAACAAAGACCAAATTACTTTGCATGGTATTGAAGGCTTCCACATTTGAGCCCCAACCTGCCAATCTAGTCTTGCTTACATTCTTATGTTCCAAATTCCTGCTAACAGAACAAGCTCTAAGATTTCACATCTACTTCTCTGTCTGGAATTCATTTTGACCTATAAGAACTATAGCTATCTTTCAAGACTCAGATAAAATGACAAATGACATCTACTACATAAGCCTTCCTTGATATTCCCTACCTGAAATGTTTTCCCCCTATTCCTGACACTTCCACGAACCTCCCCCTTATAAGCATTTGTCACCTTTTACTTTGTATTACAGTAACTTGTGCACACAGCCTAGTTCTTATTCCAAATTGCAAACTCCATAAGGCCAAGGACAGTGTTATTGAATTTTATGTCCTTTTCAATGCCTAGCCCACTCCCTTTCATAAAGTTACTTAATGAACTATTTATTAAATCCATTAATCCAGCTGGGTGCAGTGGCTTATGCCTGGAATCCCAGCACTTTGGGAGGTTGAGGTGAGCAGATCACTTGAAGCCAGGAGTTAGAGACCAGCCTGGCCAACATAGTGAAACCCTGTCTCTACTAAAAATACAAAACCCCGTCTCTACTAAAAATACAAAAATTATGCGCCTATAGTCCCAGCTACTCAGGAGGCTGAGGCACAAGAATCACTTGAACCCGGGAAGTGGAGGTTGCAGTGAGCCAAGATTGCACTACTGCACTCCAGCCTGGGCAACACAGCAAGACTCTGTCTCAAATAAATAAATAAATAAGAAAGAGAAATTCATTAATACACTAGTAGTGAATGTTGTCAACAACTTTGTTTTATAGTTAAGTAACTTCAACTTCAAACTTTTAAAATTTGCACGTTTTGTCCCGTTTATCATACAATCATATCCTCAGTCCAGAGGTTAGTCTATGCAGAAAGGAGCTTTCATTATACATCCAAGTGAGTTACATTTCAGATAACTAGGTAGTAGTGCCTACTTGGCACTTTTCATAAGAATCAATTCTTTTGTATTCCCTGTGAGTCAGGGGAGGAGAGGAAACCAGAAGGATAAAGGAACATATTCAAGGTCCCCGGCAAATGAGGGCAGAGATTAGATTTAGGGCTTTGTAAGGTTGAGGCAAAGGTTATGTTGAAATTCCCAGAGTGCTGGGTCTCAGAGCAGTCAGTGAGTCAACTGCAAAGGCGCTGAGTAATGAACTACGAGATTTGCGCGGCATCTCACACAGGATGCTGAAGAAAGGCCATTTTGTAGACAGATGACTGCCCTGCCAGTGTGGTGGGTGAAAAGGGGGGAGTTCTGGCTGGCAGTGTGACCCTTGCCTGCAGTGAGTCTTAAGGGGACTCATTCACTTACCTGTCCAAGCCTCACTTCACCTTCCAAGAAGGAAAAATGTTGAACTTATTTAGGTAACCAATAATCCCTTTCTAGCTTTCAAACTGTGGCAGAGGAATTCATTCACTTAGTAGTGAACATTCTGAGCAAGTGGCTTTTTACATCCCTGGGAAGTACAAAAGAGCCTAAGGGCAACAGCCAGGGCAAAACTAACACCTGAAAAGAAATTAACAGCTCAGTGGGGAATAGAACTGGGTAGGAATAAAACAGGACCAACTCCTGGAGAGTCTCAAGAGTCTGCAGAGGCAGGCTGTGAAATCTGACCTTGACTTAGAAGAGGGAGCAGAGGGCGAGGCTGGTAGGTAATAAGGAGGGGAAACAACGGACTTCAGACTTTGAACAAAACATCCCTCATGTCATCTGAGCCTCAAAGTACGCTAAGAATTATGCAAGATACAGGGGCAGCCATCAGGTTCGATCCACATGTGAATCAAATTATTTCAGGCCCCCCAACAATAATGCCTCAACTGAATACCTTGATGGGGGATTAATTCCAGGTCCTTGTCTGGGCTATCCAGCTCCAGGAACCTAAGCTGGCATTACACCAGTACTGGCTTTGTATGGCACTTCCCCACACTTAAGAAAGAGAAAGAATCCTGAAATGGGAGAAGTGAAATGTTTACCCAGACTTCTGATTTAAGGTGCAGTGCCTCTTTGTACTGCCTTGACCTGGGGGCATGATGTAGGTCCAAGTGCTATTTTTGAAAGCTAAATTAGCTGGGTGTGGTGGCTCATGCCTATAATCCCAGCACTTTCGGAGGCTGAGGCTGGCAGATCACCTGAGGTCAGGAGTTCAAGACCAGCCTGGCCAACATGGTGAAACCCCTGTCTCTACTAAAAAAAAATACAAAACTTTGGCCAGGCGCAGTGGCTCACTCCTGTAATCTCAGCACTTTGGGAGGCTGAGGTGGGTGGATCACGAGGTCAAGAGATCGAGACCATCCTGGCCAACATGGTGAAACCCTGTCTCTAATAAAAATACAAAAAATTAGCTGGGTGTGGTGGCACACGCCTGTAGTCCCAGCTACTCAGGAGGCTGAGGCAGGAGGATTGCTTGAATCCAGGAGGCAGAGGTTGCAGTGAGCCGATATCGCGCCATTGCACTCCAGCCTGGCAACAGAGCAAGACTCCGTCTCAAACAAACAAAGATACAAAAATTAGTCAGCCATGTTGGCACGCACCTGTAATCTCAGCTACTCAAGAGGCTAAGGCAGAAGAATGACTGGAACCCGGGAGGGTTCAATGATTTATCATTTTATCTGAGTCATGTTGATGAGCACCTGTAATCTCAGCTACTCAAGAGGCTGAGGCAGGAGAATCACTTGAACCTGGGAGGCAGAGGTTGCAGTGAGCCAAGATCACACCACTGCACTCCAGCATGGGCAACGGAGTGGAAAAAAAAAAAGAAAGAAAGGTAAGTTAAGTAACCATTTGTAAGGTGGGCAAGCATTGGAAGACGAGGAAGACAGAAATGTGGCCAGTTAAGAGGTATGACAATTAATAAGGGCTGGAGAAGCCAATGCAAAGACAGGAAACAGGTGACAAATGCATTATAGGCGAAAAAGGAGAAATCCTTTTCAGATTCCACTGACATCTATTGAACACTTATTCTATTTCTTTCTTTTCTTTTTTTTTTCTTTTTTGAGATGGAGTCTCGCTCTGTTGCCCAGGCTGAAGTGCAGTGGTGCAATCTTGGCTCACTGCAACCTCTGCTTCCCAGGTCCAAGCGATTATCCTGCCTCAGCCTCCTGAGTAGCAGATTACAGGCGTGCACCACCACACCTCGCTCATTTTTGTATTATTAGTAGAGGTGGGGTTTCACCATGCTGGCCAGGCTGGTCTTGAACCCCTGACCTCAGGTGATCCGCCAGTCTCAGACTCCCAAAGTGCTAGGATTACAAGCGTGAGCCACCGCACCTGGCTTCTTATTCTATTCCTAGTTATACTCTTAAGTGCTTTCATGTGCTCTTTAAATTTGGTCTTCAGAATGATCCCACAGAGATAAATAAGTTTTGTAAGAGATATTGAAAGAATTGCCATGGTCCATAGCTAGTAAGTAGTAGAGCAGAATTTGAATCCAGGCATCCTGATTCCAAATCCCGTATTCTCTTCATGACATTATGGATCTAGAGAAGTGGCATTTAAAGAAATGGCACTGCTGGGAGGAGTGGCCCGTAGAGGGGAAATACACTGGCTTTGATTTGGATCTGAGCTGTGGTAGGATATCCAGTTGCAGATGTTCCATACTGACCTGGCTCACGTCTTGCTTTCCATCCTGACTCACATAAAAACCAGTGACCTTCACTGCGTGACTCCCTCTGGATCACACTGTATCTTGGCCATCTCAGGCAACTGTTCCACTTAAAACCTCGCTTTCTGTCTACAACTCTCCAACTTTCCAGGCCTCCAGCTCTATCATTCCTATTGCAAACACCAAAATGCCTTTGACTTTTTAGAAACATCAATCCCTTGATATTTTTATTTTCTCCCAGTCTTTTTTGTTTTGTTTTGTTTTTGTTTTTGTTTTTGAGACAGGCTCTCACTCTGTCACCCAGACTGGAGTACAGTGGTGTGATCACAGCTCACTGTAACTTCAAGTTCCTGGGCTCAAGCAATCCTCCTGCCTCAGCCTTCTGAATAGCTAGGACTACAGGTACAAAACACCACTCCTGGCTAATTTTACTTTTATTCATTTTTTGTAAAGATAGGGGCTCACTGTGTTGCCCAGGCTGGACTTGAACTCCTGGGCTCAAGCAAGTCTCCTGCCTTAGCCTCCCAAAGAGTACTGGTCTCCCAGTCTTTTTTTTTTTTTTTTTTTTTTTGAGACAGAGTCTCTGTCGCCCAGGCTGGAGTGCAGTGGCACGATCTTGGCTCACTATAACCTCTGCCTCCCAAGTTCAAGCGATTCTCCTGCCTCAGCCTCTCGAGTAGCTTGGATTACAGGTGCCTGCCACTATGCCCAGCTAATTTTTTGTATGAGATGGAGTTTCACCATGTTGGCCAGGCTGGTCTTGAACTTCTGAGCTTGTGATTCGCCCGCCTTGGCCTCCCAAAGTGCTGGGATTACAGGCGTGAGCCATCATGCCTTGCCACAGTCTTTTTTTTATTAGTTCCTCCAGATGTCTCTATCTCTCCAATAACCCCAGATGCCTTAGCTCATTATCCAAAGCCTGCTTTTGCCTTTGATTTCCCAGTACCCCATGGAGAAGTACAGATGTTACTCTGTAACATCTCTCAGACAATACTCCAATCCTGGCTGGATGTTACAACCTGTCTTCACCTTTACTTAGTTGCCAGAGGAAACTTTCTCAGTCTTGCAGAGAACACTCACAATCTCCAACTTCAGCTGGGCCGTGAGCACCCCTCAATTCTTCCCCTGCCCAGAGTCTCTCCCTCATTGCCTCCTATTTCATAGAAAAAGCCTGAGCGCATCACACCTTCTCTCTCCGTCATCCTCCTACCTATAAATGTAGCAACGTCCACAGCCTTGCCACTGCTTTCCCTCCCCTCAACAGAGAAGCCACTGTCCCTCCTGCCCAAGGCCAGGACCTGCCCTCCTGGGCCTCCCAGGATTCTGCTCCTTCATGCCACTGGGTGTCATCTCTCTTCCTCTACTGCCTCCTTTCTGTCAGCTTCTAACATGCTCCAATCTCTCCTCCTACACCTTGCAACTTCTCCATCCCTGCTTCTCCAAACTTCTCAAAGAGAGAAAGCCTTGACTTCCTCACCTCACACCTGCTTCTCAGCCTGCTGCAGTCTGACTTTCACTTCCATTAGCTCTGGAAAATATACCCCTAAGATCTTAAATGCTCTCCTAATTGACACATCTTATTTTTATCTTCCTGGGCCCCTCTGCTCCTTTTTAAAAATTTTTTTATTTTAAATTCTGGTCAAATACACGTAACATAAAATTTACTGTCTGAACAATATTTACATGTACAGTTCAGTAGTGTTACATATATTCACATTGTTGTGCAAACCCATTAAACAACAACTACCCACTCTCCCCACTCTTCCAGCTCCTGGCAACCACCATTCTACTTTCTATCTCTGTGGATTTGACTATCCTAGATACCTCATATCAGTAGAATCATACAGTATTTGTCTGTTTGTGTCTGGCTTATTTCACTTAGCATAATGTCTTCAAGGTTCATCCATGTGGTGGGATGTGTTATAATTTCCTTTTGTTGTTGTTGTTGTTGTTTTTGAGATGGAGTTTTACTCTTGTTGCCCAGGCTGGAGTGCAATGGTGTGATCTCAGCTCACTGCAATATCCACCTTCCAGGTTCAAGCAATTCTCTTGCCTCAGTCTCCCAAGTAGCTGGATTACAAGCATGTGCCACCATGCTGGGCTAATTTTGTATTTTTAGTAGAGACGGAGTTTCTCCATGTTGGTCAGGCTGGTCTTGAACCCCCAACCTCAGGTGATCCACCTGCCTCGGCCTCCCAAAGTGCTGGGATTACAGGCATGAGCCACTGTGCCTGGTCTAATTTCCTTCCTTTTTAAGGCTGAATAATATGCCATTGTATGGATGAACAATATTTTGTTCATTCATTCATTTACTGATGGACATTTGGGTTGCATACACCTGTTGGCTACTGTGAATAATGCTATGAACATGGCCATACAAATATTTCTTCTAGATCCTGCTTTCAATTCTTATGGACATATACCCAGAAGAGGTATTGCTGGATCATATGGTCTGCTCCATGTTTTTTTGTTTTGTTTTGTTTTTTGTTTTTGAGATGGAGTTTCACTCTTGTCGCCCAGGCTGGAATGCAATGGCACGATCTCAGATCACTGCAACCTCCACCTCCCAGATTCAAGCGATCCTCCTGCCTCAGCCTCCTGAGTAGCTAGGATTATAGGCATGCACCATCACACCTGGCTAATTTTGTATTTTTAGTAGAGACGGAGGTTTCTCCGTGTTGATCAGGCTGGTCTGGAACTCGCAACCTCAGGTGATCTGCCCGCCTCAGCCTCCCAGAGTGCTGGAATTATAGGCATGAGCCACCGCACCCGGCTGCTCCATGTTTTAAAGGCCATCATTAGGCCGGGCACGGTGGCTCATGCCTGTAATCCCAGCACTTTGGGAAGTGGAGGTGGACAGATCACAAGGTTATGAGTTCAAGACCAGCCTGGCCAACCAGTGAAACCCTGTCTCTACTAAAAATACCAAAAAAAAATTAGGCAGGTGTAGTGGTGCATGCCTGTAATCCCAGCTACTCAGGAGGCTGAGGCAGGAGAATCGCTTGAAGCCAGGAGGCAGAGGTCGCAGTGAGCCAAGATTGTGCCATTGCACTTCAGCCTGGGTGACAGAGCAAGACTGTCTCAAAAATAATAATAATAATAATAATAATTTTTTAAAAAGGCCATCATTGCTTCCTTCCTGAAGCTCCCTGCTACATTGTCTCCGTAAGACACAGTCCTTATTCTGACCTCCAGTTCTCTTGGCACCCTTCTTACCCTTCCATCTCCTCCTCTGCAGGTTTTCCCTCTGCCTGCCTTAGGGGTCCGAATCAGAGTCCAATCAGAAAAACAGAAGTTTCCCTATAAAAAGAAGGTGTTCAATACAGGGAATTGATGAAATAGCCATTGGAAAGCTGAAAGAATATACAGGAGAGTGTTGAGATAGCCCAGATCAATAACTGCAGGAAGCCATCCCTAGTCCTAGGGCTGAAAAACAAAGAGGTGAGGTTCACCCCCACCTCTAGAGGCTCTCAGAGACCCGTCTCCCTTACTGCACAGCTGGGCTTTGACCCTTGAATTAGAGAATTAGAGACAGGGTTTTCCAGAGAAACAGAACCAAGAGGAGAAAGAGAGAGAGAGAGAAAGAGAGAGAAAGAAAGGAAAGAAAGGAAGGAAGGAAGGAAAGAAAGAAAGGCAGGCAGAGAGGCAAGCAGACAGGCAGATGGACAGATAAATAGATGGGAGAGAGAGAGAGAGAATTTGTTGGCTCACACGATTGTGGAGGCAGAGAAGTCCCACAATGTGTCATCTGCAAGCTGGAGAGCAAGGAAACCCCATGGTGTAATTCCATCTGAGGCCAAAGGCCTGTGAATGGGAGGCTGGGAAAGGGTGAGGGGGAGTGCCAGGGTTGGTGTAAGTCACAGAGTCCAAGGGCCCAAGACTCAGGATCTCTGATATCCAAGAGCAGAAGATGGACATTCAAGGGCAGGAAAAGCTGGATGTCCCAGCTCAAGCAGAGAGTAAAGCCTCCTTTCCTCTGTCTTTATGTTCTATTCAGGCCCTCAACAGATTGGATGATGTCTTTTCACACTGGTGACAGCAAATCTTTACTGAGCCTACTGATTGAAATGCTAATGTCTTCCTGAAACACCCTCACAGACACATCCAGAAATAGTGGGAGACTGGAGAAAACAGTTTGCAAACCTCAACTATAGCCTCAAAGAACAGAGTCCAGAAGGACAGATTTGAAGCCAAGAGACAATACACAGATGACGAGCCTGGGTCTCTGTCCTGGGTTCACCATTCTTCTCACTAAATTCACTTTCTAGGAGGGGTCTCAGTTTTCCAGGAGTAAACTCTCATGCTTCCAACCCTACCTATATGCCAGTGACATCCAAGTCTATTTGCCCAATGCAGACCTTTCTTCTGAGCTTTAGAAACACTTCTTCACCAGTTGCCTGCTGGGAATGTCCACCCTGATGGCCTTCAAATTAAACAGGCTACAAACAGGACTTGTCATCTTTCCTGCTCGACCCACCTCCACTCCTCGGTACTGCAATTATGTCTGGGCACGGTGGTTCATGCCTGTAAACCCAGCATTTTGGGAGGCCGAGGCAGGAGAATTGGTTGAGCTCAGGAGTTCGAGACCAGCCTGAGCAACATGGTGAAACCGTGTCTCTCCCAAAAATACAAAAATTAGCTGGGCATGGTGGCATGCATTTGTAATCCCAGCATTTTGGGAGGCCAAGGCAGGAGAATTGGTTGAGCTCAGGAGTTCGAGACCAGCCTGAGCAACATGGTGAAACCGTGTCTCTCCCAAAAATACAAAAATTAGCTGGGCATGGTGGCATGCACTTGTAATCCCAGCTGTTCAGGAGGCTAAGATGGGAGGATCGCTTGAGCCCAGGAGGTGGAGGCAGCAGTGAGCCCTGGTTGCACCACTGCACTCCAGCCTGGGGGACAGAACAAGACCCTGTCCCCCCCACAAAAAAAAAAAAATTAGTGGATTTCTCCACCCCCATCCCAAATGGGTTAGGTTGGTGTCTCTTCTTTGTGCCCCCATTATACACTGTAATACTTTTTTTTTTCTTTTGAGACAGCGTTTCACTCATGTTGCCCAGGCTGTAGTGCAATGGTGCAGTCTCGGCTCACTGCAACCTCCGCTTCTCAGGTTCAAGCAATTCTCCTGCCTCAGCCCCCTGAGTAGCTGGGATTACAGGCATGTGTCACCATGCCCAGCTAATTTTGTATTTTTAGTAGAGGCGGGATTTCACTATGTTGGTCAGTCTGGTCTTGAACTCCTGACCTCAGGTGATCCACCCACCTCAGTCTCCCAAAGTTTTGGGATTACAGGCTTGAGCCACCATGCCCAGTCTGTAACACTTCTCTTATTGCACTGACATTATAATTATCTGTAGATGTATCTGCCTCCCACCTCTCTTCGCCTCTCTGCCACCTCCTGAGAGCTCTGTCATGTCAGGGGCAATCATATATTTGTTTGAAACCAAGTAGGCACTCCAAAGGTGTTTGCTGACAGAATGGTGCCAACTGGGGGAAAAGGACTGGATCAAAAGTAAAAACTCACAGTGGTGCACCCAGATGTGAGAGTCCTCTCAGTAGAGTTAAGTTTAGAATTGAACCTTGGGGATCACCCCTAATTATGAAAACAAGGGAGAGGAAATGACAAAGATGAGGCAAGAGATCCAGAAGAGTTCCAGGCCAGGTGCAGTGGCTCATGAGTGTAATCCCAGCACTTTGGGAGGCTGAAGCGGGCAGATGACCTGAGTTCAGGAGTTCCGGAGCAGCCTGGCCAACATGGTGAAACCCCATCTCTACTAAAAATACAAAAATTAGCTAGGCATGGTGGCAGCCACCTGCAATCCCAGCTATTCGAGAGGCTGAGGCAGGACAGTCGCTTGAACCCGGAGAGGGCGGAGGTTGCAGTGAGCCAAGATGGAGCCACTGCACTCCAGCCTGGGCAACAGAGCAAGACCCCACCTCAAAAAAAAAAAGTGTTTCCAGAAGGAAAGGAAGATCAGCTGGGCCAAATTTGGCTGAAAGAATCAGGAAGTTGAGGACTGAGAAAAGGTTTGAATGTCACCAAAAAATAGGAACTTTTGCACAGTTTTGAAAAAGTTGTGGGGATAGAAGCCAGCTTCCCTGAGCTGCAGACGTGACTGCCTTCACAGGAGTCTGTAGGCTGCTTGTGGAAATGGCTTGGCAATAAGGAGGTGAGTTAAGCTCCCCTATTTGGATGGAGTACAGTGAGCCCCAGAATGTTATTTCTCATATTTTCTTCTCCTTTCTGCCTCAATAAGTACAAAATAGGCTGAGAGTCACGGGGTTTGTGACCCGAGAACAGTTCCATTTCCCTTTCCTCACTGTTGGCATAATGCTTTTTGAATATTATTTTCACAACTGAGGCCAGGTGCAGTGGCTCACACCTGTAATCCCAGTACTTTGGGAGGCCGAGGCTGACAAATCACCTGAGGCCAGGAGTTCCAGACCAGCCTGGCCAACATGGTGAAACCCCATCTCTACTAAAAATACAAAAAAATTAGCCAGCATGGTGGTTCGTGCCTGTAATCCCAGCTATTCAGGAGGCTATGGCATGAGAATTGCTTGAACCTGGGAGGCAGAGGTTGCACTGAGCCGAGATCTCGCCACTTCACTCCAGCCTGGGTGACAGAGCGAGACTCTGTTTCAAAAAAAGAAAAAAAAGTATTTTCACAGCTGGCATAAAATGAAATCTTATTCCTTTCCCAACCTTACACAAAGATGACTATTGCCCGCTAATGCCTATTCAGAGAATGTAAATAAAACATAAAAAAATATAAACAAGGGCCAGGCGCAGTGGCTCACGCCTGTAATCCCAGCACTTAGGGAGGCCAAGGCGGCTGGATCACCTGAGGTCAGGAGTTCAAGACCACAGACCACCCTGGCCAGCACGGTGAAACCCCATTTCTACTAAAAATACAAAAATTAGCCGGGCGTGCTGGTGCGTGCCTGTAGTCCCAGCTACTTGGGAAGCTGAGGCAGGAGAATTGCGGGAAGCTGAGGCAGGAGAATTGCTTGAACCTGGGAGGCGGAGGTTGCAGTGAACCGAGATCATGCCACTGCACTCCAGCCTGGATGACAGAGTGAGACTCTCTGTCTCAAAAAAATATATATATATATATATACATATATACACATATATATGTTATTTTTCTTCACAAAAGAAGCTAAAATATTTTTGTACCAAAAATAAAGTTGTAAACTGCTTTTTAAAAAATTCTCTGTGGGAGGCTTTCAAAAACATATTCTACAGCAATTATTCTGAAAGTCAGTATATCAGGAATAAATTACTTTCTTGACCTAACAATATGTGCCCCTGGCACAAGGAGAGACATAAACAAATTCCTCTTCACATGGAACAGAAGATAGCTAAGACAAGTTCCCTAAATTATAAACCTTGGAGGCTGGGAAATTTGGCCGGTTTTCAACTTGAAAGCAACCTCTGCAATGTTAATCAGTTAAACCTGCATTTGTGTCATAGTGTGGATTCACCCAGTAACTGGAAAGCCCAGGTAATGTAACATTGTCCCTGGCAAAGCTCAATAAATTGAAAGAGTGGAGTTTACTGAAAGTCACAAAACACCTGTTGACAGAGAATGTCCCTACTTCACCTTGAAATTGGGGATCTGACAAAAGAAATTGCTACAGGAAATTGTTTTCCATGATCATAAGTTGAACTCATAAATTGCTGACAGATAAAACAGGGTTCCTAGTTGAACTTAGATAAAAACTGATAGCCTGGTACAAGAGTTCTTAACCATAGGTGATATGTGAACTTGGACTGGGAAAAATACATAAACAGTCCCAGACTTTAGATTTTGTAACTTTATGATGGTGGGATAGTTATACACATTCAGCAGAAAACATTCTTCGAGTATCCATACAACCATTCTGTTCTTCACTTCAGTACAGTATTCAATAAATTGCATGAGAAAGTCAACACATTATTATAAAATAGGCTTTGTGGACAGGCACAGTGGCTCACGTCTGTAATCCCAGCACTTTGGGAGGCCGAGGCAGGTTGATCACTTGAGGTCAGGAGTTTGAGACCAGCCTGGCCAACATGGTGAAACCCCGTCTCTACTAAAAATACAAAAAGTAGCCGGGCATAGTGGCACACACCTGTAATCCCAGCTACTCGGGAAGCTGAGGCGGGAGAATTGCTTGAACCCAGGAGGTGGAGGTTGCAGTGAGCTGAGATCATGCCATTGCACTCCAGCCTGGGTGACAGAGCCAGACTTCATCTCAAAAATAAAATAAAATAAAATAAGATTTTGTGCTAGATGATTTTGCCCAAATGTAGGCTAATGTAAGTGTTCTGAGCACACTGAAGGTAAGTGAAGTTAAACTATAATGTTTGGTAGGTTAGGTGAATTAAATGTATTATCAACTTAACAATATTTTTATGATGAGTTTATCAGGGTATGGCCCCATCAGAGGTTGACGAGCATCTGTATTTATTTGCACTAATTTCGAACTGGAATTTAACATTTTCTTCAATTATCAATGTAGGGAACAAACTGCTAGAATTAACAAAAACTATAGGTTTTTTTGTTTTTTTTTTTTTGAGATGGAGTTTTGCTCTTGTTGCCCAGTCTGGAGTGCAATGGTGCAATCTCGGCTCACCACAACCTCTGCCTCGCGGGTTCAAGCGATTCTCCTGCCTCAACCTCCCGAGTAGCTGGGATTACAGGCATGTGCCACCACACCCGGCTAATTTTGTATTTTTTTAGTAGAGACGCGGTTTCTCCATGTTGGTCAGGCTGGTCTCAAACCCCCGACCTCAGGTGATCCGTCCACCTCGGCCTCCCGAAGTGCTTGGATTACAGGCGTGAGCCACTGTGCCCAGCCAAAATTACAGATTTTTTTATGTCACTTTACAGTTGTTGCAGATATTAGGTTGGTGCAAATGTTATTGAGGTTTTTGCCATTGAAAGTAATAGCAAAAACCACAATTACTTTTGCACCAACCTAATACTTTGAAATATCATTCTTACTAGTTATTAGAGCCACTGTTATTTAATGCATTAAAAAGTAGCATATATATTATTATACCAGAAATTTGGGGGTTAAAAAATTATTCTGGTAACTTTATTTCATTATAATTGGATTCTGTGGTTATTCTATGTATTTTGCTTTACACATTTAATAAAACATTCTGAGGAGTCTGTAGGCTTCACCAGACCGCTGATGTGTCCAGCACACCAAAAAGGTTAGGAACCCTTGATCTAGTACTTTATGAATAAAGTTTTTAGGCCATCATCTTTTAGTTGCAGGCACAACGATATGAACAAGAAATTCTATTTGCACCATTTGGTGGCCTTAATAAGTTGGAATCTAGATTATCCTTTTTGCAAAGTAGTGTTATTTAGGAATAATCATTTAGTCTATGTCCTTCTGTACAATCTTAATTTACAATTTTGGTTCAATTTTGGTTTTACAATCTAAGTACAATTCCTGTTCTGGGATTTTTTTTCCAGATATCAGCCAGAGACTTTGCCTCTATCCTATTTAGTGAAACCTTCTACCTCTTGCCTTGTTCATTGCTACACATCTAGTGAATAGTGCAATACAATTGTACTGCTCATGGTTTAAGCAGAACATGTGGTTCAAGTGCAAGGAAGGAAAGACATACTACTTTCCTTTGGATGCCTGTTAATCAGGAAGGATCCCAGTTAATTTCTGGGGCTGGTGCAGACCCCAAAATGGCCAAGTCCCAAGGTGAAACACTGGAATTGAGTCAAACCTCTAAAGAGGTCTTGGAGTCCCACAGACATTCCTAAGGTAACTAATGGCCATGAGAAGAACGTTTGGAAGTATCTTCAGCACAGGAGCACAGCTTGCCGTAGGAGGTAATTCAATTCAGAAAGCACTTCAGAAGGCTAGCAAGTTTAAAGTAAAAAACTATTGGGGCCAGGCATGGTGGCTCACACCTGTAATCCCAACACATTGGGAGGCTGAAGTGGGCAGATCACTTGAGCCCAGGAGTTCCAGACCAGCCTGGGCAACATGGTGAAACACCATCTTTAATAAAAATACAAAAAATTAGCTGGGCAGGGTGGCACACGCCTGTAATCCCAGCAACTCGGGAGAAGGCAGAAGAATTGCTTGAACCCAGGAGCCGGAGGTTGCAGTGAGCCAAGATTGTGCCACTGCACTCCAGCTTAAGTGACAGAGTGAAACCTTGTCTCAAATAGAAAAACCTATTGGAAGGAAAGGCACACCTAGGAGGTTTCTTTTGTGGTTCAACCACATCTTGTTCATGTGAAATATTTGAAAGATTCAATATACAATGTCAAAGCTGTTTTTAGGGTTCTGATATCCCCTGCACAAAAGAACTTACCATTTGTTGCTTAGTAGGAAAAGGTACTGGATAATCAAACACGATTTATCCATTTTGGTGTCCTTAAATGACTGTACCTGTTGTAACTGCTCTCTTGGCCAGAGAAATCATGAACACTTTACAGAAAAATGTCGCTGTACTGCCCCCAAGAGATAGAATCTCAGAGGTAGCTTTTCAAACTCACATAGTCTAAGAGCTTTGAAGCCTGCAGGGTCTATTAAAGACACTTACGTAGAATTAATTTCAAGATACCAGGAATACTATTTGGATGATCAAGGTAAATATTCTTGGGATTTTTTTTTCCCCAGACATCAACCAAAAACTCTATCTATCCTATTTGGTGCTTAGTTCATTATTACACATCTAGGAAATGAACAATAAAATTGTAATGCTCATGGTTTAAGCATAGCATATTCTCAGTGTAGGAAGAAAAAGAACAACTGTGCATTTGTCTTGGCACAGGACCTTTTGGAAGGTAAAGAGCAAACCACCGGCTTCTCATTATCCCCTATCTAGAAACAAGTCTACTTACAGCAGTGTGAGTTCACAGAATCTAGCACTTCAGAGGTCCTCCGTATTTCTCAAACATTACTGTGCCCTGGGCATGCTATTGCAGTACAAATCCTGATGCAGCGAGCCTGGAGTGGCTTTTTCCTTTCTTTTTTTTTTTTTTTTTTTTTGAGATGGAGTCTGGCTCTGTCGCCCAGGCTGGAGCGCAGTGGCGCAATCTTGGCTCACTGCAACTTCTGCCTCCTGAGTTTAAGTGATTCTCCTGCTTCAGCCTCCCAAGTAGCTGGGACTACAGGCATCCGCCACCATGCCCGGGTATTTTTTTTTTTTTTTTTTTTTGTATTTTTAGTAGAGACAGGGTTTCACCGTATTAGCCAGGATGGTCTCGATCTCCTAACCTCGTGATCTGCCTGCCTCAGCCTCCCAAAGTGCTGGAATTACAGCGTGAGCCACTGCGCCCGGCCCTGGAGTGGCTTTTTCTAACAAGCTGCCTAGTGATGCGAGAATTGCTGTTTCTGGAGTCCTCAGGTAAGGACTTCTAGAGAGTGATGGAGCCAGGACTAGGATTTAGAATAAGTAACAACAAGCAGCCTACAACTCAGGAAGATTTTAGGGGTGAGGCTTCAGCAAGACTGAATCACTTTTCATAAAAGAAGAGGATATTTCCACCATGCCATGTTGCTAGTCAATTTTTGCTTTACTCCCTCCAGGTTACCTAAAGCCCGAAGAAAAAATCAAATGTAGTACAATATTATCCATAACTATCAACATGCTATTTTTCCTTAAGGAATAAAGTTTCTTCTATTGTTAATAAGCCTGTCATGTTAACTTCTTTATTCTTCACAAAAATTTCTAGAACTTATCTTAACATATTTTGATCATGAAGACACTGCTTATTATGGCACTAGTTTACTCTTTAGACAACTTGGAAGTTGTATTTATTTTAATTTTATAAAGAATTGTTAGTACTTTTTTGGAGGTAATTACCACCATTAGCACTTCACTGTATTTGGGGAAAACATGATTTTTTCTTAATGATCATACTTACCTACACCAAATGCTTTTATGCCTCACTTTCAGACCAGGCTGACAAGAGGTTTGTTTTTGCAGTGTGTCTAGCCAAAAAAAATGCCTTTACTGTTTACTTACTCTTGTATTTTTAGAGTTTGCATTTTTAATGATCCTAATTAATTGGAGAATAATTCTCAGTGGTGCAGTCAGTATTCATTATTAATATCTTCTATTCTAAAGCAGATGGAGTTACACAAATCTAAAGATGTGAGTAGCACAATCTGCTTTTGCAGTAGGTAATGTGTCAACCTAAAACCGACAATCTTACTCATATACTACGCTTATTACAAAGATAATAACCTTCTGTAAGTCTCTGAAATCTCAATAATATGGATTTTGGCCAGGCGGAGTGACTCATGCCTGTAATCCCAGCACTTTGGGAGGCCAAGGCGGGCAGATTCCTTGAGCTCAGGAGTAAGAGACCAGCCTGGGCAACATGGCAAAACCTCATCTCTACAAAAAGCAAAACAAAACAAAAAACCCCAAAAATTAGCCAGGCATGGTGGTGGTGTGCGCCTGAGTCCTGGCTACTCAGGAAGCTGAGGTGGGAGGATCGCTTTAGCCCAGGGGGTCAAGGCTCCAGTTAGCCATGATTGGGACACTGCACTCCATCCTGGGTAACAGAACAAGACCCCGCCGCAATAATAATAATAATAATAATAAATTTTAAAAAAAGGAATCATGGTGCCTGGATGAGATAAGGCTGCTCCATTCTCATGGCAACTGATACCTGATACAAAAGTTTTTCCAGGCATCTTCCTTTAATTTTAAGAAAAGCTGATGAATATATGCCCATCTTGAGATAACTGACACATATACTACTTTGCACTTTGCCAATGGAAGGGTTTTACAGGGAAGTCACATGGCCAGGTGTGTGCCCGCAGACTGCCACTTTAAGGTTCCTCCCCGTTCACAGGTGAATAGGCTGAACTGAAAACAAAGCCCAAAATAGCAGCCTCGATTTCCACCAGTACAGAATTCACACAACTATTCCACACCCCTGCCTTCCTCTGTTTGTTCCGTAATCAAACCGAACACCTATTTCCTCCTCTGATTTCATGTTCATTTGGGCCTTGACACCTTGTTTTACCTGATCCTCTGTGTCGTAATCCATCTTTCTTCCCAGAAGAGCTTATGTCTTCTTTCTGGGCCCAGCATTGTTTGTATTGTCTGCAAGGCCATTTGACCACACTGACAAGGCCTGGTGAGCTTTATTCTGGGCAATCAAGAATGTGCCAAGGATGGCTCTTTCCTTTTTCTCGGAGAGTTCAATATCAGACACCAAGGAGGAAGCCCATTAGGAAGATATTGAACTCACAACAGAGTTGCAGTGAACCTTTACTTCCAAAGAAACAGCAATGCACAATGCAAATGGCTTATTTTATGTATTTATTGAAGTGGATATAAAATTTATGCAGTGAGGTATATAAAGTACGTAAATTTCAAACATGATGAATTTTTATATATGTACACACCTATGTAGCCATTGCCCAGACTGAAAGATAGAATGTTTTCAGCCTCCGGAAATTTCCTTTATGTCTCTTTCCAGCCAACCTATCTTAACAGTAACCACTTTAGTGACTTCTGTCATCACAAATATTTCCTTAAAGACTAAGTTCTTTTTTTTTTTTTTTTTTTTTAAGGCAGGGTCTCGCTCTATGGCCCAGGCTGGAATGCAGTGGCATGCTGTGATCTCAGCTCACTGCAACCTCTGCGTCCCAGGCTCCAATGATCCTCCCACCTTAGCCTCCCGAGTAGTTGGGACTACAGGCGTGTGCCACTCCGCCTGGCTAATTTTTCTATTTTTAGTAGAGACAGGGTTTTGCCATGTTGCCCAGGCTGGTCTTGAATTCCTGAGCTCAAGTAGTCTGCCCGCCTCGTCCTCCAAAGTGCTGCGATTACAAGTGTGAGTCACCGTGCCCAGCCAAGGTTAAGTTCTTAAAACTCAAATGAGTCATTTCTGTGTGCACAACAGCAAATAAAATGTCATAATTGTTTCTCATTCATAATAAGCTTAGGTTTCAGGCATTATAATAAGCAGTATTTAATTAAGAAATTGGAAAATTGAAATTGAGAACTACACAAAGCCTTTCCCTAATTTCTTTTACCACAAGAAGAGCTTCACTTTTTGATCACACAAATGAATGATGCCCTTTGGGCCAGCTGGGCTTCAGAATTTAGACACTTTTGGAGCATATACTGTTATGTTACATAATACCCACTGTGGGATCCGGAGCAGTGCCTATTAACACATTCACATTTTTGAAGAGAAATAAATAAATATTTACACTATGTTGGGGAAATAAAGACTATAGACAGCCTTGTGACAAATTCTTATTTGTCACCAAATAAATTCTGGCACTACCAAAATGACAAAATTAAAAAAAAACTTTTTGGATTTTGGAATTATAGATAATAGTTTATGGATCTGTAGTAGATAATATTTATATTTATGTATTTATTTATTTTGAAACGGTGTTTTGCTCTGTCACCCAGGCTGAAGTACAGTGGCATGATCTCAGCTCACTGTAACCTCCGCTTCCCGGGTTCAAGCGATTCTCCTGCCTCAGCCTCCTGAGTAGCTGGGATTACAGGCATGCACCACCATGCCCAGCTAATTTTTGTATTTTTAGTAAAGAAGGGGTTTCACCGTTTTGGCCAGGCTGGTCTCGAACTCCTGACCTCAAGTGATCCACCCTGCTGGGCCTGCCAAAGTCCTGGGATTACAGGTGTGAGCTACCACATCAAGCTGATAATATATTATTTAAGGGACTTTTCTGCTTGAGGCAAGGCTCTTTCTGATGTCCACGTTCTTCACAAAGCTTTCTGAGGTAATCCAAATTTAAGAAGTGACTACTTCTTTTGAACTACTACAGCACTTTGAGCTTATTCTTCACATGGTGACTTAAAACAAAATAAAACAAAAAAACCCACAACTTTTATAATGAAATGCTTGGTTAAACCCCAAAGTAGAAAATGTAGTATAATGAACCCCATAAAGACCTCATCTGGAGCCAGGTGCAGTGGCTCACGCCTATAATCCCAGCACTTTGGGAGGCCAACGTGGGCGGATCACCTGAGATCAGGAGTTCAAGACCAGCCTGAGCAACATGGTGAAACCCCACCTCTACTAAAAATACAAAAATTAGCCGGTGTGGTGGTGCCCACCTGTAATCCCAGCTACTCGGGAGGCTGAGGCAGAATTGCTTGAACCTGGGAGGCAGTGGTTACAGTGAACCAAGATTGTGCTGCTGTACTCCAGCCTCAGTGACAAGAGTGAAACTCCGTCTCAAAAAAACCAAAAAACAAAAGCAAACAACAACAACCAAAAAAACCTCATCCAACCTCAACAATCTCATTAGAAATATAATGACTGTATCACTTCACCTGTAAATATTTAATAATATACTGCCTGTTTAAATACTTACATGAGTAAACCCTTTGTTTCCATATTGTAATGTAGACTCCTTGATGGTAAATGTTGTGTCTTTTTCATTCCTATTTCCCAATTACCTTTTCTCAGCAGGAAATTTAATACAGGAAAATAAATTATGCCCTGAGGAATGCTTGATGAATGCACAACGTCAAACAGTGGTTCTTAAGCTTGAGTGTGTGTCCAGATCACTTGGAGGGCTTGTTAAAAGGAAGACCCAACTCTGGAGTTGGAGGCCCCAACTCTGGAGTTTCTGATTCAGTGGCTGTGGGGTGGGGCCTGAGAATTTACATTTCTAACAAGTTCAGTGATGATGATGATGATGGCCTGGGACCACACTGTGAGAACTCCTGCGTTAGATGTCAACGCTGAGTGATTTGCACAATAAAACAGACAGTTTTATCCTTTAATCAAGCATCAGTCATATCTGAGGACTTAGGAATACAGGAAGAAATACTTTTTATAAATCTCTACTCTCATGGAGTTTCTAGTATGTTGTATAAAAAGTATATAAAACAGAAATACATGAGAACTCTTAAGAAACATGGGTGTTGGAGACCCATATCGGAACATTCTTATTTTATTGGTATAAGGTAGGCATCAATTCATTTAAAGCTCCCTGGTGATTCCAGTGTGCATTTACATACTATTACACCAGTGTTCACTGAAGAGGTGAGATTAGAATTTGTCCTTGAATTATGAAGCAGTTTTTAATCAACAGCTTACAGTGGGGAAGGCTTTCCCAGGTTGGGGAGTGGGGTGACATAATGCTCCAAGCTTACTTTCAAATCTTTCCAAGACACTGAACTGTACATAAACATATTTTAAAATATTCAGTGTACAGTGTAGTTTGTATCCTCTTTCCACTTATTAGTGGATGAATCAACCTCTAAGTCCTCAGTTTTCCCATATGTAAAATGGGGATAATAATTATACCTACCAGCTGGGCACAGTGGCTCATGCCTGTAATCTCAGCACTCTGGAAGGTCAAGGTGGGAGAATAGCTTGAGGTCAAGAGTTCAGGAGCAGCCTGAGCAACATAGCGATACCTTGTCTCTACTAAAAATAAAAAATATTAGCTGGTTGTGGTGGTGCATGCCAGTAGTCCCAGTTACTTGGGAGGCTGAGGCGGGAGGATTGCTGGACCCTGGGAGATCAAGGCTGCAATGAGCTACAATTGGCACTACACTCCAGCGTGGGTGACAGAGCAATACCCTATCTTGAACAACAACAACAACAAAAACAGGAGTGGCACGGTGGCTCATGCCCATAATCCCAATACTTTGGGAGGCCAAGATGGGAGGATTCGTTGAGTTCAGGAGTTCAAGACCAGCCTGGACAACATGGCAAGACCCCCCCATCTCTAAAATAAAATAAAAAAAGAAACAGAAATAATTATACCTACTTGATAGTGTTGTTAGGACAATTAAATAATTTTAATATATACATGAGGTGGGCAGGGTACAGTGGCTCATGCCTGTAATCCTAGCACTTTGGGAGGCCAAGGGTGGATCACCTGAGGTCAGGAGTTCAAGACCAGCCTGGCCAACATGGCAAAACTCTGTCTCTACTAAAATTACAATAATTAGCCAGGTGTGTTGGCACGCACCTGTAATCCCAGCTACTCAGGAGGATGAGGCAGAAGAATTGCTTGAACCTGGGAGGCAGAGGTTGCAGTGAGCCGAGATCATACCACTGCACTCCAGCCTGGGCAATAGAGCAAGATCCTGTCTCAAAAAAAAAAAGTAAAAATAAATAAAATACATTAGGTGCCTTAGAGCAACGCTTAGCAAATAGTAAGTATTCAATGAATGGTAATTATTATTTATCAAACATCGTCTACATGCCAGGCAGACAGCCTGCATGAGAATACTTTGCATCTATATCCTTTTAAACTTCGCAAAACTCTTGCATATTTTTTGTCTTATTCCTCTTTTCAATGCCCTTCGAGATATGTAGGGAAAGTTTAATTGTGTCCACCTAACCAGAGAAAAAGACATCCAGCCTCTTATAAGACAGTGTGAGAGCTAGCCCTAGAATTCAAGTATTCCACACTCCCAAAGTGTGCTTTTTCCTTCGATGTAAATAAGTAAATGAACAAAATAAAACAAAAGCAAAAAAAAAAAATTCTTTGAAGAACTGAGGCATTTGTCCAGATAATTTTCAAACACCCCCTCCATGCCTTCCACTCCCACCCCATAGGAATCCAAATAACTTTCCATCATTCCCTGATTATCTATAATTGGGATGTCTAATTTATGGATAACTTATACTCTGCTTGGAGTTATATTTCTTGCTCAGCCATAGTTCCAGTCAAAAATTGTCAGGTTTTATCTTCATTTACTGGAGAGACCCTGCATTTAGAAGAGATTCTTTCCTTCTCTCAAGGATTATCCAGAAAGTGATTGAGCCATGTTTAGCCTTAAATCCTACCCTCATATTTTTGTGAAAAAGCCCATATTTGTATACATCAACTCTAATTGGGCTTTCTGTTGTTGGGAGCTAAAAATCATTTCTAACAGTTACTCTTAAAATGCACAAAAATCTTGTTCCTGTCATAATATCTTCATTTATATTTCCTCCTTTAGAATAGCTCATTAACTCTTATTAGGTCAAATTGAGGATGTCAAGTATAAACTACTAGTAGTAGATTAGTAATAATAGTATTAAGGATAATCATAGTACTGTTTTGATTCTGTGTGCCCCAACCTACTACACATTAGACCTTAACATTCATTTTTAAAAATTCTATACTTGAAAAATAACTACACACTTACATTATTTCTGGAGACCTATGGATGTATATAATTCCCTTTGGTCTTTTAAGCACTAACTAATAAGATATCTTAGTGTCTCACTATAACTATTACTGGATCAAAGAAGCTTTTTTTTTTTTTTTTTTTTTTTTGGAGACAGGGTCTCACTCTGTCACCTAGGCTGGAGTACAGGGAAGCGATCTCAGCTCAGCGCAACCTCTGCCTCCTGGGCTCAAGCTATCCTCCCACCTCAGCCTCCCAAGTAGCTAAGACTACAGGCCTGCACCATCAGGCCTGGCTAATTTTTTTTTTTGTAAAGATGAGGTTTCACCATATTGCCCAGGCTGGTCTCGAACTCCTGTGCTCAAGCAATCCGCCCAACTTGGCCTCCTAAAGTGCTGGGATTACAGGAGTAAGCCACCTCACTCAGCCCAAAATAGTATCATTTAAAGATGACATAGCTCAATTCAAGCAAGAATGCTGGACAGATTGGGGATAAAAGGCAAATGCAAGAAAGCACAGTATTTTTCAAAGCTTAAGATGATCATGCAGAAAATTCACAACTAGTCGCAGAGTAATGACCACTTTATTTAACCCAGGAGTTATATCCGCCAGTGTAATTCTTGCCCGTAGAAACCAGCAGAGGGAAATTTCAGAAGGTTTTAGACACTACATTTCTACTAATGATTACTCATGTTTTCCAATTACATGTGTCTTTTTCCTGCCTTTTCACTGCTCAGATCCCAATATATGTAATACGTCACTCAGCAGCTGTTACATGAAAGGAACATGTTAGGTTGCTATATTAACTTTTCCAGTATGCACGTGGGTGCACTGGAGAAGAAGAACCCAGGCTCTTCTACTCCTCTGACATCCTTAAAGTGCAGGCCTTCATTCTCTTGTTTGTCATCTTATGGCCCAATGATGGGTGCCATGCCACTAAACATCTGTGGCAAAAAGTGAGATGAAGCAAAAAAGCCAAAGACACATGCCAGTTGAATCTGTTCTTTTTTTTAAAAAAGCCTTTCCAAAAGCCCCAGCCATCAGCTTCCTTGTATGTGTTTCTAACAGGATCACCTTAGACCAGCATGATCCAACTGAAATACAGTGCAAACCACAAATGGGAATTACATATATAATTTTAAATTTTCTGTAGCCACATTTAAAAAGTAAAAGAGATTTAAAAAATAACTTTAATAATATGTTGCATGAACCCAAAATATACAGAATATTATCTCAACATGTGATCAATATTTTAAAAATTAAGATATTTCCCTTCTTTATTTTTTTGCACTGTCTGCAAATCCAATGTATATCTCAACTTAAAATAGCCACATTGCAAGTACTCAATAGCCATATGTCACTATATTGTATAGGAAAAGAAGTCTGTGACATTGTGATAGAATAGGAATGTACATTTGGTCTCTGCCCTGGTTCCTGAGAAAAAGCTTCTAAATCCCTTGGAATTTCCTGAGTGACAGGGGCATCTTTTGTTCTAATGAGGCAACTCTTGGTGGGCTCCTAGATAGCTTCAGGATGGGGGCTGGTTGCCAGGGGAATCAACCATGTGATTAGAGGACTGGAACTTCTAGCTCCATCCTCTGCCCCCTGACCTCCTGGGAAGGAAGAGGAGATAAGGGTTGAGTTGATCTCCAATAGTGAATGATGTAATTAATCACACCTATGTAAGGAAGCCTCCATAAAACTCCAGAAGGACAGGGTTCAAAGAGTTTCCTGATTGCTGAACACGTGAAGGCATGTGGAGGGTGGTAAGCAAGAGAGGGCATGGTAGCTCCACACCCCTTGCCACTTACTGTGCCCCATGCATCTCTTCCATCTGGCTGTTCATCTGTGTCCTTTATGACATCCTTTATAACGTACGTAAAGTGTTTCCTTGAGTTTTGTGAGCCATCCTAGCAAGTTAATATAACCCAGTGACAGGGTAATGGCAATCTGGGACTTGTGACTGGCATCTGAAGTGGGGGACACTCTTGTGAGACTGAGCCCTCAACCTGTGCGATGCGACACTATCTCCTGGTAGACAGTATCAGAATTAAGTTAAATGATAGGACACCCACCAGGTCACAGCTAAAGAACTGGTTGTTGGTGAGGAGCAACCCACATACGTTTTGGTGACTAAAGGTGAAGTATTGTATTCTGTGGTGACTGTGTGTGCACAGTAGCAGAAAAAGTTAGTTCTGTTTTCTTTTTCTTTTGTTCTTTTTTTTTTTTTTTTTTGAGACGGAGTCTCATTCTGTCGCCCAGGCTGGAGTGCAGTGGCGCGATCTCGGCTCACTGCAAGCTAGGCCTCCTGGGTTCACGCCATTCTCCTGCCTCAGCCTCCCGAGTAGCTGGGACTACAGGCGCCCGCCACCACGCCTGGCTAATTTTTTCTATTTTTAGTAGAGACGGGGTTTCACCGTGTTAGCCAGGATGGAATTCTGTTTTCATTAGAAAGCCTCTGACCAATCACTGGAAGTGGCTAAGGGGAAAGAAATTGTTGTCAGAGCAGACCAGAAAACAGCAATGTCTACCTCCTTAACAGTAGCAGGTATTTAATAAGGAATGAATTGACTTCAATTTAAGCAAAGTAAGTTCCCTCCATGATAGCTCTCTACAACCTTCAACCTGGGATTATTCGAATGTAGGACAAATTGTCCTTAAATTCTTTAAATTGACAAACAATTGTATATAATTATGGTTGGGCACGGGTGACTCATGCCTGTAATCCCAGCATTTTGGGAGGCCGAAGCAGGCAGATCATTTGAGGCCAGAAATTCGAGACTAGCCTGGGCAACATGGTGAGAAACCCCGTCTCTACTAAAAATACAAAAATTAGCTAGGCGTGGTGGCGGGCGCCTGTAATCCCAGCTACTTGGGAGGCTAAGTCAAAAGAATCGCTTGAACCTGCAAGGCGGAGGTTTGGGTGAGTCAAGATCATGCCACTGCATTCCAGCCTGGGCGACAGAGCAAGACTCCATCTCGAAAGAAAAAAAAATGTATATATTTTAATGCAATGGGATACAATGTAATGTTTCAATACATTGTGGAATGATCAAATTAGGCTAATATATCCATCACCTCACAAACTTATTTCTTTTTGGTGAGAGTATTTAAAATCTACTCTTTTAGCCATTGCGAAATATACATTATGAACTATAGTCACCATGCTGTGCGGTATTTCTAAAACTTACTCCTGAAACTTTTTACCCTTTGACCAACATCTCCCCATTCCCCATCCACCCCACACACCCCCACAACTGTCTTTCAAAGACAAAAGAATTTCACCTCTACTAATGAAGCGTTTATGTAGAAAGACACTGGTAATGTTGCGTTTCCTTCATCCAACCTGCTGCATCTCGTAAGTTCCTGGCAAGCAGAGTTACTTTAGGTCATGCATATTTATAACCTCTCCTTGCCTGCGGTGGTTATTATAGCAACCACAGTTATGGATTATCACCTAACTGGAGTTTCCTCCTCACAGGCCCCACCCTTCAATGTTCAGAGAGGGGCGGTTGCCCCAGATTTTATAAATTGTCAGAGTTTAGGAGGGAGCAATTCACTCTTCTCTACTTCCACTCCATCTTCTCAATCCCACATTTCCATCACTTTTAATTTGATTCTGCCTTGCCTCTTTTTTATATTTTACATCTTATTTTTGAAATTGTCATTACCATGCCTTGTTTTAAGAGTACACAAGCTCATTATAGTAGAATTTTGGGTGATAACATTTTCTGAAATAAGGGTGAAGAAATATCCTCCCATGTCACAACCGTTGGGAGGGCGGGGGTAGGGATGTAGGAAGGCACGGTCCCTGCTGCTTTCAAGGACAAGACAATTAAGTGTTCCGGTGCTTTTCTGAGGCAGAACATTGAACATCTATTTATGGTGACTGTGACACTGGAGGTGACTGGTAAATTCACCGCAGGCCAATAACCTTGCCAGCAGCCATGAGGAGTGGCAAAGAATTCTGCAGAAGAGCAAGTCCTATGCACACAAAACAGCTCGGAAAGTGAAAGCGTCGCTGAAGTGCAGAAGCCTTGCATTTCCTGGGTCCTCTTCCTTCTTCCTTTGCCGTCTCCCGCCCTCCCGTCCTCCCCCTTCCTCTGTGGCTCAGGCGGGACAGACCCCAACTCCCAGCTTCCCTGGCCTCCGCGGGTTCGGAGACTGGGAACCCTGGGCCAGGAGTGCTGGGGGCGCGGTCGGCCAGCCCCAGCTTCCTTCAGGGAGCGGCGGAGCTCCTTCTCCTCCTCTACACGGCACTTCTCACATCCTCAGCATCGCGTCCACGCGGCCGCCCGCCCCGCCTCCGAACCGTAACCTCCAGGAGCTGGGTTGAGGAAGGCGGGGAGGGCAGGAACCCCGGCGCCGGCAGCTAAGCCTCCAGACGGAGCCCGCCCCTCCGACCGGTTCCTGCCTCCCATTGGCCCGCGAGCCCGTCCGTCTCCACCGTGGGCCGCGCCTTCCCGGCCCCGCGCCTGGCCGGCTCCTCGCGCCCTCCCCTCACCCGGCCGCTCGTTGGGCTACCTCTGGGTGTGGGGCCGCTCGCGCCAGTGTGAGCCTGAGCTGGCGGCGGCTCCGGGAGGCTCGCAGAAGGGGAGGGCCGGGCGGCGCCGGAGCTGAGCATCGCCAGGGCGGGCGGCAGGGCGCGGCCTCTGCCGGCTGCACCACCTGTCGCGGCGCGAGACCTCTGGTAAGGCCCGGCGCGGTGGGGCCCGGGCGGGGGTCCGGGAGAGGAGCGGGCGCCGGCCTCCCCTGGCTCGGCCCCGAGAGCACAGCGCTGCCGCGCCTCCGGCCTCTGCGAGTGCGGCCCCCGCCGGTCCCGGCCTGGCGGTGGGGGCTGGGGGAAGGGAAGCGGCCCGCGGAGTCCGCGCTGAGGGCGAGGGACCGGCTGCGTCGCGGCGACCCAGGTTCCAGCGGCCGCGGCTCTCCCCGGCGCGCGATTTCTAGGTTCCTCCGCCCGGTGGTGCCGGGGCGCCCCGCTCTCGCCCGGGAACGAGGGAGGCCCTAGGCCTCCCAAACGCCAGCATCTCTTTCTCGCTCTTTCTGCACCCCTCCACAAAAGGACTTCTGTGGCTGGAAACCCTTTGGCAAGTGTATCTCCTTTATTCAGTCGGGCCGAGTTAACGGCAGGAGTTAGGCTGTGTGTGTGGCTCCTCCCTTTAAAAAAAGACTTGCTGCGGGCTGGAGAGTTCTAAGATTGGACCGATTCCGTCTATTATGAAATGCCGTCTGTGGACTGGGATTGGCAGGTGTTTCTTTCACGCTGGCGATAACTATCTCTGCATGTGGTGTTACCTAGGTGGTCCTAGGTTTCGACTTTCTTTTTTGGTTCCGGAGATAAGTCTAGAAAATTTACGTTGCTTGTGGTGAGAAGCGTGATCAAATTAACACGTGCTTTCTTACAAAACGTTTTATCATCTTCTGTCTGTGGATTTACCTTCCTGATGCTTGCTATCACCTCTAAGCAAAGAGATTAATAGCATTGCTATTTCTGTTAGTGTTGCAGTTGATAACGATAACAATAGTAGCATGTATTAATTGCTAGTGACAGGCAGAGCGCTAGTTTCTACACGGATTATCTCAAAATAACCCTTTGAGGTTGATACTGTTACTGTCTCCAGTTTACAAACCAGGAAACTAAGGTTTAGGTAGGTTAAGTAACTTGCCTAAGACCACAGTTTTAACGTGACAAAGCCTAGATTCAAACTCAAGTGGTCTAACTTCATAGCTGCATCCTCCACCCCCACTCCCGTAAACGTGTATGCTCCTTAAGCATTGGACATGTTGTTAAGCTAATTGCGATGTTGTACCCATAATTTTGATTTTCAATTTACAAATATTCCGTAAATTAGATGAGAGAAACAGTTGTTTTTAAAAACATACATATAGTCCGTTCGCGGTGGCTCACGCATGTAATCCCAGCCCTTCTGGGAGGCCGACGTGGGTGGATCACCTGAGGGCAGCTAATTTTTGTAATTTTAATAGAGACGGGGGTTTCACCATATTGGCCAGGCTGGTCTCGAACTCCTGACCTCAAGTGATCTACCCACCTTGACCTTCCAAAGTGCCGGGATTACAGGCATTAGCGACCGCGCCTAGCTCCTAATATGACTTTTATCATGCATTAATAGGAAATGTTGGGCTATGCTTCTGTAGAAATATTCTCTTGAGAATAATATATTTATGCTTAATAGCTATGCCTGAGAACTGCTTATGGATGACGCCCTCAGAGGGTGTTTATATGTTTTTGTCTTTTAATATATTTATGAAAACAAAATATTCATAAAGGAAAAAACCCATTTACCATTTGGGAACTTCTTTTGTAAAATTAAAAACTTATATAGCTATATATGTATAATTTGTATATTAAGTTAAAAACTCTAATTGATTTTGGCGAATTTCAGACAAACTAGACATATTTTATTCTCTTTAAGACGGAGTTTTGCTCTTGTTGCCCAGGCTGGAGTGCAATGTTGCGATCTCCACTCACTGCAACCTCCGCCTTCCGCGTTCAAGCACTTCTTCTGCCTCAGCCTTCCCAGTAGCTGGGACTACAGGCATGCACCACCATGCCTGGCTAATTTGTGTGTGTGTGTATTTTTAGTAGAGACAGGGTTTCACCATGTTTTTCAGGCTGGTCTCGAGCTGCTGACCTCAAGTGATCCACCTCCTTCGGCCTCCCAAAGTGCTGGGATTACAGGCGTGAGCCACCACGCCCGGTGAACTAGCCATATTTTAAAACACAAATAACGTTAAAACCTATATTTACTAAGGATTAATGTTACAGGACAAAATTCACACTAAATAAAAATTACATTGACTTTATAAAAAGATAACTTTTATTAGAAATTATTTTATTTGAAAGTTACGATTTTGATTTTATGGCGGCATATTATACCTCCTTTGATCAATATGTACAAATTTCAAAAGTGATAAAAAATATATTCTGTATATACTTGTTTAGGATGACATTTGATGTTGCCTGTATCTGTATGCCATCCAGATTCTCATTCTTGACTTTTAGATTTGATTTGAAATATTTTGAATAAATGTTAATCATGATTATCCTTGTAGCCTCATATTAATTTGATCATTAAAAGATGTTGATGCAGAAACTAGGAGGCATTTAGTAGGCACCTTGTGACCACCTTAGTCTACAACTACTAATAGTAATGCTTATGATAACTAGTGTTTCTAGAGCACCTAGAGGGCATTGTGATAAGCATCTTAATGGATTATCTAATTTAAATCTTAAAACAGCCTATTAAATAGGTCTTGTAGTTTAACGTTCCCATTTTACTGATGAGAAAATGCGAATTGGGGAGGTTGTGATTTACTCAGCATCACAGAGCTAGCAAATGGCAAAGCCAGGATTTATTTTGTTTTGTTTTTGTTTTTGAGAGAGGGTCTCACTCTTACCCAGGCTAGAGTGCAGTGGTGCTGTTATGGCTCACTGCAACCTCAACCTCCCATGCTCAAGCCATCCTCCTGCCTCAGCCTCCGAAGTAGCCGGGACTGCAGGTGTGTGCCACTACCCCCAGCTAATTTTTAAATTTTTTGTAGAGATGGGGTTTTGTCATGTTGCCTGGGCTGACCTGGAACTCTTGAGCTCAAGCAACCCACCCACCTTGGCCTCCCAAAGTGCTAGGGATTACAGGTGTTCACCACGGGATTTAAATCCAGGCAGTTTGACTCCAGAACTTGCCCTTTGACCACTCAGCTAGACTATTTCGTATGGGTTTTTTAAAGCAAACTTTGAGGTCAAGGAGTCAAGCTCTTTATAGAGATGCTATTGTAAAACTCTAAAGGCTTGACACTATTAATAATATGTATATATCAACATTACTTCACAGAATTCTGCAAGTTTACCCTCCCCCACTTTATTGATGAGAAAAATGAAACATCTAAGTCAGTGGCTTCCAGACTGTTGGACTTCACCAGCAAGTAAAAAACCGTATGTGTGTGGGACAATTGGGACCAGACGTAGGATCTCCAACTTTTATTTCTGTCAAGGTTGAGAACCTTCTTAAACACTACTGCAATCTGCTTGGGTGCGGTGGTTCATGTCTGTAATCCCAGCACTTTGGGAGCCAGAGGTGGATGGATCACTTGAGGTCAGGAGTTCAAGACCAGCCTGGCCAACATGGTGAAACCCCATCTCTACTAAAAATAAACAAAAATTTGCTGGATGTGGTAGCACACACCTATAATCCCAGCTACTCGGTAGGCTGAGGCAGGAGAATCGCTTGAACCTGGAAGCCAGAGGTTGCAGTGAGCTGAGATCACACCACTGTACTCCAGCCTGGGCGACAGTGATTTTTGAGACTCTGTCTCAAAAAAACAAAAAAACTACTGCAATCTACTGTCCTGATCCTTTCCTTAAAAAGGGGACATTTTTACCACCACAAAGGTAGGAAGGTAATAGTTACAACATAAAAACAGAATAAATTTAATATTATGAAAAACTATATTACATTGTGTTAGTTTTTCCTCATTTGGTCATAGACCTGTCAAAAACATGTCCTAAACTAACACCAATTTAGAGATCATTCGGGAATGCCTGGGTGACACAACTGATTCTGAACTGGTAATTAGCTGAGTCTAGTCCAGATTCACTCTCCAGTCTGTCTGACCGCAAAGCCTGTGCTTGTTGCCCTGTCATGAGCTCTTTCTACTGAACAGTGTCTAGGGTTTTGGTCTCCTGTGAACAGTCTTTCTCAGGTGTTGACTATTTCCTTCTCCCCCCAGGTAGGGGGCCAGGGAGAATAGGCTCCAGCAGCCAATGTCTTAACAACTTTAGTCCCAGTCCAGTTTATAAATACCACCCAGAGAGTGAGTTCCACTGCTTCCCTGTTTGAGGTAGTTCTTTTGTCCGTGCTTACTCATGGAAAGGGCAAGGCAGTGACCATACCAGGGCAAGAAACCACGGGCATATTCCAGTATTCAAGAAACTCTCTGGCTGGGTGTGGTGGCTCACACCTGTAATCCCAGCACTTTGGGAGGCCGAGGCGGGTGGATCACCTGAGGTCAGGAGTTCAAGACCAGCTTGGCCAACATGGTGAAACCCCATCTCTACTAAAAGTACAAAAAAGTAACCGGGCATGGTGGTGGGTGCCTGTAGTCCCAGCTACTCTGGAGGCTGAGGCAGGAGAATTGCTTGACCCAGGAGGTGGAGGCTGCAGTGAGCCATGATCGTGCCATTACACTCCAGCCTGGGTGACAGAGCAAGACTCTGTCTAAAAAACAAAAAAACTCTCCAGTAAATAGCTTGATTTTACTTAGTTATTCAAAATTAGAATCCCCACCTTCTTTTATTTCCTGTTGTTACTTCACTCGCTCCTACAGTTCTCCTTCTATCATCTTTGTGTAACATAAGGAGTTAGGTGTGTGTTTTCCCCGTTCTGTCTTGTCTCCAGCAGATATTAAGCCCACCTGTCTGTTTCTGTCTGTAAGTGTACTAAGTTCCGATTTCGGCAAAGATTGTTTTATTCCTTAGGTTGTTTTTTTAATTATGCCTACTAAAGACACTATTAAAATTACTTTTATATTTTATTTTACTCTATCACTTGCTAATAAAATTAAGTTCTCTATTAATTTGAATAATATATGTTTTATCTTTAATTATAATACTCTTTTGCATATATTCTCTCATTTTATCATCACAGTTTTCTATGAGGTAGAGTTGAGAGGTGGTGTTATCTTTATATACAAGCCAAATTCATTATTTTTTAAATTTATTTGTTTTGAGACAGAGTCTCATTCTGCCACCAGGCTGGAGTACAGTGGCGTGATCTCAGCTCACTGCAACCTCTGCCTCCTGAGTTCAAGCAATTCTCCTGCCTCAGCCTCCTGAGTAGCTGGAACTACAGGCACGCACCACCACGCCCGGCTAATTTTTGTATTTTTAGTAGAGACTGGGTTTCACCATGTTGATCAGGATGGCCTCGATCTCTTGATGTCATGATCCACCCGCCTCGGCCTCCCAAAGTGCTGGGATTACAGGCATAAGCCAATGCACCAGGCCCAAATTCATTATTTGATAGGAGCAAGATTTTAACTAGGAGTTGAAAATAGAAGATTTCATATATCAGAAACCTGATCTTAACTGCTGATTCCAAAATGTATTCCATACCATTTTAGATTTGCCTACCTTGCAGTACTAATCACCAAAGTTTGTGTGTGTGTGTGTGTGTCTGAAACGGAGTTTCGCTCTTGTTGCCCAGGCTGGAGTGCAATGGTGCAATCTCGGCTCACTGCAGCCACTGCCTCTCGGGTTCAAGCGATTCTCCCACCTCAGCCTCCTGAGTAGCTGGGATTGTAGGCGCCGGTCACCACACCCAGCTAATTTTTTGTATTTTTAGTAGAGACAGGGTTTTGCCATGTTGGCCAGTCTGATCCCGAACTCCTGGTCTCAGGTGATCTGCCTGCCTCAGCCTCCCAAAGTGCTGGGATTTCAGGCGTGAGCCACCACGCCAGGCCCAAAGTTTTAACTATAGTAAATAATGCTCTCTCTCCTGGAAGAGCCACACAAACATACGACGAATTCTTTTAGAACTTCTTTTTAGCTGGGTGTGATGGCTCATGCCTCTAATCCCAGCAACTCACAGGCTGAGATCGGACGATTGCTTGTGGCCAAGAGTTCAAGACCAGCCTGGGCAACATAGCAAACGCCAGCTCTACAAAATATTAAAATTAGCCGGGCACATTGACTTGTATCTGTAGTCTCAACTACTTGGGAGGCTAAAGCAGGTGAATCACTTGAGCCCAGGAGTTCAAGACTGCAGTGAGCTGTGATTATACAACTGTATTCCAGCCTGAGTGACAGAGTGAGATACTGTCTCTAAAAAAATAATAATAATAAAACTTTTTTTAAATGAGAATTTATAAAATTTAAATAGGTTTTTTTTGCCACTTAGCAGAGTATCAACCATCCCAATTTTGTTAATAATACTTTTGTCACCATATTGGGGATTCTGGGGAGAAAGCTACTTGGTATATATATATATTTAACACTGTGCTGCTATAATTAACATTATTAGTCATATGATATTGATTAATAATTTTTAAAAGTGTAGAAACGTATATATAATTTGTACTTTTAGAGCCAACTGCTGATACTTTCTTCAGTACACTAATAAATGGAAATAAAGTGACATAGACCTTTTATGCAAGATAATCCTGAAAAGATGTATAAAAGTCAAATTTGAGTAACTTAAAATTTAAAAATAGCCTGAAAAATCTTGCTATTTAAAGAAATCCAGTGAAGAATTCTCTTTTTTTTTTTTTTTTTTTTTTTTGAGACAGAGTCTCGCTCTGTCGCCCAGGCCGGAGTGCAGTGGCGCAATCTCGGCTCACTGCAAGCTCCGCCTCCCGGGTTCACGCCATTCTCCTGCCTCAGCCTCTCCGAGTAGCTGGGACTACAGGCGTCCGCCACCACGCCCAGCTAATTTTTTTGTATTTTTAGTAGAGATGGGGTTTCACCATGGTCTCGATCTCCTGACCTCGTGATCCGCCCGCCTCGGCCTCGCAAAGTGCTGGGATTACAAGCGTGAGCCACCGCGCCCGGCCTAAGAATTCTCTTATATAGCAAATTCTCTCTCTTAAAAATAAAATCAATGGGGTTTGCTCAAAGCAGGCTCTACCACTGTTTCTTCTTCTAGATTGTACACATTTAATAGATATCCATTATTAGATTCAGATAGTGAAGACAATTCATAAGTACACAATGCTGGTTCTATATATGTGTGGGTGTGTATATATTTATACTATATACCCACACAAATTTAAAATTAAAAAAAAAAAAAGGAAAACTTGGGAAGCCTATACAGGTATGTGTCTATTTTTTAATTTAAAATTGAGAAAGAGTAAGTTAGATATTTTTTTTTTTTGAGATGGAATCTCACTCCATTGCCCAGGCTGGAAGGTGGCATGATCTCAGCGCACCTTCACCTCCCAGGTTCAAGAGATTCTCATGTCTTAGCCTCCTGAGTAGCTGGGATTACAAGCACGCACCACCCTGCCCAGCTAATTTTTGTATTTTTAATAGAGATGGGGTTTCACCATGTTGGCTAGGCTGGTCTTGAACTCCTGACCTCAAGTGATCCACTTGCCTCAGCCTCCCAAAGTGTTGGGATTACAGGTGTGAACCACTGCACCTGGCCAAGTTCTTTTTCTTGGTTTTGTTCATGTTTATAGTTCTTTTTAAAAAGCACGAAGGAGAGCTTTATTTAGGACTTTATAACTTCCTGGTAATAGAACATTAAGAGAATATTGCATGGTGGTGATTTAATAGATTCTGTTTAATGCTTCTGATGTTTACCTAGAGAAAACCAAATCTGGCTGGACGCAGTGGCTCACACCTGTAATCTCAGCACTTTGGGAGGCCAATACTGGCAGATCAATTGAGGCCAGGAGTTTGAGACCAGCCTGGGCAACATAGAGAGACCCTGTCTCTACCAAAAATACAAAAAATTAGCTGGGCATGGTGGTGCATGCCTATAGTCCCAGCTACTCAGGAGGCTGAGGCAGGAGCATCACTTGAATCCAGGAGACGGAGGCTGCAGTGAGCCGAGATCGTGCCACTGCACTCCATCCTCTGTGACAGCAAGACTCTGTCTCAAAAAGAAAAAGAAAACCAAATCTGATGGTGTAAGTTTCATAGCGGCTAAAAAGACATGGATTCCTATAGTGTTAAGTAAGAATATGAGAGCAATACTAACCCTAGGCCTCATTCCAGCCCTGACGTGTGGTAGGTGCTCAATAGATGAGTAAATAAGTATAATATAGGTTTAAACTGAATCAACTTCCAGTTTAAAGTGATCGATTAGTCACATGTTGAAATCTCCCTTTCTTGCTCTAAAAACACAGAGATGGTAAGTAAAATTGAAACAACACAGAGCCGAGTTTGAAAGGAAGAGAGAAATCTCCACATGCAGGAATGAAGAAAGAACCTATAGCAGTGAGCTTGACTGAAGACAAATGTTCCATGGGTAGACAAGGAACAAATACAGTACATAAATACTACTTAGGATCTGAAGTGTTTATTGCTTGCCAGGAGATGGAAACTGAGTTCCCAAGGCCTGTTCAATCTTCAGAATCAAAATTAGGTATATTTTGGGAAGCTGAGAATGGGGAAACACTTTTCTCTCCATAAATGAAGACTGTATCCTCACTGAGGTTGAGACAAGAGTTAAACCATGCATCTCACACCATAAGTAGAATCCTAAGCCTTAACTTGTTTGAATTTGGCTTTGGAATTCTACCCGAGGTATGTAACCATCTAACACAGAAACTAATGTAGAAACTAGTTTTAGCCTGTAAAACCCTCAGGATCTCATATAGAGGCAAACTTAAAACTACTTCCAAGGGTTGGTTTCCACAACACGCAACGTGTATGGGACCACCATCAAAGATTGCAAAGTGAGCTTATAGACAAAAATTATGCCATGAAAGAGACTGGAAATTTATATCCAGGCACTAAAGACATTAGAAAAGGTCTTTAAAATAAATATTTAATGAAGCCAGAATTTAAAGTTATGAAGCATGAACTGGTGACCATAAAACAGAACCAAATAGAAATATAGACATAAAATAATTGAAGTGAAAAAATGGAATTCAGAAATAGATAACTAAAGAGCTATATAAGAAGTTAGGTTGTGGATAAATTGCTTAATTAAGAAATGAGGCCAGGCTCAGTGGCTCACACCTGTAATCATAACACTTTGGGAGGTTGAGGCTGGCAGATCACTTGAGCCCAGGAGTTGGAGACCAGCCTGGGCAAAATGGTGAAACACTTTCTCTACAAAAAAAAAAAAAAAACACACAAAAATTAGGGGCGTGGTGGCACATGCCTGTCATCCCAGCTACTTGAGAGGTTGAGGTGGGAGGATCGCTTGAGCCCCCGAGGTTGAGGCTGCAGTGAGCTGTGATCGTGCCACTGCACTCTAATCTAGGCAACAGAGCAAGACCCTGTCTCAAAAAAAAGAAAAGAAAATATATGAAATGAAATTTTGTCTTGAAAAATGGGATTTAGAAAGGAATGGGAGGGAATATATTTATGAAACAAAAACAACAGAATCAAAGGCTCAGAGGCTGAAAAATTTGGAACAGGAAGGGAAAACAATAAAAACGCTGGACTACCACTAGTAAGCTGAGTGATATTGGACATGTCCATTTCTATCTCTGGGCTTTATTTTTTTTTCATTTAAATTAAGATATTTAAACTAGGTGATGTCTAAGACTCGTGATAACTATAATTGTGATTCAAGGAAAATCTAAGTGTGTAAATCTAATCAGAATAAAGCACTATTTAGTTTAAGGTTTATGTGCTTGGTAACATGATATATACTCTAATGCTTTAGGAAGGAAGCTCTATAAAGGGTATCAGGGTCATAACAATGTATTAAATAGTGTGGTGTTATACTAAATATATTGATCTTCCTGATTCTGTCACAGAGTTCCTCAAACCCTTGGATTTCCTGAATGATAGGAGTGTCTTTAAAAAAAATTTTTTTTTAAACTGATGCATAATAGATGTACATAGTTTCAGGGTACATGTGATGATTTAATATATTCATATAATTTGTAAAGATCAAGTCAGTGTATTCTGGATATCCATCACTTTCAATATTTGTATTTATGCTAGAAACATTCCAGTTCTTCTTTTAGCTATTTTTAAATGTACAGACGATTATTATAAACTATAGTCACTTTACTGATCTGTCTAACACTAGGTCTTATTCCTTCTGTCAAGCTGTATATTTTTATCCATTAATCCCCTCCCCCCATGATAGGAGTGTTTTTTGTCATAATGATCCCCTTTTGATCACACCTGAGTGTGTGCTAGTCACCTAAGGTGACTTAGGGTAGAGCCCCTAGGCACCCTCAGGGTATGGCTGATCACTAGAAAGACCAAGCGATTAGAGGGTTAGAACTTTCAGCCCTATCCATGAGCTTTGGGGAAGGGGGTTCTGGACATTAAGCTCTATAAAACTTTTGAACGACAAGATTTGCTGAGCTTCTGGGTTGCTGAACACATGGTGCTGGGAGAGTGGCCTGTCCAGAGAGGGCATGGAAACTCTGCATCCCCTTGCCCCCAATACCTTGCCCTCTACATCTCTTTATCTGGCTCTTCATCTGTATCCTTTATAATAAAGGGGGATCTTTTTGAAGACGTATTAGAATAAAGCAATTTACCGTGGATAAGAAGACTTAAAAATGGGCCATGGTTAAAGATTTGATAAGAGTTCATAATAATAATGATACATTTGACAAGAAAATTTAGTTATTTTTGTGACATACAACAATTTAGCATTAGAATTATGACTGACATTTCCTAAGACGTATCAGATTTCTAGGACTCTCATGCAGTTTTGGAACACATATTAACCTGTTCATGTTAATGGGACTCTAGGAAATGGTTAAACATTATTCTTATTTGGCAATGCTTCCCATATAATTTAACATGCCCAATAAGCCTAATATGTTTCCCTTGGACTTCCACGGGCCCTTTTGGAATGTCTAATAGTTAGTTTAAGGTCAAAAAGACGTAATTTAGGATTTGAAATTTGATTTGGGGAAGCCTGTTAATTATGTCAAAGGTTTAAAACACTTGATCAAAAATAGTATCCAAGGTCACTGTGATGAAATAAAATAATATTCATTCAGCTGAAGTGATTTCAAAAATCAAGAGATTTCAAAAATCAAGAATCCTCACTCTTTGATAGAAAAGCAACCCCATTGTCCAAAAAAAAAAAAATAAAAAATAAAAAGGCCTAATAAAGACAGCATGATGCAAATAGAATGTTTCTTCTGTTTTGCAGCTTACTCAAAAGGCAAACTACAATCTTTTGTTATTTTTTATTAATACTACACAAAAATCTTGTTCAGAAGAGAAAACCAAATTCAATATATTATTATTTTTTCTTTTTTTATACTTTTTGTAGAGACAAGGTCTTACTATGTTGCCCAGGCTAGTCTCGAACTCCTGAGCTCAAGTGATCCACCCATCTCAGCCTCCCAAAGTGCTGGGATTTCAGGCATGCTCCACTATGCAGGGCCTCAATGTATTATTATTAAAGTGAATTTTAATAAAACCTTACAAACAAATTCAATCTCAGTCAGCTTTGACCACACAACATAAGATTTCTGTAAATTTTTTACAACTACTTACAAAATTATTTCAGGTTTTTTTCTTCCCCAACTTGTTTTATCCATTTAGTTTTATCTATATCATTTTTCCTTCATTATGAAACCTTTAAATAACCTCTAAACTAGACAGAGTTCCTTTTTTCAACAAAAAAGCACATCTTTTGTCTTTCTCATAACCTTCCTCACCAAAAAGCATCCTGCCTTTCTTGTAAAAGAATTGTTTTTCTTTATATCTAGTTGTTTTAATTACATATATTACAATTTTGACTCTTACTAATTTCCAGTATAAAACCTAGTAGGAAGCAATTTTAATTGCTATGTACCGGGTACAGAGTTCTGGACAGAGCTATTAAGACTACGTCTGGAGGACTCGACCCCTTCTAGCATGGCCAGGAGGCACTGCTGGACCAGGAGGGCAGGGCCATATTGATCCTGGCTCTGCCCTGCAGCTGGTGGCCCAGGTACTGAAGATAAACGTATGTACCTGGGCCTCACCATGGTCACCTGTGTAGACTGCAGAATTTAAAGGCTCAAAACCAAAAGCATAAGCTCAGGCAAATCAAACGAATATTTAAAATATCTCAGGAGCAGTAGTTTGATGACCTTAAAATAGGTAGAAGAAACTGTGTAAATCTGACCAGTAGACCCAAGGCAAAAATGTCTGAATTATATTTAATACTGACAATTTTGAGACATTCCTATTTTACCAACAATTTTTAAAGTAGCTTATTTCAAATAGAGAGAATTTAAGCTTTTTCAAGAAGGAGTTTGGATGTGTCAGAGGAGACACCAAGGAAGATTAATCTGAACTACCAGACTACAAGGTGGAGTGGCCTTCTTTATAAATCCCACAGGGGATCCAAAGCAGGCAGTTTGAGCATACAAAGGAGTTTTACTTTGTTTTAAATCTGAATTCTGCTTGCTATATTCCTTTTGTGTCTTTTCATAGGTCTCTGAAAAGATGAGAGGTCTCTGCAAAATTTTCTCATAAATACAGCCAATTAATTTATTCCATAAGCACCTAAGCCAATAAGCCTTTTTCATGGAAAGTCCCAGAGGTAACTTTGCAGGTTTAGAATACCATAGACATGAGTGGTATTTTTTAAATGGCACAGTTGTGGTTCCACGTGATCCCCAAAAAAATTCACTCCCACGAAGAGGCTAAGATAGCAGAAGACTCTTGTTGCCGTAGACAGTGAAGGGTGGTGTTTGTGTATGGTGTCTCATTATCACACAAATTTGTGGGGGGCACTAGTCACAGACCCATTACTCCATGACACCAGGAGGCCCATCTGGAATTGGACTTATAATTCTTTTTTTTTTTTTTGAGATGGGGTCTCACTGTCATCCAGGCTGGAGTGCAATGGCACAATCTCGGCTCACTGCAGCCTCTGCCTCCCAGACTCATCCAGTCTTTCCACCTTAGCTAGTACCACAGGTGTACACCACCACACCCAGCTAATTTTATTTTTGTGTGTGTGGGTTTGTTTTTTTTTTTTTTTGGTAGAGATGGGGTTTCACCATATTGACCATGCTGGTCTCGAACTGCTGAACTCAAACAATCTGCCTGCCTCGGCCCCCCAAAATGCTGGGATTACAGGGGTGAGCCACTGCACCCGGCCTGGGCTCGTAATTCTTTATAGTTTCCTTACTTTTTGAAAAAATGTTAATATCTTTAATCTGTTTGAAAGGTTTTGCTAACTGTAATGGCAAATCCTTCTACCTATTCTTTTTCAACATTTCTTGGATTTTCTCACATTTGTTCTTTCAAATATATATTTAAGCTGAGTCTAAAGCTCCATAAAGTTCAAGGCTGCAGCGAGCTATGATTGTGCCACTGCACTCCAGCCTGAGCTCAGAATGAGACCTTGTCTCTAAAAAAATAAAAAATAAAACTCTGTAAATATTCTCGGAATTTTTGTTGGAATTGCCTTAGAACTGTGGATTGTTTGAGGGGAAACTGATATTTTTACTGTTGACTATTCCCATCCAGAAATGGGTATTTCTATCTATATATTTAGGACTTATTTATGTCTATTAGTTTCTGTGTTGGTGTATTCCTAGGTATTTTATAATTTGTATTAGTATTGTAAATAGAATCCTTTATCCTATTACATATCTTAATTTATTATTGCTGATATAATCAGCCACTTTGCTGAAGTCTTCTTATTAGTTCTGGTATTTTTTTCAGTTGATTGTCTCAGATTTTCTAGATGGCAGTTATATCATCTGCAGCTTTAGATCTTTGTTGTAAATGGGCCCAAAATAATGCTGCTTTTTTATTCTAAGAAAAACAATTCAGTGGAGTCATGAAGTGAAAAGTATAGTAAAAAATTACTCTTTAAGGCCAGGTGCAGTGGCTCACGCCTGTAATCCCAACACTTTGGGAGGCCGAAGTGGGCAGATCACAAGGTCAGGAGTTCGAGACCAGCCTAGCCAACATGGTGAAACCCCGTTTCTACTAAAGATACAAAAAATCAGCTGGGCATGGTGATGCACCCCTGTAATCCCAGCTACTCAGGAGGCTGGGGCAGGAGAATCACTTGAACCTGGGAGGCGGAGGTTGCAGCAAGCTGAGATCGTGCCATTGCACTCCAGCCTGGGCGACTGGGTGAGACTCCATCTCAAAAAAAAAAAAAAATCCTTTAAATTTGCTTCAATACTTATTATAAAATAAGCATAAATATACAGAATAATAGTAATAAAGAGTGTATATGCAAAATTGTAATTTTATGGTATTTTGAACTTAAAGCATCAAGATGGTAGCATAAATTAATTTCTAAAAAGAAACCTGAACACTCATTTTTCATCATGGTTATTTTTACTACACTATTATGACTATGATAAAAATCCAGCAATGAAAAAGGATAAGGATAATGATGTAGCACCTGCTTAATGAATAAGACCATTCAGATGAGCAAAATACATAATTTCAATAATTTGTGTTACCTTTCCCCTGAAAAGGCCATCAGGAAGTTGTTAGAGTTTGATGCCTCCCCAGTAGTCAGCCTTGGTAACTGAGGAAGTAATTGGCTTGTGTTTGACTCAAAAGTTTTGTGTAGGCTCAGCTACTGGTTATTTTTCTGTCTTACTGTCTTTTGTACAGCTCAAATATTTCTTAAAAGGGTTTCAAATCTCCTACGTTTGATTTTGTAGTTTTGTTCTACTGACAGAACATATTCAGAAATTAAATCATTTTTTTAACAATACATTGAAGATTTTCTACTGCTGCCTCTTCCTCTTACTCTTTCTGCTCTTCCCATTTTCTGCATTCTTTGTCAGTGTTTTCTTAAGTCCCACAATTAATTCTTAAATTTCTTCTTTGAAGCTGTGAACAAAACCATCCCTACTGTCTTGGCCTGGCTACCTGTACAGTGTTTTCCACTTTTTTGACAAAAAAACAGAAAACCTTTTAAATCATTCACACATTCTTTTCATTTATGTCCTTCATGCTTTGATTATTTACAGTTAAATTACATCCATGACTATTTAATATGAGTGAAACATTCTTGGCAATGTTGAAGGACTTCTACCCCTGACTGCGTCATATTTAATATCAGGCTTACCATCCATACATGGATGTGTTGATGAAACTCTAAGCCTCATGCAAGTGGTCTTGAAACATCAAATCACACTTGATTTCAAAGGTTGGTGGATGGAAGTGGTATGGGAGGCAGAAAACAACTTCAGCAAAGTTACTTGCAAACTGGAGTGTTTCAGTGTCCAGGAATAAGTGATCAAGCAACACATTTAAAACATCCCTTTTTGGCTGGGCGTGGTGGCTCACGCCTGTAATCCCAGTACTTTGGGAGGCCAAGGCAGGTGGATCACCTGAGGTCAGGAGTTTAAGACCAGCCTGGCCAACATGGTGAAACCCTGTCTCTACAAAATACAAAAATACAGGAAAAAAATTAGCTGGGCATGATGGCGGGTTCCTGTAATCCCAGCTACTCACAAGGCTAAGGCAGGAGAATAGCTTGAATCTGGGAGGCAGAGGTTGCAGTGAGCTGTGATCACGCCGTTGCACTCCAGCCTGGGTGACAGAAAGAGACTCCATCTCAAAAAAAAAAAAAAAAAAAAATCCCTTTTTTGGCCGGGAATGGTGGCTCACACCTGTAATCCCAGCACTTTGGGAGGCCGAGGTGGGCAGATCACGAGGTTAGGAGATTGAGACCATCCTGGACAACACAGTGAAACCCCTTATATACTAAAAATAAAAATACAAAAAAATTAGCCAGGTGTGGTGGCGGGCGCCTGTAGTCCCAGCTACTCGGGAGGCTGAGGCAGGAGAATGGTGTGAACCTGGGAGGTGGAGCTTGCAGTGAGCTGAGATCGTGCCACTACACTCCAGCCTGGGCGACAGAGCGAGACTCCATCTCAAAAAAAAAAAAAAAAGAATATTTGAATTGCCTCTGAATTGTTCAGTTTAAAATGGTTACTTTTATGGTATATGAGCTTCAAAAAAAAAAAAAAAAATCCTTATGTAAATGGTTTTGCTGCCCCCCCCACACATATCATGGATTTCTCCACAAATAGAAATCCATTTTAAAAAACTTAACAGCATAATCATTGCAATGATTTGTAATGTTTAAAGAAATAAATAGGCATTTCAAATTCTGATTTTTGGTGAGATAATTGGTAAGTAGAAGACTATTGTCACTAAATATTTTAGATTTAATATATAGTTTTCTCTTTAAAAATATCCACGTTTATGATGGATGCAATTATTTTATACATTATTTTATATAAAGTAATTACATACAATTACTTTATATGTTTTCTAGCCAACTTATATGATTTGTTTATATTAAATAACAGGTTTTCTAAGACAAAAAATTCTAGTACATTAAATTTAAACATTGAACATAGTCCATTAAAATTCTAGGTCTAGATTAAGAATCAGGATAGTTTTTCTTCCTCTGACTGTGTCTCTACTTTCTTATTATTTACTTTTCCACCTTCAAGCTAAACTCTCACTCATTAAAATGGAACTCACTTTGCTATTTACTATGTTACCTGGTTTCTTAACCTCTTAATGTGTTTCTGTTACAAGTGGGAGATGCATACCTTGCCACACTTCTGTGGCTAGAAAGAGGTTAAATGTTTTTTGCAGTGTCTGATACATAGTAGGTGTTACTTAAAGAGTAGCAGTGATTATTTCCCAAGAACAGGAGAGTGTTATCAGAAAAAGTAAGTTTTCACCTTCGCCTCTTGTTACCTTTTTAAAACTGTTGCAGCCTGTGGAAACATAAATGTGTTTTGAAAACTGATACCTGATGGACATGCAGGCCTATAATATGATTCTCTTCAGTGGTTTATTTGCTTTGTTTTTTTCAGGTGAAAGAAAAGATGTTGTCCCGGTTAAGAGTAGTTTCCACCACTTGTACTTTGGCATGTCGACATTTGCACATAAAAGAAAAAGGCAAGCCACTTATGCTGAATCCAAGAACAAACAAGGTTAGTAACATTAATATCAATGTGCATTTTCTCTCTTCCTGTTAAAGTTTGATATATTTAAGACTGATAAGCTGTGACATATTTTTGTAGCTTTATGCTAAGGTTGTTCAGAGATAGTTGTTTACATGAAATTTTCACGCTTCTCCACATGGCAAAATCGTGGTTGCTTTATACCTCCTCAATTTCATCCTCATGACTTTTACCACCAGAAAAGGATTGACTTTGATTCCTAGTTCTAGCTTTAAAAAATAAAAAATAAAAAATCCCGGAATAGTGCTTTGGCCAGGACTTTGGGCCACGTGTGAGATAGTTACATTTCCCCAGCTCATATCAGGTACTCACCCTGAGCTAATCAGTTAGGCCCTTGGAAAGCAGGGTCAAAATTGTGAAATGAACCTTTATGTAAAGTCCACATCACCCCACCTCCATCTATCTTTTTGGACACAAACCATTGCACACAAAAAATTTTGCCCATTGATTAGAATGATTAGATGACTGCTTCAAAATAGACTCCTGGCTCTTTATTATACTCTTGTGACAAAAGTGACGTGCAATATTGAGATCCAGTCATGACTTCATCCTTCATCTATGTTTGGTTCAGTGGACAAGTGCCTGTCTGTTTTTTAGTGGCAATATTAAATAGTAAGTAAAAGTTCTGGGAAGAGATTTTTTTTACAAGAAGCTTGCAAGAGGATACATTGAGTTTATTGCAATATATGAAATTTACCTTTTGGGGAAAGGTAAATTCAAATGAAAGGTGTGACTTATTTTAAAAGAACAGTCATAAAAAAACTTGCCAGTCCCATTTGTTTCCCACTATCAGGGAAAATAGTTAATTGTTAATTGTTATCGTATGGTAAGTTTTGAGGGGTTTCAGGCCTACAAAGGGGAATTTGACCATGGGTCACACAGAGCACCTCACCTTTGTATTCTTGGTACATGACACAGAATGAGTTCAACAAGCAGTTAGTGCATTAAATGAAGCTTAATGAAGGATATTCTGATCCTCTCTTGTTTGTGCCTGACCTCTCCAAATCTCATTTGCTCTTTAAGACACACCTCATTACAAATCCACTTCTCCTGTAGAACCTTTTTACACCACCATGGACTGGAGTAATTACTCCCTTCTCTGAAACTCCGTAGTAGTTTCTTCCTGTTCCTGTGGCAAGTAATCAATATGTGTTTCTTTGTGCTTCTTTTCATGGTTTAAGCTGTTATTGAAGTCATTGATGGTAGTTACATTTTCATGAGTTTATATCTTCTTGACTATATTTCAGGTTCCTTTTGGGCAGGGACCATTCAAATGCTTCTGTGTATCTTTGACAGCGCTATGAGTGCATTTGATAAATATATTGGTTTTATTTTACATTTTATCTTTATGGAAATAATTTATTTACCTACTCTGGGGACTTAGAGATCATAAGAAATTTATAAAGTACGTTGAGTGGCAAACAAGTTTGCAGATGGAGCGTAGTCTAAGTGCATTACCATACTTCCCTAAAGAAAATAATGTTGGCCAGGCACAGTGGCTCACTCTTGTAATCCCAGCACTTTGGGAGGCTGAGGCAGGTGGATCACCTGAGGTCAGGAGTTCGAGACTAGCCTGACCAATATGGAGAAACTTCATCTCTACTAAAAATACATAATTAGCTGGGCATGGTGGAGCATGCCTTTAAACCCAGCTACTTGGGAGGCTGAGGCAGGAGAATCGTTTGAACCCGGAAGTGGAGAGTGCGGTGAGCTGAGATCGTGCCATTGCATGCCAGCCTGGGCAAGAAGAGTGAAACTCCATCTCAAAAAAAAAAAGAAAAAGAAAAGAATGTCTAACATTCTGGCCTTCTGAAATCCCTAAGATTGAATAGCATCTGTATGGTCACATCATTGAAGGACCACTTCTGGAAACCCCTTAAACATCAGGAAGAGTTTATTTTTGTTTAAAGAACATAGACCAGTGATTCCAAATTCATGGGTTATAGACTCCTCAGGAACTTACCATGTAAAGAAATCTAGTTTGTGCTTCAAACATTGTAGACTTAATAACTTTTCACATTTTTGTAAATATTATTTTTAAGGATACGTTGCTGCTGTAATTAATAAAATAGTAATTAAAGGCAGTATTGAATTCTTAATCTTTTGAAATGTATGTCTATAATCACTGTATACTCAAGGTATAGCTGCTCTTTGTTTATAAAACTTTTTTATTGTGGTAAAGGAAGCATAATATAAAATTGACAATTTTAACTATTTAAAAGTATACAATTCAGTGACATTAAATTCATTTAGTGTGCAACCATCACCACCATCTAGTTCTAGAACTTTTTTATTATCCCAAGTAGAAACCTAGTATTATTTCATTTTATTTTATTTTTTTTGAGACAGGTTCTCACTCTGTTGCCCAGGCTGGAGTGCAATGACACTATCACAGCTTACTGCAGCCTTGACCTCCCTGGGCTCAGGTGATTTTCCCATCTCAGCTTCCCGAGTAGCTGAGACTACAGGCACGTGCCACCACGCCTGGCTACTTTTTGTATTTTTTTGTAGAGACGAGGTCTTGCCATGTTGCCTGTGCTGGTTTTGAATTCCTGGGCTCAAGTGATCTGCCTGCCTTGGCCTCCTAAACTGTTGGGATTACAGGCATGAGCCACCACACCTGGCCAAAATTTCTTACACTTTAAAAGGTGGGACACCATTATGCTAGGTTATAAGCAGGAGTTTAGGTGCTAATTTGAGCTTTACCATTTACTAGCCATGAAACTTTGGCAAACCCTTCAACTTCTCTAGGCCTTAGTTTTTTCATGTAAATAATATAGGTAATAGCATTTGGAAACATTTAAAGGGCTATACAAGTACAAAATTGGATTTCTTCTTTTCTCCCCATGCTCATTTGGCTATCTTTTCTCATAATTTTCTGAAATTCAGCTCTGCATGCTTTCCCACACAGCAGAAGGTGAGCAGTGGTTGAGCAAGTGAAGCTTCATCTGTATTTATAGCCACTCCTCATGGCTTGCATTACCACCTGCGCTCTGCCTCCTGTCAGAGGAGTGCAAACCCTATTGTGAACTGCACATGCAAGGGATCTAGGTTGCATGCTAATTATGAGAATCTAATGCCTTATGATCTGAGGTGGCATGGTTTCATCCTGAAACCATTCCCCACCCCCTGAAATATAGTCAACAAGATAAAAACTCATGAAAATGTAACTATCATCAATGACTTCAATAACAACTAAGACATGAAAAAGAAAAATTGTCTTCAGCTGGCTGTGGTGGCTCACACCTGTAGTCCCAGCACTTTGGGAGGCTGAGATGGATTGCTTGGGCTCAGGAGTTTGAGACCAGCCTGGCCTGGTCTCTACCAGCCTGACCTCGTCTCTACCAAAAATATAAAAAAATTAGCCAAGCACTGTGGTGCATGCCAATAGTTTCAGCTACTCAGGAGGCTGAGGTGGGAGGATCACTTGAGCCCAGGAGGTGGAGGTTGCAGTGAGATCATGCCACTGCACTGCAGCTTGGGTGACAGAGCGAGCCCCTGTCTCAAAAAAAAATTGTCTTCCATGAAACTGGTCACTGCTGCCAAAGAGGATGGGGACCACTGCTCTAGGAAGTTTTCACTGACCCTTTTTCCTACTTCCTCACCACACTGGGTGAGTTACTCCCCTGTCCTTTGAGCATTCTTGTGCTCACTTCTGTCAATACCATGTATCATACTCAGTTGGAATTATCTCATTCCTCCCTTGAGGACAATGACCATATCTTAGTCTGTATCCTCATTATCTTACCCCAGAGTACTTAGCACACACAGAGCCTCAGTACATGCTGGATAGATGGATGAATGCATAAACAAGTGAGCACATAGGAAAACAAAATCTGACATGATTGGTGCTCAGAGTTTCACAGATAATTAAACATAGGTTTTGTTTCCAGAAAATAAGTTTGGATTAGATAGGAGTTTTGTTACCTACTCTTGTAAAACAAGTTAGGAAATACCCCTATTCACACCTCTTTTCCCAATGTGCTGATTTATGTGTTTTCTTATCATTTTTTGAGCAAGTGAAGCTTCATCTGTATTTACAGCCACTCCTCATGGCTTGCATTACAAAGCCCATTTCATCTTACAAACTCTTAAAAATTGAGTGATGCAGTTTTTTTTTTATTTTTTTATTTTTATTTTTATTTTTATTATACTTTAGGTTTTAGGGTACATGTGCACAATGTGCAGGTTTGTTACATATGTATCCATGTGCCATGTTGATTTCCTGCACCCATTAACTCGTCATTTAGCAGTTTTTTTTTTAAAATAAGAATAGGAGGAAGAAGAAGGAAAAAAGTAAGAATAATTTTATTTATTTATTTTTTTTTTTTTTGAGATGGAGTCTTGCTCTGTTGCCCAGGCTGGAGTGCAGTGGCATGATCTCGGCTCACTGCAAGCTCTGCCTTCCGGGTTCACGCCATTCTCCTGCCTCAGCCTCCCTAGTAGCTGGGACTACAGGCGCCTGCCACCATGCCCAGCTAATTTTTTGTATTTTTAGGAGAGACGGTGTTTCACTGTGGTCTCGATCTCCTGACCTCGTGATCCGCCCACCTCAGCCTCCCAAAGTGCTGGGATCACAGGCGTGAGCCACTGCGCCCGGCCAAGAACAATTTTAAATTACATTAAAAAGTTTTCAGTTGAGTGATATGATTTGGCTCTGCATCACCACCCAAATCTCATCTTGAATTTTAATAATTACCACGTGTCAAAGGTAGGACCAGGTGGAGGTAATTGAATCATGGGGGTGGTTCCCTCATGCTGTTCTTGTGATAGTGAGTGAGTTCTCACAAGATCTGATGGTTTTATAAGGGACCTCCCCCTTCGCTCAGCACTCATTCTCTCTCCTTCCACCCTGGGAAGAGGGGCCTTCCACCATAATTGTAAGTTTCCTGAGGTCTCCCCAGCCATGTGGAACTGTGAGACAGTTAAACCTCTTTTCTTATAAATTACTCAGTCTTGGTATTTTGTCATAGCAGCATGAGAATGGGCTAATACAATGAGTATATTTTATTTCACATTTATGTATTAACACCTAATTCCTATACCAAAACGACATAAGCCATAGAACATGTGATGTGAATAATTGTGGATTTGTGATGAACAGAGCTTGCCACTTAGTTACAATTTGCCCTTTTTAGTGCAAGTTCATCTCAACACATTTTCAGAAGTCTAAACAAGGATTTGAATGCTAGTGAGGCACTGGCTACATAGTGCCTATCCGTATTGAGGTTAAGGGAATGCATTTTATCTCCTGCATATAAATGTGTATAAATGGATTCTATCTCCTGAACCATTTGCCTTCTATCTTACATTTCTCATTACAAACCTAAATCAGTATTAAAGAGTCTGATTTGTATTAAAGAGTTGTTTTAGTCTTAGATTATTTCTATTACTCTCAGGATATGTCTTATATTAGATTGTACAAGGCTTAAAGATACAGATAAAATGTGCTTTAAAGTATGAAATGAGTACCAGAAAATAAATATTCGGTTGAATCAGAGAGATGAGAAAATATATAATAAATGAATTGGCTATTCATTTTTAGTGTGGATTTAAAGCTTTTAGAGGTAGCTATAAGTGATACTTTCTTTTACACTTTAATAATGCTTCCATAGGGTAGAGTGCTCAAACAAGAAATTTGGGAAGGATTCAGGCTGAGGTTTATTATGATTACAACAGTAAAAGTGTACAATTGTTTGATTACAAGATGAGCCAACTCTAAACTATGTACATAGCCTCCTACCCTCAATTTTTTTTTTTTCACTTTTGTTCTTCCTGCCTCTGTGTTGGCTGCCTTAGCAAGAGAGATGCCAACATTTTTATTGATGACCCAGTGGGCTAAAGGTATAGGAGTCCTGAAATTTTTTTAAAAAAACACCTGAACACTATTGATATAAGCTAGTAATTCTCAAATAACTCCTGCTATCTACGTTTTTTTCTTTTTCTAGTTCCTCCTGTAATACTACTAAGCATCTCTTTTAAACCAAGTATTGTTTTCAAGATGTAAGATTGTGAAGAGATTTTACTACAGATTCTTAATTTATTTCAGCCAAATTCAAATATCCTAATGGACTCTATTTAGAATAATGAACCATAGATTGCCAAAACTAAAAGAGCTAAGTACATAGTAAATACCTGTGCAAACCATTAACTTAATTCGAGAAGGAGTGTTAAAGAAGAGAATCAATAACTCCTTTATCATGCCAGGCGTGGTGGCTCACGCTTGTAATCCCAGCACTTTGGGAGGCCGAGGCGGGTGGATCACGAGGTCAGGAGATCGAGACCATGGTGAAACCCCAAGACCACGGTGAAACCCCGTCTCTACTAAAAATACAAAAAAATTAGCCAGGCGTGGTGGCGGGCACCTATAGTCCCAGCTACTCAGAGAGGCTGAGGCAGGAGAATGGTGTGAACCCGGGAGGCGGAGCTTGCAGTGAGCCGAGATTGCGCCACTGCACTCCAGCCTGGGCGACAGAGTGAGACTCCATCTCAAAAAAAATAATAATAATAACTCCTTTATCTTGTAGATTCCATCACTAAGATTTAAGGACATGCTCAAGCTTTGTATCTGGAACTCTGGTTTTCTGGTTATTAGTTCTCTGAGGGTTTTGTTAATTTATTTGTTTATATTTTAACTTCTCCCGGCTAGTTCTTTAATAAATTTAGAATTTTCTTCTGGTTCTTATTTATACAAATAATATGACTAATAAAAGATTTAAAAAATCACATTCCTATTATTCTATCATCTTTTTTTTTTTTTTTTTTTTGGTGAGATGGAGATTTACTCTTGTTGCCCAGGCTGTAGTGCAGTGGTGCGATTTTGGCTCACCACATCCTCCGCTCCCAGGCTCAAGCGATTCTCCTGCCTCAGCCTCCCAAGTAGCTGGGATTACAGGCATGTGCCACCACACCTGGCCAATTTTCTATATTTAGTAGAGACAGGGTTTCAGCATGTTGCTCAGGCTGATCTCGAACTCCTGACCTCAGGTGATCCACCCGCCTCAGCCTCCCAAAGTGCTGGGATTACAGGCGTGAGCCACTGTGCCTGGCCTCTATCATCTATTTTTATTTGGCCATGATTCTCTTAAAAATATACTTACTTTTAAGATTATAGCATGTACTTTTATATGCAATTTTAACACTGGGAAAAGTATACTATAAATATATCTCTAAAATGTTTGGTAAGCCGTATAATAAATATATGGGTGCATAATAGTGTAGTAGCCATTGGATTTGGAATTCCAGTGGCTGATGAGACTCCCAGCTTTGCACCTTTACTGGCCCCCTAGCATGTTTACCTGAATGTTCAAGTGTCTGTTTAAGAGATTTGTGTCAATATTGACTCATGTGGAGAAGCCGCATGTGCCTAAAGTAAAATAGTTCAGGATCTTTCAGGGTCAGCTGGAGGAAGTACACCTCTGCTATGTAAATTGGGAGGGAGGGAATTGCAGTTGCATAGATGAGAAAAAGGGAGACTTGGGAGAAGTGGCAAAGGGAGATGGAGAAAGTAGAAGAGTAGATGAGAAGGTGATCATTTCTGCTTAATACTAAACTAATCAAGCCATTCATTTTAAACTAATGTCGTCATCACAGGCTTGCTTCACTTATTAACACCAGCCTAGCAAATTTAAGAACTTAATCAACTGTTAACATAAATATCTATACATAAAATTATTTAATCGTTTTATTTTTTACTCTGCATTATAAATAAATCACTTTTGAGTGTCCCTTAAATCTAGATAGGAAATAGGCAGTACAACCTTGTATAGTCAACTCCATTTATCTTTGGCAATAAGGATAGGCAAAGTGTACTTTTTTTTTTGAGACAGGATCTCACTTTGTCACCCAGGCAGAAGTGTAGTGGCACAGTCATGGCTCCCTGCAGCCTCGGCCTTCCAGGCTTAGGAGATCCTCCCACCTCAGCCTCTGAGTACCTGGTACTACAGGCATGTGCCACCACACCTGGCTAATTTTTGTATTTTTCTAGAGACGAGGTTTCACCATACTGCCCTAGCTGGTCTCGAACCCCTGGGCTCAAGCAATCCATCCGCGCTGGCTTCCCAAAATGCTTGGATTACAGGCATGAGCCACTGTGCCTGGCCCAAAGCACTTCTAAATGAACTGCATAGTTCATTTAAACATACGTTTTAGCCTTTTCCTTTAGCCTTTCGCTAGAGTTGGAAAAAAAGACGCAAGAGTGACAGTTTTGGTTTTACCTTCTTTGTATTTCCCAGCCTTCAATAAAATCATACAAGGAGAAACATGAGACACATGTTTATTATTGTCTAGTGTCTCCTCCATTATTGAAAGTGGGTATTAAAGTCTCCAACTTGTTGAATTGTCTTTCCTTCTTCAATTCTGTTAGCTCTGCTTCATGTATTCTGGACCTCTGTTGTTAGGTATGTCTATATTTATAATAGTTATATCTTCATAATAGAATCACCCTTTCATCATTGTAAAATGTCCTCTGTAGTAGCAGCATTCATTTTAAAGTCTGTTTTGTCTATTGTTAGTATAGCCACTCTGGCTCTCTTTTGGTTACAATTTGTGTGGTATATGTTTTTCCATCCTTTTACTTTCCACTTATTTGTGTCCCTTGCAGACAGCATATAATTGGATTATGTTTTGTTTCTTCTGTTTTTGTTTTTTTTTTTCTGAGACAGAGTCTCGCTCTGTCAGCCAGGCTGGAGTGCAGTGGTGCAATCTCGGCTCACTGCAACCTCCACCTCCTGGGTTGAAGCTATTCTCCTGCCTCAGCTTCCCGAGTAGCTGGGACTACAGGCCCCCGCCACCACGCCTGGCTTATTTTTTTTGTATTTTTAGTAGAGATGGGGTTTCACCATATTGGCCAGGCTGGTCTCAGAACTCCTGACCTTGTGATCCACCTGCCTCGGCCTCCCACAATGTTGGGATTACAGGCGTGAGCCACCACACCCGGCCTAATTTTGTATTTTTAGTAGAGACAAAGTTTCTCCATGTTGGTCAGACTGGTCTCAAACTCCTGACCTCAGGTGATCTGCCTGCCTCAGCCTCCCAAAGTGCTGGGATTACAGGCATGAGCCACTGCACCTGGCCGACATTATTTCTTTAGAGAAGTATGGTAATGCATTTAGACTATGCTCCATCTGCTGACTTGTTTTTCTCTTTGTCTAGGTATAGATCTCTTTTGAGTTTATCATACTTGGAGTTGTTGAGCTTACTGGATGTGTGGATTAATGTTTCTCATATTTGGGAAGTTTTGGGGCATTATCTCTTGAAATATTCTGCTTCTTTCTCTCCTCTTAAACTTCATTATACATATGTTGGCATACTCAATGGTGTCTTACAGGTCTCTGATATTCTGTTCATATTTCTTTCTGTGAGACGGAGTCTCCCTCTGTCACCAGGCTGGAGTGCAGTGGCACAATCTTGGCTCACTGCAACCTCCGCCTCCCAGGTTCAAGCAATTCTCCTGCCTCAGCCTCTTGAGTAGCTGGGACTACAGGCACATGCCACCACACTCAGCTAATTTTTGTATTTTTAGTAGAGATGGGTTTTACCATGTTGGCCAGGATGGTCTTGATCTTTTGACCTCATGAACCACCCACCTAAGCCTCCCAAAGTGCTGGGATTAGAGGCGTGAGCCACTGCACCTGGCAGTTCATATTTCTTTATTCTTTTTTCTTTCTATCTTAGACTGGATAATCTTGGGCGACCTATTTTTAAGTTTGCTGATTCTTTCCCACTTGCTCAAATCTACTGTTGAACCCCTCTGGTAAATTTTTTATTTTCATTTATTGTACTGTTGATGAAAATATTAAGACTCTGTAAAATATTTGAAGAGATTTATTCTGAGCCAAATATGAGTGACCATGGCCTGTGACACAGCCCCAGGAGATCCTGAAAATATGTACCCCAGGTTGTGGGGGCACAGCTTGGTTTTGTACATTTTAGGGAGACATGAGACATCAAATACATTTAAGGTAAACACTGGTTCAGTCCAGAAAGGTGGGACAACTCAAAGTGGGGGCTTCTAGGTTATAGGCAGATTTAAATTTTTTCTTATTGGCAGTTGGTTGAGTTACTATCAATAGAAATAAATGTCTGGATTATGATAGGAGGTTTTGGAGACCAGAGTTTCTTCATGCAGATGAAAGCCTCCAGATAGCAGGCTTCAGAGAGAATAGATTGTAAATGTTTCTTATCAGGCTTAAGGTCTGTGTTGATGTTAATGCTGGAGGAGTATAGTGAGGCATGTCCGACCCCCCATGCCATCATAACCTAAACCAGCCTTTTCAGGTTAAATGTTAGAGTGCCCTGGCCAAGGAGGAAGTCCATTCAGGTGGTTGGGAGACCTTAGAATTTTATTTTTGGTTTGCAGTACTTTCATCCCCAGAATTTCCATTTAATTTCTTTGTTGGTAGTCTCAATTTGGTGGGACATTATTCTCATACTTTCCTTTAGTTCTTCAGACATGATGTCTTTTAAGTCTTTGAATGTATTCAAAGATGTGAATGTAAAGTCTTTATCTAGTAAGTACAATGTTTAGGCTTCCTCAAGGACAGTTTCATGATTTTTTTGTTGAAAACTGGACATTTTAAATAAGGTAGCAGTTCAGGAAATCAAATACTCCTCCCAGGGTTTGTTGTATTGCTGCTACTTTTGCTTGTTTAGTGATATTTCCAAACTAATTCTTTTCTTTTTTTGAGATGGAGTATCGCTCTTTTGCCTAGGCTGGAGTACAGTGGCATGATCTTGGCTCACTGCAACCTCCACCTCCCAGGTTCAAGCGATTCTCCTGCCTCAGCCCCCTGAGTAGCTGGGACCACAGGCACGTGCCACCACGCCCTGCTAATTTTTGTACTTTTAGTAGAGACAGGGTTTCACCATGTTGGCCAAGCTGTTCTCAAATTCCTGACCTCAGGTGATCTGCCCACCTTGACCTCCCAAAGTGCTGGGATTACAGGCATGAGCCACCGTGCCCGGCCTCCAAACTATTCTTTATAAAGTCTGTATTCTTGTACATGCCCACTGAAGTCTCTGATTGGTTAGTTTTGTGGTCAGCTGATAATTAGACAAAGACTTAAATGCTTGGAACTAGTAAATTTCCCATTTTTTGCCATGCGGCTCCGTGTGCATGTTGCGGCATACCTCCAGCACTGAACCAGGCAGTTTACAACTACCCAGAAGCCTTCACTTCCTGCTTGCACAGAGCCTCAAGGTTAGCCAGAGGTGTGAGCTAGGGTCTTTTCAGGTCTTTCCTGGATGTGTCCACAGCTCATGTATGTGACCTTCTAGAGTCCCAGTAATACCTCACGGCTTTTCAAAGCTCCAACCCCATGGGCATCTCATTCTTTAGCTTTTCCTTGTCAGCTTTTTGTTACCCTATTGTTTTTCTCAACTGTTACCCACTGCTTTGGGCAGCTGCTATGCTAAATTATTGCCTCTTATTGTTTCCAACAAGCACTTCTGGGGAAATGGCTTTTCACACTGGGTGAGCACCAAGTTAGGTCAAATGAAGTGGGGTCTTCCAGGGAACCGCCAGACAGGTCAAATAATGACATTTTCCTGGAATGGGGCTTAGAAGAATCTCCAACCCCTTCTTCCTACCCCGGTGGCTTCCAGGCTGCTGATTTTCACAGTAATTGTGAGGTGTTAGTTTTCGATTTAAAACTCACAAAGCTTGTTGCTTACTGAAATCCAGCCATTTTTCCTGAATAACTGCTCCCTGATTGCTGCATTCCTTTGGGAAATTTCCAGAATGTTGAAGAAGTTGCTTCTGGTTATTTGTCCAGTATTCTTGTTGCTTTTATGGAGGAAAAGATTTTCCAAAGGCCTTGCTCCAGCATTTTCATTGACATTGCTTTGATACGAAGAATTTAACCCATAGTCAAATACTAGAAATTGAAAAAGATTTTCTTATGACATAGATTAATTTTTTCTTAAGCATCATGTCTTCTATCCCCTTTTTATGGTATTTCATGGTATGAATATACCATAGGATGCTTAACTCTTTCATAGTTAATGGGCTTTTTGTTAGCTTGTAATAGCCAAGAGAACTAGAAACAATGCTACAACTAAACTTTTTGTATATGCCTCTGTATGCCCTTAAGAATGTTTCTCTAGAATGGCTACCTGGAAGTCAGATTGCTTGATGAATAATATGTGTATAAAAAATTTAAGAATACTTTAAAACTGTCTTCCAAAGGCCTAAACTAGTTTATATTCCCAGCAGTGGTTTGTGAGAATATTTTCCACACCCTGACCAATACTGGACATCAGTCTTACAAAGTTTTGAAAGCCTGGGCAAAAATAATATGTCATTGATTTTTCGAATTTGCATTTAAATTATATTTTGAAGAACAATGTCATTGCTACCCCAGTAAGTAATAATTTTTAATCCTTTTATTTCTCCTCTTTAGGGAATGGCATTTACTTTACAAGAACGACAAATGCTTGGTCTTCAAGGACTTCTACCTCCCAAAATAGAGACACAAGATATTCAAGCCTTACGATTTCATAGAAACTTGAAGAAAATGACTAGCCCTTTGGAAAAGTAAGAGTTGCTTAGATGTTTCATTTTTTTATTGGTACTCTGATTAGAAAACTTATGAGCATTATGGTTATTATGGCATGAGAAATACAGAATCTTATATAAGTTTGTGTTTTGTCAGTTAACTACTTTTATAATGATTGTGTTTCTTTCACTTCGGTGAATACTTCACAAGTATTCACTATTGTAAAACTTAACAAATTAGTTTTTATGCTTACAGTCAGAGCAATTCAGGTTTGAATGGAATATTAGAAGCAAAGGATACCATCTAATTTGCACTCATTTTATTCAACAACTTTTATTGATTTGTGTTTGACACTATACCAGCCACTGAGGCTATAAAGTGGATAATAGATAGGATGACCATACACTATATCACCCAGGATACTTTGGAGAATAAAAAAGAGGTGTACCCAAAGCTACCCCTGGCAAACTTTTTTTTTCTTTTTTTGCGATGGAGTCTTGCTCTGTTGCCCAGGCTGGAGCGCAGTGACACAATCTCAGCTTACTGTAGTCTCTGCCTCCCAGGTTCAAGTAGTTCTCTTGCCTCAGCCTCCTGAGTAGCTGGGATTACAGGCACCCACCACCATGCCTGGCTAATTTTTGTATTTTTAGTAGAGATGGAGTTTCACCATGTTGGCCAGGCTGGTGTCAAATTCCTGACCTCAGGTGATCCACCCGCCTCAGCCTCCCAAAGTGCTGGGATTACAGGCATGAGCCACTGCGCCTGGACTTTTTCTTTTCTTTTCTTTTCTTTTTTTTTTGAGACAGGGTCTCACTCTGTTGCCCAGGCTGGAGTGCAGTGGCACAATTTTGGCTCACTGCAACCTCTGCCTCCCAGGCTCAAGCAATTCTCCCACCTCAGCCTCTCAAGTAGCTGGGATTACAGGAGTGCACCACCACACCCGGCTAATTTTTGTAGTTTTTAGTAGAGACAGGGTTTCACCATATTGCCCAGGCTGGTTTCGAACTCCTGGACTCAAGCAATCTGCCCGCCTTGGCCTCCCAAAGTGCTGGGATTACAGGCTTGAGCCACTGCACCAGGCAGCAAACTTAATATATATGACCAACCCAGTAACTCACAGCCCTGTCTTCTAAAAGTCATCAACAGATAGTTATGCTATGATTGTTATTGGTCTCTAGACCACAATGTACAGTACCATGAGAAAAAGGTACATGCAGATATATTCTGAGAGCACGCAGAGGGCATCTAGCTCAACTTGGGGAATCAGATAAAAGCTTCCTGAAGGGAGTGATGCCTAAGCTGAATTGTAAACAGTATGTTACAGGTAGCAGGCAAAGTATTCTTTGTAGAGGGATTGGTCTGCATATAGAACTAAGCATATCAATTGAGTTTGTTAAGTATAGGAGATTATTGGTGACTGGTAAGAGTGGTTTCTTTGATGTGATGGAGCAAAAGAGATACTGTGATAGATTGAAAAATGAATGGAGGGGGGGAAATGTAAACTACCCTCTCAAGAAGTTCAGGTAAGGAGGGAAGGAAGACATTAAACAGTAAGTAAAGCAAGACTTGGGATTAAGTGTGTTTCAAGCTGGGAGAAAATTTAATGTTTCATCGTACTTAGGAGGAATGAGCCCAGGAGAAAGGATAATTGATAGAGCAAGGTCTCAGGGAAAGGAAGAAGGCATAGGGTCAAATGCAGAGATACAGTGGCTGGTCTTGAGCAAGAACAAAGAACAGCTCATTCTCCGAAGCTGGAGTAAACATAAATACAGATAGTAAGGATAAGTATGGAGATGATTGAGCAGAAGTAATTAACTCTCAATCTTAGCTGATGACTTTGCTTTCCTTTATGACATAGAATATGAAAGTCATCGCTCAGATTTAGAAGGGCCAGGGTTGAGTAGAGTTGGTGAGGAGAGTGAGAAATGCTTGGAAGAGCCACGTGGCTATAAGATAAAGCTGAACAAGAGCTAGGCTTGGTGGCTCATGCCTGTAATCCCAGCACTTTGGGAGGTCAAGGTGGGAGGATCACTTGAGCCCAGGAGTTCCAGACCAGCCTGGGCAACAGAGTGGGACCCTGTTTCTACAAAAAAAAAAAAAAAAAAAAAAAAAATTAGCCAGGCATGGTGTTGCATACCTATAGTTGCAGCAACTCAGAAGACTGAGGCAGGAGGATAACTTAAGCCCAGGAGGTCAAGGCTGCAGTGAGTCATGATTGCACCACTGCACCTCCAGCCTGGGTGACAGAGTGAGACCCTGTCTCAAAAAAAAAAAAAAAAAGAAAGGCTAAACAAGAGCAGGTTAAAGGGGTGAGAGCAGACCCTGATGGCCTGGTGGCAAGATCTTGTTTGTATTGGTGCCATTCTGCACAGCAATGTTATTTTTCCACAGAAAAGATGAAATGTAACATTGATTCAGGCTTGGAGTTTGCTGGGCTGGCAAAGGCAGGCATTACATAAATTAATTCAGTTAATATTCAGAACTGCTAATGTGCCTGGCATTGTTCTAAGCTTTGGAACTCCAGAAATGAAAACACTCAGCCCTTCTCTTCAGAGAGTTCACTGTCTCTGGTGGAAAGGCAGACACTGTGAAAGGGTAGTACAGTGATAAATCATGTGGGGATTCCTAAACAGTAATGACAGGGAGAGATTTGCTCAGAGTGAGAGATCTGATCCTGGGATTCAGAGCAGGAAATAAAGAGGATCCCGAAGGGAGCCCATAGAATTGGAAGAAAATGAAGCAGTCAAAGAGCTAGAGATCCCTCTGAAGGATGACGAAGTGAGGGCATCATATGGCTACCGAAAATGTTAGAGGATTGTGATCCAAGAGTGGATAAGGGCATTCACCATTGCTGAGCTATAACGAATGCTGCCCATCACTGAGGCACACAGAAGAGTGACTAAAGTGAAATAAAGATTGAAAGTGGTGACATTGAGGAGATCCATGACTTGCACAGCTTCCCTCTATCACATGCCTCATAGGTCGTCTGTTCTTTCCTTAACGTTACTTCCATCTCACAAAGCCATCCATTCCATTTTAGCAGCCCAGTTTGTTTACTTCCCTATACTGCAGAGAAGTCTTCTTCCCTTTAATTTCTATCTATTGATACCATTTCTTCCACTATTAGCTATGTAGAAAATAAAATTGAAGGGATCACTTCTCATTTATTCACCAAATATTTGCACACCAGTTATATGCCACATATTGCTATTAATAGTTCCTGGAACTATAGAAGTATATGAGGTGATTGTTTCTAACTTACGGTATTGTCTAGACTGGAGGAAGCCAGAAAGTCAAGAAGTGGAGTGAGAGTTAACAGAGGGAAGTAGAGTATCATGGGACCTGAAAACAGGAAAGTCTAAAGCGTGTATGTGTACATGATAGGGGAGGGGAATGGACAGAAAAGGGGCCCCAGAGAGCACGCCACCTGAGCTGCATTTGGAGCGCATGTGTATAGGACTATACCTAGAGAGAGAGTGCAGGCAAATGGTGCATCAAACGCAGCAAGTCCAGGTTGAGTTGTGATGCATTTGAGGAGCTGAAGTAAGTCAACATAAAGAAGACGAGGCTGAAAAGTAGGCAGAGGTTTTGTTAACTATTTTAGGAGCTTGAGCCTTATTTTACGATGATTTATTTGGAAGTGACTTTAGGAGAACAGAAATGATCACAGTTAGGTTTTTAAGAGAAGAATGAATTGGAGCATAGGAGGAAAATTGTATTTATAAAGACTAGTAAGAAGGCTTTTGAGGTAAATCAGCTGAGAAATGATGGTAGCTTGTACTGTGCGAGGGTGGAGAGAGCAAATGGATATATTTGAAAGCTACTTAGTAGGTAGACTCTGTAGGACTTGGTGATTTATAGGATTGGTGTTGGGGAGGGTAGGAGAGGAATAAATCAAGAATGGAATCTGGGTTTCGCATTTGGTCACGTGATAGCAGAAGAAACAAGGTCAGGGGAAAGATAAGTCTGCTTTAGACATATTTAATTCAAGATGATTACTGACTTTCAAGCTTTCAAGCTGATATTTCCCTGTTCTCTAAATTTAAAAAGAAGTTATTTATATATTTATTGACATAAATTGACAATTGCCTTTTTTGTGCTGCTTCTGCACTCTGTGTAGACCTTATAATGCTTCTAACCCTCCTGGGTTATAAACTCCTTGAAAATAGAGGTTACTTCTTATATCCCTGGAGAATAGTGCCAGGCATATAGTGTTAAGCAAATGTTTGAATTAATGCCACTTTATTTTGCTTCCTTGTTTATATGTCAGTCTCCTTGAAGACTGATTCTTTAAGGGTAAGGACCTCATGGTGATCTTTGCATTTCCAGTGCCTTCTACAGAGCCTGACCCACAGTTAGGGTTCAGTAAACATTGTTTCTATTGTTATTTCATCATCATCATCATCATCATCTACTATTTAAGTACCCTCATATTTTTGTTAATTTTTAGTCCTTGGTGTTAAATAGTAATAATCTAAGGTTTTGGGTTTTTTTTAGAATGTGATGTGAGAATGGGGCTCAATTTCAATTTTAGACATTTAGGTTTAACTTTCATAAGCCAAGACTTTTAATGTAATGCAGGCTGACTTAGCCATTATTTACTGTGTTTCATTTCAGATATATCTACATAATGGGAATACAAGAAAGAAATGAGAAATTGTTTTATAGAATACTGCAAGATGACATTGAGAGTTTAATGCCAATTGTATATACACCGACGGTTGGTCTTGCCTGCTCCCAGTATGGACACATCTTTAGAAGACCTAAGTAAGGCTTATTTTTAAAAAAACACTTGTAAATGATTATTGAATAAGGAAAATATCATTCCATAACACCCATTACATTTCTTTTATGTATCTTAGCCAAATCACATTTCCCACCTCAGAAAAACGTAATTTTGATTAAAAGAGATTAACAAAATCCCAACATATTCATAACTTTTATCTTTGTAAAAATAGCGTAATTCATTTCTAATCTTCTTTAAATTATTGTGATTGTTAGAGGAATTACATACTTTTGGAACCTGCCCCCCCACCAAAAAAAGTCTTAATTCTGGTGGGAGATTCTCCAGAATTATCATTAAAATTTTTGTCAATAAAGCCAAATTAAGAGATTTTTTTTTCTCATTTTTTAATCAGTTTTAATTTCTGTTTGTTTTTTGTTTTTGAGACAGAGTATCTCTTTGTCACCCAGGCTGGAGTGGAGTGCAGCGGTATGATCTTGGCTCACTACAACCTCCGCCTCCCAGGTTCAAGTAATTCTTGTGCCTCAGCCTCCCTGGTAGCTGGAATTACAGGTGCATGCCACCATTGCTAATTTTTGTATTTTTAGTAGAGATGGGATTTTGCCATGTTGGCTGGGCTGGTCTTGAACTCCTGACCTCAAGCGATCGGCCTGCCTCAGCCTCCCAAAGTGTTGGGATTTACGGGCGTGAGCCACTGCATCCGGCCTGTTCTCCTTTTTTTAATGAATTTTCATTCCAGATAGTTGTAGGACCTACAAACATTATAAGTGGGAAGAGTACTGAAATGGCAAGGACTGACTCAAGTTCTTGAATGAGTCACGTGATCCCCATGAATGTGTTTCCTCATGTGTAAAATGGGAATAGCAGGACCTATCAAAGAGCTATTGGAGAAACCAATGTGACAGTTCTTTGGAAAATTATAAGCAATATTATATATATACACACACACACACACACACACACACACATATATATGCTGTTTTCACTTAATCTGAGTTTTCTTATTCCTCTAATCTATTATTACTTTTCTCAGTCCTTATAATATTTTCCCCATGCCCAATTAACACATTCTTCCACGTGTAGAAATTCAGTCTCCTGTCATCTAGTCTGGTGGCTTTCAAACTTTAATGTGTGTAAGAAATACCTGTGGGACTTATTCAAAATGCTGATCTCTGCCAACTTTCCTCTCCTCCCCATCCCCAAGATTTCTGATGAAAAAGAAAAAAGGTCTGGAGGTCCGGATTTTAGTGAGCACCCTCAGTGATTGTGTTGCAGGTGTTCCCTGGAAGACACTGAGAAACAGACTGTTCTAACCTAGATGCTGCCAACAATTACTGTAACTAAAACATTTCTGTGACATAACCATGCTGCTCAGCTATTTTATAGTTTCTTATTAGAATGATTAAAAGATAGAGAGAAACTTAGAAATACTGATGCCTGAGCCCCACCCCCAGAGATTCAGATTCAGTTAGTCTAGACTTAGGAGTTTCACAAAAGAGCCTGGTTTGATTCTGATGTATACCCAGAGCTGAGAACTGACTTGAAACATGAAGAGCATGGCTTATGTGTGAGGGCAAATACTGTATATTGTTTATGCAATGTATTGTGCTATGGGTTTTTTTTGTTGTTGTTCGTTTTGTTTTTGTAGGTGGTCATTAAATCTTGGTTGGTTGGTTGATTGATCTAAACTTTAAGCCAATTAAATCAGAATCTTTGGAGGTGGGACCCTGGCATTTTAAAGCTTATCAGATGATTCCATTATGTAGCCAGATTGAGAAATTGCTGAACTAAACTGATTTGAACTGTAATAGTAGTGCCAAATTTAAGATACCAATGAGAAAGTTAAACATAAAATCAGTTTGACAGCAATGAGGATCCATTGGCCCTCATGTCTGCCTGACCTGTGTTCTAGAACCTGCATTTCTTCTTTTTTTCCTCCTTCTTTCCCTTCCTTCTTTGCTTTCTCTTTTGAAATCTGGATTATCTGAATTAGGTAACAACATACTGTGTTTAAAATGACTTTTGGTTAGCCATTCCACAATTTATACATATTTCAAAATATGTTGTACATGATAAATACAGTTGACCCTTGAACAACACAGGTGTGAAGGTCCATTTATACTCAGATTTTATTGTGCTTCTGCCACCCCTGAGACAGCAAGACCAACCCCTCCTCCTCCTCCTCCTCTTTATGATTTTTTAATAACATTTTCTTTTTTCTAGATTACTTTATTGTAAGAATACAATATAGAATTCATATGGCATACAAAATAGTGTTAGTCGACCAGGCACAGTGACTCACCTTTAATCCTAACACTTTGGGAGGCTGAGGCGGGTAGATCACTTGAGGTCAGGAGTTCGAGACCAGCCTGGCCAACATGGTGAAACCCTGTCTCTACTAAAAATACAAAAACTAGCCAGGCGTCGTGGCGGGCATGTAAAATCCCAGCTACTCTGGAGGCTGAGGCAGGGGAATTGCTTGAACCCTCAGTGGGGGGCGGAGGTTGCAGTGAGCCGAGATTGTACCACTTCACTGCAGCATGGGTGAAAGAGCAAAACTCCCAAGTCAAAAAAAAAAAAAAAAATTGTTAGTCAATCTATGTGTTACTGGTAAGGCTTCTGGTCAGTAGTAGGCCATTAGTAGTTAAGTTTTTGGAAAGTCATATGAAATTTTTGACTTGATTTTCTAACACCCACATTGTTCAAGGGTCAGCTGTATATCCAATTTTTGCCAATTAAAAAATAATACTAAATAAGTAAAAGTAACGTCACTTTTTCCTGATGCTTCAGGTGTCTCATCTTTTGTGTGATTTTACTGTAATTTTCTTCTCTCCCTTCCTGCTCCTTCGAATTTCAAATTTTCAGTTTGAGTAAGTTTTAACAATAGTTTAGTTGGCCTTGTACTGCTCTCCTGCACTGGTGGCTTGCTTTAGATTTTTTTTTTTTTTTTTCCTGGTGGTGTATTGAGTTTATTTGAACATGAGATGTGGATACATTTCTTCTTGGGTAAAATGAGTGTATCATTTAACAATAATCTTTGTTGCATCTGCTATGAACAGTGTAATTACAGTTTGAAGTACTTGAAAATGTTTGAAAATAAACCAGTGTGACTTAGCTAAATCTGCTTGGAAATTATACCATGTCTTGATATTTTATTAAAATATCAAAATATTTCAATTATGAACAAAAACTTAGAAACAAAGCTGTTGTGAAATGCAAAGGTGTTTTTGTTCTGTTGCAGGGGATTATTTATTTCAATCTCAGACAGAGGTCATGTTAGATCAATTGTGGATAACTGGCCAGAAAATCATGTTAAGGTACTAATAGCACAACCCTCCTTTTCACAATGTTTTCTCTTTTCTTGTAAATTACCCTCAATCTCCAAGAACAGTTTTTCATTGTTGCTCTGATTTATTTTGCACTTACATACATGCAGATTTAGTGCTTTGCAGCTGAGGGGATGATAATAGTAGTGGTTATAAAATGGGCTACTGGTATAAAGTTTGACTCTGAGAAAGAAATTACAGCTAGAATACAAGGTGAACCCTCTTGGTATCAGCACCACTGGTGTCTCCTGCCTTCTCCATCTCCTTTTCTATTTCACTAATATTATTCTAGGTAAAGAAAATACATTAAAATGCCATAAAAACTTTTGTTTATGAATGGTGTTGGAGAAGTTTGGTTATGCCTTTTTTTCTTTTAAATCTAAGATTTAGAACCTTAGCAAATATAAAAATGTTAAATATAGCAAATATAAGCCCTGGCCTATTTAGTTATCTTTCATAAAATAAAATGTAATAACTTATTTCAAGATCTTTAGGTAGGCTTTTGTAAATTTTATTATAGGCAATAATCTTACCTGCCTTTATACTCCTTTCCAAAATAAACATTGAATGATCATTGGTTTGAATAATCTAGCAAAAATTTGGTCAAATAATTAAATTCACAGTATCATCTTAAGACCTTCCTTATAAGTAGGTATATTTTTTTGTTCTAGACCTTTTTCTTTTTCACAGTTGCTAAGGTTTTTCTTGTTTGGCCTAGGTTATTGTGTTGGAGTACCATGCTGTTTATTTCTAAACTCTTATTTTTCTCTTACGGTAATCTCTCCATCAGAATCTTGTTCATCTCTGCCATATTTAATCTTTCTGAAGATATTTAAGTTGGTCCTCTAGTCAGAAGAATTCTATTCCTAAACCGAAGTTGGAGGGAAATCAAATCTAGTTAATGTCTCATAATAGTCAGAAGTCCTAGAATTTTAAGTATGCTTGGTTGGTTTACAGTGGAAATTAGCCAAGAAACAATTTTATTTTTAAAAGCAAAGAGTAAATATATATGAAGTGAATCAATCTTTTTAAAAATGCTTTTCTTTAGTGCCCCATTTTTGACAACTTTTAATTTGCATTTTTTTGTGATTAAGGCTGTTGTAGTGACTGATGGAGAGAGAATTCTGGGTCTTGGAGATCTGGGTGTCTATGGAATGGGAATTCCAGTAGGAAAACTTTGTTTGTATACAGCTTGTGCAGGAATACGGCCTGATAGATGCCTGCCAGTGTGTATTGATGTGGGAACTGATAATATCGTGAGTAACATCATTTTCCCCCTTTATCTTCCTCCTGTATTTTTAAAAATGTGTACAATATTCATTTTTTGAAAATGATAATTTAAGAAGGGAAAGTTTTATGATTAGACATTTTTTTTCTTAAACTCCACTTTTAATATTTGTATAAATAATAGTAAATTAAGTCTATTGAAAGTTTCTTGGGCCAGGCATGGTGGCTCATGCCTGTAATCCCAGCACTTTGGAAGGCCGAGGCCAGCAGATCACCGAAAGTCAGGAGTTCGAGACTAGCCTGGCCAACATGGTGAAACCCTGACTCTACTAAAAATACAAAAAAAAAATTAGCTGGGCATGGTGGCACACGCCTGTAATCCCAGCTACAAGGCTGAGGCAAGAGAATCACTTGAATGCAAAAGACGGAGGTTGCAGTGAGCCGAGATCACACCATTGCACTCCAGCCTGGGTGACAAGAGTAAGACTGTCTCAAAAAAGAAAAAATAAAGTTTCTTGTAGGGCAATACGTTTAAAAAATTGTATTAGTAATTTTTTATTTTGCAATTTTTATTGTATATGTTTAAACTGATTATATAATGTAAATTATTTTATTTTCACATTTGGTTTATTTTGTAGGCCCTCTTAAAAGACCCATTTTACATGGGTTTGTACCAGAAACGAGATCGCACACAACAGTATGATGACCTGATTGATGAGTTTATGAAAGCTATTACTGACAGGTATTTTTTAAAAGTTTGAGTATATGAAAGCATCTTTAATGGGGTGGGCGAGGTAAGAACCAAAGTTTTGTTTTGTTTTCCTTTATTTCTTGTGAAGATAAGCAGGAGGCGATTAAATTTTTGAGAACTTTGTTCTGCCTGGCTGTTTCTTCCTGATTAGATGTGCTGATACGAGGTAGTACCCATGGTCTGCCTTGCTTTCTTGAGTTACCTGACATTTTGAGGGAAGTCTGCCCTCACTGCTTCTATCAAACCCTTACTGCTCAGCAGCTTTTTCAGCCTTGACCTTCAGGCTCACGCCCACCATTCCACTGAAGCTCTTGTGCAGCTTTTGTATTTTAAGTTCTCTGACCATTTGGTCCTCCCACCTCTCTACCTCTTTGTACCATTGACTCAGGTTTTCCCACTTCTATGTCCTTGAAACTCTCTCTTCTCTTGACTACTAAACAGCTTCCTCCTAACTTGGTCTTTTTTTTTTGTCATCTTCACAGGTTCTTGCTGTCTCTTACTAAATGTGGATAACTACCTAGTCCTCTTCTCTTTCAGCCATGTCAACTATGACCTTTGTGCATGTTACTGCTAAACCCATAAAAACCCATCGTAGTTCCACTGTTCTTGTGAGGGCTGCATTTCTAATAACCTGAATCTTCCATCTGGATATTCTGTTGTGAGTGCATATTCATATCCCACACTGAACTCCTTACCTTTCCAAACAACCTATCTTCTGTATTCCCAGCTTCTATTATTGGCAATAACATTCATCCTATTGCCAAAACTTTGATCTTAGTGTTATCTTTGACCCTTCTGCCTTCTCCAGCAGTCTCCCATGCAGTCAGATATTCCTCAAATTCAGTGGATACTACCACTTAAATGTCTCCTGTTTTCCATTGCCACAATCTTGCTCTCTCCTTATCTCTCTTCTGGAGTTTTCTAATTCTCCCTCCAGTTTCTCTCCTCTCCAGTTCATCTCCACCTTAATACCAGATTAATTGTTTTGAAACGTGTGCTTCATTATGTCTTTCTTTTGCTTGAAATCTCTCATTGGTTTCCTGTTGCCATAGGATAAAGTCAAACTCTTTACCTTAATGATCTAACCCTGGCCTACCTTTAAAATTGCTGGCACGTAGAAGATATTTAAACATTAATTCCTTTTCAGAGTCAAAGTCAACAAGTCTAAAGCTGAACTGTACATCTTCCCAGAAATTGCCATCTCTCCTTCTTCCTCTCACTTTCCTATCTTGGACAACCAAATAGTATCTTCTTAGTTATTCCATTACCTTCACATTGTAACAGCTTCTTCCTCATTTCCCAGTTGATCCTTATCAATTTCTATTCATCCTAATAGCTCATAGTTATTCCTTTTGCTTCCTGCATCTTCTGCTTCAGATCTCTTCTCTTCGTATCACAGTAGACTCCTAGTTGCTTCTGTCACTCGTGTCTTCCCACACCAATATGTGCTACGTATCACTGGCAGGTTTATCCTTCCTAAAGGGAGTCATATGTGAATTTTTTCCATTCTCTGCAGCCTTCACTGTTTCTACATGGGATGCAGAAGAAAGTCCCTCTTCTCTACTTTAGCATTCGAGATTCTCCCTTATTTGGTCCCAACCTGCATTAACCAACTTCTCACTTATCTCTTAATGTAAACCATGAAATATATAGCCAGACTTTTGAAAATTCAGGATCACCCTAATAACAGCCTGCTTTTTTTCCTAGCTCTTTACTTTTTGTTCTTTCAGGGCCCACCTCCTTTTCAAGCCTTCCCTTACTACTTTAGCTCACCTAGACGATTGACATCTTCTTTTTCTGAATGTCAGTGAACTCAAATAGCAATTATTTTTCAATTACTTATTTAATATATACTTTCTTGTGTTGCTGTTTAACTATTAATGTAATGAGAATATACATATCAAATATATATTTTTTTGAGGTTCAGAGTCAAAGGAAGTGTCCTCCTGGACGCTTGAAAATAGTTGACATGGATTGATATCCCATGGGTTTATCATTATGCCACGTTCTTTTTAAACATCTCATACATTTTTTTATTGAATAATTTCTACATTTTGGATCTAGTCTTTCACAGGCTCTGAAATTTTTCAGATGGCCTTAACTGAACTAACATAATACATTATTTTTGAATGCTATCATAGGGAATATTAGGTGGAAAGCTGTTTAATAGTGTTATTTTCAACACAACTATTGTGGGTTTTGCTATTTTTAGATATGGCCGGAACACACTCATTCAGTTTGAAGACTTTGGAAATCATAATGCATTCAGGTTCTTGAGAAAGTACCGAGAAAAATATTGTACTTTCAATGATGATATTCAAGGTAAAGCAAAAAAAAAAAAAAACTTAAGGATTTTGATTCCTACTTTTTAAACATTTTTAATGTGCCCATTTTTTATTTGTAAAACTCTTTGTTTTTCTTACAGGGACAGCTGCAGTAGCTCTAGCAGGTCTTCTTGCAGCACAAAAAGTTATTAGTAAACCAATCTCTGAACACAAAATCTTATTCCTTGGAGCAGGAGAGGTAAGTTTTGTAGGCTTTTTAAAACTTAAGCCTATCCTCTCTTCTAGAATTAGAAAATGGGCAGAATATTGATGTTTATAAAAGAGCATAATGAGCCTGTAATTTTGTTGAGGTAGAGGGTATGAAATCAAGACTTCTGCTGTAAAACAGGTAATTTAAAATATGTTTAGAGAGAATATCACAAAGAATTTTTGTTTGATTTGTAAGGGAAAAATAAACCAAATATTTCTTGTAGCATATAATCTTCATATATAAAGTAATTCAAGCATTGCATCATACTCAAGTATATATTAAAATTTATGTTTTGTTGAACAGGCTGCTCTTGGAATCGCAAATCTTATAGTTATGTCTATGGTAGAAAATGGCCTGTCAGAACAAGAGGCACAAAAGAAAATCTGGATGTTTGACAAGTATGGTTTATTAGTTAAGGTAAGGTATTTAAAATTTGAAGAAGCAAAACAGCATATTATATTTTTAGTTGGATTTTTAAAATATTATTCCTTAAAGTCTTGTTTCTCATTGGAGTCTCCAAATTATACCAATTGGGACCTTCCACTCTCTTTTCAACAGGTGTCCCTAGTCTTGTTGTCTTTTACAAAGACTCCTGCTTCATATTTAATTAATAATCTCTATGTTGGCATCAGACTTACTCTTTCTTGCTTTGTTGTCTTGCTCTTAAGAGATCAAATGGCCATCGTACAAGTATGATCGTGTTTGACACTCCTAAAACTAGGTTTTTAATAGGAACTGAGAACTTCCTGATTAAATTACAGTATTGCAGTACTTTTGATATTTAAGCAGTAATTTTTTTTTAAAATTTTATTAATTTTTTTTTAAAATTTTATTAATTTTTTTTTTGAGATGAAGTCTCTCTCTGTCACCCAGGCTGGAGTGCAGTGGTGCGATGTCACCTCACTGCAACTTCTGCCTCCTGGGTTCAAGCGATTCTCCTGCCTGAGCCTCCCGAGGCCACCGTGCCTGGCCATGAGCAGAAATTCTTAACTCTTTGGAGATCATAATCCCCTGAAGCAATCTAATAAAAATCTGTGGACCCTTTCCCCAGGAAAAAAGCATGTGCTCCTGAAACCAATTTATGGATAATAAAGAGCTTATCTCCCAGATTAACTTAGTACCTTTGGGCCTGACTACCTTTGTTAGCATTGATTACCATTTTCACTAGATTAAGAATGTCATATATCTTCTGTGTAACACATTGAAATATAAGTAAACTGTTTCATAGTTAAACCAATCCAGTACACAATGCTGTTATATTTTTGTATGTACACATTAAAATATAATGGTATAGCTGTTGCTTGGCATTTACGTCTGTGGTGCAAGCTATCTAAATGTACTTTGCTCGAGTTCTAAAATCTTTTCTTGTTAGTTAGAACCAGTATTCTATTAGTAAAAAAAAAAAATGAAAAATTAAAGTATGTGAATGAAAAATCTTGAGTGCTTAAACTACATGTAATTTAAAATGTAATAGTAGTTATATACCAGACATTGTTATTGTTATAAGACTTTACATGTATTATCTCCTTTAATCATCTCAAAAAATCCTGTGAAGTTTTACAAATGAAGAAACAGTTTAAAAGGTCAACGGGGTTTTCCAAAATCATCAGCTTATAAGTGATGGAGGTAGGATTCAAAACCAAGTATCCTGACTGTGAAGCCTGTGCTCTGAATAATTAAACTGTGCTGCCTTCCAAAGAGGCTGTAACTACCATATTTACTAGTATGTAAGGCACAAGGATAAAACATCACATATTTAGAAGGCTATTGGGGGATGTATGTTTTGACTAGTAAACAGTTAGTTTGGTACTTCTTTTTGTAATGTTGGTTTTCATCAAATATGTTGTGATTCTTTAGCATATTGGTAGGTCAGGTCTAACACAGTATTGATAGCTACAATGTGTTTACTTAGCACTAAGTGAGAACCCTGTCCATCTCCATATTCATCATCAGATTATGTATTTCTTTTCCAGGGTGCAGGTAGCTTGGCCTATGGGCATTAGGCTTCCAGTGTCTCCTGATGACCCTAAACACTGCCCTTCATTTTGAAACTCTGAAAACAGTGACTTCTTATGTCACCGTTTGCTCAGCCTGGTTTTCTCAGCCGATTGATGATAGTGTCCTGCTTTTCTAGCCCCTGCAGGTTCTTATCTGGAGTTATCTTGGAGTTCTGATGGAAATACACTTTTTCAGAAGTCTTCTTTTTTACCAAAATAAGAATATGAACTTCTCAGTTGGTTTTTGCATTCAGTATGCTTTTATCTGCCTTAAATCTTTGAGAAGTTCTTCATTGTTCTAGTCTGTCAGTGATATCTCTTCTGGCTTTGTGGCATTACTAAGAATTTAACTTTTATGGTTTTTGACCTGGGATTTGGAAAGGAAAGCATGTTTCTTCATTCAGCCATCTTTAACCAGAATTCCCTGTTCCTCTTGTTTCTGAACTCTTGGTAGTACAAGTCCATGGTGTCTGTCTGCAATTCTGAAATCCTTAAAGGCTTTGAAATTCCAAAATTTTTTCCAAACTTTATTTTTGTGATCAATCTGATTGCCTTGAACTTACCTAGTAGCAAAACCTGACTCAAACTAATAAGAAGCTCTTTGTAATCTTAACCTTTTGTACTTGATGTGACTATTCAGAAGTTTGTTCAGTTGTGGAGTATCTGTTGGGAGGGAGAATATGTAATATTTGATATATGCCATATTGTATTTCTAAAATATGAAAAATTCTCAGCCAGGAGTGGTGGCTCATGCATGTGGTGGCTCAGCTTCCCACTTTGGGAAGCTGAGGTGGACGGATCACTTGAACCCAGGAGTTTGAGACCAGCCTGGGCAAGATGGCAAAACCCCATCTCTACAAAAAAATTAGCCGGACATGGTGCTGTGTGCCTATAGTTCCAGCTACTCTGGAGGCTGAGGTGGGAGGATCACCTGAGCCCGGGGAGGTAGAGGCTGCCACTGCACTGGGCGACAGAGTGATACCCCATCTCAAAATAAATCAATCAAATTAAATTAAATATGAAAATTTCTTAATTTAATTCCAAAACTCATCTACCCCAGATAAAGGACTGTAGGCTTTTGTGCCATATTGGACTTAGGAAGACCTCATAGTGTAAATGCATTTTTGAGAGGAATTAGAAAGTTTCTAGGAATAATGGTAGATTTGATTTTTGTTTTCTATTTGAGTTTATGGACATGATGAAGATAGAATTGGAAGATATGGGTTGAAGAGGAAAGTAAATGAAAATGAAAAGACATTTCTATTGTAGAAATGATGTCTTTTTATTTCATCCTTAATATGCATTGACTAAAAAAATACTATATTTTATCTCAAAATTTAGGGACGGAAAGCAAAAATAGATAGTTATCAGGAACCATTTACTCATCCAGCCCCAGAGAGCATACCTGATACTTTTGAAGATGCAGTGAATATACTGAAGCCTTCAACTATAATCGGTAGGTAAAGTTTTTCTGATAAATAATTTTGCTCCCTAACTGTATGTTGCCAGTCATAATTACCACGTAGGATTACTACAAATGAATTGGCAGTTTTACCTAGCTTTCAGCATGTACAATGTTTTCTTTGATAACTTTTTGGTTACCATGCATGAAATTCAGTTACCAGATGTTGCTTTATACTTTTAGGTCCTAGACACTGTGTAGTCGATCGTGCTTTGCTTTTAGAGTTGGTATGACTGTTGGACTCAAAACATGAAAAAGACCAAAGCCATTTGCAGATTTTACCAGGAAAATTCTATGCAGACTCAAAGTTTTCATGGGCAACAAAGCTGAAAACTTTTAAGTGTGTTTTGAGTCAGGCATTGCATAGATGCCATCAGACTATGCCATCATGGCATTACATTCTCAGCAGAAAATGTAGAAGTGTTTAAAAGAGGAGCTATTTAATTTTCTATATAGCTGTAAGTTTTTTTTTCTTGTTTTTTTGTTTTTTGGTTTTTTTTTTTTTGAGACAGAGTCTCACTCTGTCGCTCAAGCTGGAGTTGGCTCACTGCAACCTCCACCTCCCGGGTTCAAGCAATTCTCTTGCCCCAGCCTCCCAAGTAGCTGGGATTACAGGTACCTGCCACCACGCCCGGCTAATTTTTGTAATTTTAGTAGAGATGGGGTTTCACCATGTTGACCAGGCTGGTCTCGAACTCCTGACCTCAGGTGATCCACCTGCCTCAGCGGGTGAGATTCCATCTCAAAAAATAAATAAATAAAAATAAACAACCCCCCATTTTCCCCACTCCCCACCCCCTAACAACCACCATTCTACTTTTTCTCTCTATGAATTTAACTACCTCATATAAATGGAATGACATGGTATTTTTCTCTTTGTGACTGGCTTATTTTATTTAGCATAATGTCAAGTTTCATCCATGTGGTAGCAAGTTTTATCTTCCCAATTAGAGTGATGAAGATAGTCATACACTCTTTTTAAAAATTGGTTGGGCATGGTGGCTCACACCTGTAATTCCAGCACTTTGGGAGGCCGAGGCAGGCGGATCACCTGAGGTCAGGAGTTTGAGACTAGCCTGGTCAACATGGAGAAGCCCCATCTCTACTAAAAATACAAAAATTAGCCAGGCGTGGTGGCACACACCTTTAATCCCAGCTACCTGGGAAGGTGAGGCATGAGAATCACTTGAACCCAGAAGGGAGAGGTTGCTGTGAGCTGAGATTGTGCCACTACACTCCAGTCTGGGCAACAGAGTGAGACTCTGTCTCAAAAAACAAAAAGTTGAAAGAATAAAATTTCCCATAATTTACTATGTGTATAGTAGACAATAAATATTTAAGTGAGAACTTTCAGCATCTTACTTTTTTTTCTTTTCAGATTTGAGATTGTGTTCTCATAGATTTTGCATTGCTGAGATAGTGCCATCTTTGTAATGAGATATTACCTGTGTTTTTATTATTGTAGGCCTATTGTAGAAATGCTATTGATAAGCATTGCTTTTATACCTATAATGAAGTTGCTGTTTTTCCCCCTTACTTATTACAGGAGTTGCAGGTGCTGGCCGTCTTTTCACTCCTGATGTAATCAGAGCCATGGCCTCTATCAATGAAAGGCCTGTAATATTTGCATTAAGTAATCCTACAGCACAGGCAGAGTGCACGGCTGAAGAAGCATATACACTTACAGAGGTATTAATAATCACATGAATTGATATGTATATTATTTTCCCTCCACTAGCTTATTAGTTATACATTCTTACACAGTTGTTCTAGTGGTTTCCCTAGAGATTACAGCATGCATCTATGGGTGAACAAAGTCTGATATAAATTATTGCTTATACCAATTATGGGAAACAGGTACTTTATAACTCCATTGTAATGCCTTCACACTGTTTGCACTATTGTTGTGAATTTTAATTTTCTATGTATTTTAAACCCAAAATACATTATTGTTATATTTTACAAAAATTATTCAGATTTACCTACATTTTAATTTATTTATCACTATTCTTCCTGCAAGTGCTTCTACCTAGGATCATTTTCCTTCTACCAGAAGAATTCCTTTATTTAAGTGTAGGTCTTATGGTCTAATGAATTCTCTTGGTAATTTATTTTGCCTTCATTTTGAAGGATATTTTCACTCTGCATAGACATAAAATTTGGTAAATACTTGAGCATTTTGAAGATATCATTTTACTGTTTTCTGACTTTTGTTTTCTTTTTGATGATATATCATTGTCTTAGGTTTTTAACAGTTTGACTACGGCAGACATATGCGTGGTTTTCTTTGTATTTATTCCGCATGGGGATTATACTGCTCCTGAATCTGTGGCTTGATGTCTGTTTTTGGTTTTTGTTTTTTCTGTTTTGAAAAAATATCAGCCAGTATCTTTACTTTGGCCACATTCTCTCTCTCGTCTTATGGGACTCTAATTATATGGTTAGAGATATATCTCATATATCTTTTACACTGTTTTCTATATTTACTATCTCTCTTGCTCTGTGTGTTTCAATCTGGTGATTTCCTTTGGCCCTATTTTCCAGTTTGCAGATTCTCTGTTCAGCTGTGCTCATCTGTTAGGTTCTTAATTTTAGTTGCTGTATTTTTTCATTTGTAGAATTTCTGTTTTATCTGTAATTTCTTAATTTAGTAACAGACTTAAAATCATGTACTGTAGAAATAATCAATCTCTAAATACTGCTTTCTTGTACTCATATTTCATGAAACTTTTCTTTTTACTCTCTTCAAATGCATCTTCACCATCAGTGTTTGTCTTTTCTAAGGCTGTTTTTTTTGAGTCATCTGACGCTGTGGAGAACAAATTTTTATTTACATCCAAACTGTTTAAGATTCACTACTTTTAGATCTTTGACACTACCACGGGTTTATAGCCCAATTACAAATATCTGCCTATAAATCACTTGACATTTGGGTTTTTTTCCTACCATTCTGTAAGGATGTAGTTGTAATCTCCACAATTACTTTCTATATTGTTGTGGTAAGTGATCTGAGTGGCTCTAGGAAGTGATTTTTAAAGGCTTGTTTACAATGATGTCTAGCAGCTATAATTGCTAGATTACATCCTTGAGAATAAGTAATAAATCTGTGATACATTTTTTTAATCTTCACTCCTTTAAAACAAAGTTTTTTATAGTGGAAAAATATTATAGTATATCTCTCAAAAGCTAAGGATTCTTTTAAAAATATAACCACAGGACCGGGCACGGTGGCTCACGCCTGTAATCCCAGCACTTTGGGAGGCCAAGGCGGGCAGATCACGAGGTCAGGACCATCCTGGCTAACACAGTGAAACCCCATCTCTACTAAAAATACAAAAAAAATTAGCCAGGCGTGGTGGCGGGTGCCTTTAGTCCCAGCTGCTGGGGAGGCTGAAGCAGGAGAATGGTGTGAACCCAGGAGGCAGAGCTTGCATTGAGCCAAGGTCACACCACTGCACTCCAGCCTGGGTGACAGAGCAAGACTCCGTCTCAAAAAAAAAAAAAAAAAAAAAATATATATATATATATATATATATATATACACACACACACATATATGTATATATACACACACACCACAGTACTGTTTACCTCATAATTTGAACAATAATTATATCTTGTCATTTAATTTTTTTTTTTTTTTTTTTTTTGAGACAGAGTCTCTCTTGGTTGCCCGGCTGGAGTGTAGTGGCACAGTCATAGCTCACTGTAGACTCCAATTCCTGACTCAAGTAATCCTCTTGCCTCAGCTTCCTGAGTAGCTGGGCCTACAGGCAAATACCACCACACCCAGCTAATTTTTTTATTTTTATTTTTGTAGAGACAAGGTCTTACTTTGTTGGCCAGGCTGGTCTCAAATTGCTGACCTCAAGTGATCCCCCGCCTCAGCCTCCCAAAGTGCTGGGATTACAGGCGTGAGTCACCGTGTCCGGCCTGTTTTTGTTTTTTTTAATTGAGTGATGGATAGTGTAGAAAAAGAACTATAGCAATAATTTAAGGCTGTGAATAAAGTTATCTTTGGAGAAAGGGACTTTACTTTTTCGAGTAGATCACCATAATCCAGTCAGGATGTGGTCCACATGAAGCCTGGGGTATTTCCAGTTTGCCCTTTCTCCTGATATCCACCCCTTTGGGTATGAATCATCAAAAGTCCTGAGGTATTTATCAGCACCTCTCATCCTTAACGGTCCCTGAGCATCCATTTTCCTCTCAGTCATCATGAGACTTTGGGTAGCTTTGCTGTTCAGGGTCTCAGTCACAGCTTTTGATTTGGAAATCAGCAGTCATCCTGAGGGGAAAAGCTTCAAATGCTAGGCTCATATATCTTGCTTCCCTCTTCTTTTGAATCTTGGAAACCTCTCTTCCCCAACACCAAACTCTATCTTGTTAGGTCTCTACTTGCTTACAAAAATTTTTAAAAATGTATTTTATCTGGTTTTTTAAATTGTAACCAGAGGAAAATTTGGTATGAAACAACCCAGAAAATCATTGCCAAAGCAGAACTCTCAGAACTTCCTGAACTTAATATTCATACTCTTGATATATTTGGCATTCTTTTTTTTCCCATTGTTAAACACTGTGTAGGCCAGGCACAGTGGTTCATGCCTGTAATCCCAGTACTTTGGAATGCCAAGGTGGGCGGATCACTTGAAGCCAGGAGTTCAAGGTCTGCCTGGCCAACCCAAAATACAGGTGAAACCCTGTCTCTACTAAAAATACAAAAAAAAAATTAGCCAGGTGTGGTGGCTCACGCCTGTAGTCCCAGCTACTCAGGAGGCTGAGGCTGGAGAATAGCCTGAACGCAGGAGGCAGAGGCTGTGTAAGCCAAGATCGTGCCACTGCACTCCAGCCTGGGCAACAGAACAAGACTCTCAAAAAAAAAAAAAAAAAACCAGCAAAAAAACAACCTTTATGTTGACACATGTATTCTCTCAAAATTCCATTTGCTTCTGTGTGGCCACTCTGTTAGTCAAAATAAATTCTCATGACTGTTGGTTTCCAATTGATATAATAATTATTGAAATCTCTTCTTCTAAATCAATCACAAAATCACCATACAGATATTTAAAAATTAGTCTCTTTAGTATACTGTCTTATCTTTTTATTACTTTTAGCTTGATTGGCTGTCCTCTTCACCAGGCTTTACTACTTAAAACTAATGGTTATTGCTCCCCAAATTAAATCTTAGTCTTCTACAGTGACTATTTGGTAAATATATTAAATGCATTGTGGATCGTTGACATTTCCAAAATATAAAAAATTTAAGTGTTTCGAGCAGTAGTAGTATATCACCAGAAGACTGCTCATTTAAGAATTTTATTTTTTGAATAAATATTATTGTAATAATGTACGTTATTGGAATAAATAATTCCCCAAGGAGACTAGTTTGATATACTGTATTTCATCAGTTTTAAGATCAAGGATTGCTTGAGCCCATGAGTTTGAGACCAGCCTAGGCAACATAGCAAAACCCTGTCTGTACAAAAAATTTAAAAATTAGCCAAGCATGGTGGTGCACACCTGTGGTCTTAGCTACTTGGGAGGCTGAGGTGGGAGGATTGCTTGAGCCCAGGAGGTTGAGGCTGCAGTGAGCTGTGATCGTGCCACTGAACTCCAGCCTGGGCAACAGAATGAGACCCTGTCTCAAAAAATAAAAAATAAAAAGAGCATTGTGTCATAGCTTACTTTTACATAAATTCTTTCTTAGTGTTACATGAAATAATGCCATAGAATTTTGAGTAGTCGTCACCTGTTAAATTTTTAGTCCCCTTTTGTTTTCACCATGGAGGTGTTACTCCAACACCCTTTGCCACTCAGTGAGAAAAATACTTAAAAAAAAAAATCTTCATAGTTGAATTGCCAGCTGCTTACATAGACCAACTTGGACTTCAGAATAAGAATATACTATTGTCATTAAAACCTGGCCACATTTAAGCCATGGATTAATTATTGGGTTAAATGGGCAGGGAGGCAGGGATGATGACCTGGAGAATGTGAACTGCTATAGAATCTTGTCATTATTGAAGAGATTCCCAAGATCTTTCTAAATTTCCAAACTTACTGATATCATGAGAACATTTTTTCCATGATGTGCTATATTGTATAATCTACCTCATAAGACTATTAAAATTAATGGTGCCAGAAAAATAATTATGTACTTACTGTGATAACATGTATGACATTAACCACGAACTAACCTTAATCGTCAAAGAAACAAAATTTTTAGTCACAAGTAATGTTTAGAACAGATAGATAATTGTAATAGCTATCCATAGAATAGGTAGAAAATGATATAACAATATAGAGTTGCAAGTCTAAGGTAGTCAGCTGTGCCCTACTAACATAGTTAGCTTGCTTCTACTCTTAAACCTTGTATCATTTTGAAATGGAAAGTATGTCTTGTAAAAGTAATGCTTACTCTGCATTATTGACCTTCAGATTACCTGGAGTCAAATTCTTGAATGTTAAATCCACTAAAGCCAAGGGTCTACAATACTATAAAGAATAATAATGCCATTAATTCTCTTAGAAACACTGAATATGCCAGTAACATTTATTATATGCCATTATAGAGCATAGTATCAAAATTGGATAGATGTGACAAATTTGGAGAAGTATTCTTCTTTAACAAGGCATCAGGCCATTTGTTTTCCTGGACTGTGGTCATACCACATGCCTGTGTTATAAACTGCCTGCTGCTAGGTGTTATCGCATCACTGAAAACCTGTGGCTGTGGAGTTACAAAAAAATCTAGATTAAGATTTAACTACTACAGTTTTGTTGTGTGACTTTTGACAAAGTATTTGAAAATGTTAAAGGCTTAGTTTTTTGATTTTTTAAAATTAGTGAAATGGAGATGATGAAGTTTTCATGATGGCAAAATTAACTGAGTTAACACATATAAAGTACTTGGTAATTAGTTTTAGCAGATATACAGTAAATGACAGCCATTTGTTTTGGTATTTCCCCTTCATTCATAGGTGTTTATATTGGTCTTTATAATATGGAATGGTATTTATTGGCCATCTACATTTTAAATTTCTTTTTTTTTCTTTTTCTTTTTCTTTTGAGATGGAGTCTTGCTCTGTTGCCCAGGCTGGAGTGCAGTGGCATGATCTCGGCTCACTGCAACCTCTGCCTCCCGGGTTCAAGTGATTCTCCTGCCTCAGGCTCCTGAGTAGCTGAGATTACAGGCATGGGCCAACACACCCAGCTAATTTTTTGTATTTTTAGTAGAGATAGGGTTTCACTCTGTTGGCCAGCCATCTCAAACTCCTGGTCTCCAGTGATCTGCCCACCTCGGCCTCCCAAAGTGCTGGGACTGCAGGTGTAAGCCTCTGTGCCTGGCCTTAAATTTCTTAAAAATAAGTGTCTGGTTTTTAAATTTTTAGTAATAAATGATTTTTAACTTTATTAATTTTTATTTATTGAATGTATACTACACATAAAACAAACCTCATTTTAACAAAAGGATTGTAATGAAAAGATTGTTATATAGTATATTATGCCTTGTTTCCAGGTAATATATTGGTCTACTTTACTCCAGGACTTGATTTTGTATGAAATCACCTCAATTTTCTCATCCACAGAAAATAATAAAATTGAAGTTATTTCATTTTATTAACAGGGCAGGTGTTTGTTTGCCAGTGGTAGTCCATTTGGGCCAGTGAAACTCACAGATGGGCGAGTCTTTACACCAGGTCAAGGAAACAACGTATATATTTTTCCAGGTAAATGCCACCATTATTTATGTTATAGAGCAATAGTTAATTATGTAAAAATACTTAATGGAATTCTTTGGAATGGAAAATTGAAATAAGCAACAGTATTACAGAATTTTGGTATAAATGTACAAGGAAACTCAAGGAATTCATCGAATTCAGCATGCTCCATTTTCTCTGAAAATTTATTCATATTATTAATTAAATTTGTTTTTATTATAGAAATAATATATTGCATGATTTGTAAAAATGCAGAGGAACAGAATGGCACAAAATTATGTAACCCTCTCTATCTCCCCTTGGTGTACCTCCTTAATCATACATCTCAGAACCATTGTCAATAATTTGCTGGGAGTTTTTCTGGCGGTTACTATCGTGACTGATAGATTTATTTCCCAGGTTCAAGCAGTTCCCTTTCCTCAGCCTCCCGAGTATATGGGACTACAGGCATGCACCACCACACTCGGCTAATTTTTGTATTTTTAGTAGAGATGGGGTTTCACCATGTTGGCCAGGCTGGTCTCGAACTCCTGACCTTAGGTGTTCTGCCCTTTCCAGAGTGCTAGGATTACAGGTGTGAGGCACCAGGCACAGCCAGGTGTTCTTATTTTTTAAGATACAACCACTATACTGGTATCACACCAAAGGAAATTAAGAATAATTGCTTAATATCATTTATCATTAACTCAGTTCAACAACTTATTTTTATTCCCAATACCTTTTTTTATTCTAGAATTGCTCTTTCTAAATAGCTACTTTTAAAACAAAAACAGTTACAGTATTCTTTCAGCTTTTTCTGGAGAATTATTAGGATTCCTTTCAATATTTCTTCCTTTGTGCTGTATTTTCCGTAAATTTCTGGTGATCCTCAGTTGTCTCTTTCTTTTAAGCAAGATTATGTTGAGTAAAACAGGAATTTTGTATGATTTTCTTTTGCACTTGTGTCTTTTTTCTTCTGGTAGGTCTTTCCCTGACTAGCTGACAGCAGGCTCTGATTAAGATATGACAAGTAGACTTATAGTTTATATAGGCTGGCATCAGGCAAGCATGTATAACTGTTGTCAAAGTAAAGAGGGTATTTAGTCTGTAAATATCCTGGTGCTTTTCTATATTTTTCTCCCTTTTTTGCCCCTCATGTTTTCCTGTATGTCTCTTGAGACATAACTTCTATAATAGAAACTGTCCCGTCATCCATAATCTCCTTCTAGAACTTGATGATGTTCAAAATTAATGTGTTCTATTCAGTAACATTTCTATGGCCTAAAAGACATGAGGGTAGGAAAGGAAATACTTTTCTGCTGATTTTAACAAAGCTATTTTTTTAAACTTTTTTTTTAGTTTCAGGTTTGTTATATAGGTAAATTTTGTGTTGCAGGGGGTTTCATGTATAGATTATTTCATCACCCGGGTAATAAGCATGGTACCTGACAGGTAGTTTTTTGATCCTTACCCTCTTCCCGCCCTCTACCCTGAAGTAGGCCTCAGTGTCTGTTGTTCCCTTCTTTGTGTCCATGAATTCTTATCACATAGCTCCACTTGTAAGTGAGAACATACGGTATTTGGTTTTCTGTTCCTGTGTTAGTTCACTTAGGATAATAGCCTCCAGCTCCATGCATGTTACTGCAAAGGACATGATCTCATTCATTTTTATGGCTGCATAGTATTTTTTTTTTTATTTATACACATGGTGTATATGTGCCACATTTACGTTACCCAGTTTACCGTTGATGGGCATTTAGGTTAATTCTATATCTTTGCTATTGTGAATAGTACTGCAGTGAACATGCACATGCATGTGTCTTTATGGTAGAATGATTTATATTCTTTTGATTATGTACCCAGTAATAGGATTGCTGGGGTGAGTGGTTGTTCTAAGTTCAGCAAAACCATTTTTTATATCATACCTGAGTATTAAGGAATTTAGCAGTTGATTATGTTTATATAACACTTTAAAGTCCTAACTTTAATAACAGTTGTGGATACCATAAATATAGACATTAAAAATGACCTGGCCAGGCATGGTGGCTCTCGCCTGTAATCCCAACATTTTCGGAGGCCGAGGCAGGAGGATTGCTTGAGGCCAGGAGTTTGAGACCAGCCTGGGCAACATAGTGAGACCTTGTTTCTTCCAAAAATTAAAAAAATTAACCAGGTGTAGTGGTGCACACCCCTAGTCCCAGCTAGTCAGGAGGCTGAGGTGGAAGGATCGCATGAGCCTGGGAGGTCCAGGCTGCAGTGAGCCATCATCATGCCAGTGCACTCCAGCCTGGGCAACAAAGTGAGACTGTCTCAAAAAAATAAAATAAAATGACCTGGCATTTGAGGTAGAAATGAGCCTAAAGACAGGAGGATTGGCTGAAAGTCTGTTTATAAAGCAACTTAAAAAAAAGACGTTAATATTTGAATGACCTAGTTGAGCAACTATAACAACTGGATGAAATTTTTTTTAAAGACCTTAAAAGGGTCAAAGGGATAAGATACTGACTCTAATGGAATATTGGAGAATTCTGGACCAAAGTTAGGGAGGGAACTAATGCACAGAGCCAGCTTTTGAAGACAGTTTTACAGTGGAAACATAGACCAGGAAGAAAGTGGCTCAGAGGTACAGCTGTGCTTTTCATGGAAGGTGGACAGGATCGGCACCATGTCTGAGTCTGGCACTACCTCCCACTCTGGACTGAAACCCTAAAGTGCTGTACCTTGGATTGGGGGTATAGTTTGCAGCAGCAATGGGTGATTTAGAAAACCTCAAGCCTCTGTTCAGGACTGCCAGTGCCCACAAGTGCCCAGCAGAAGCAAACAAAAATTTCTCTGAAATAAGATAATGCCATCCTAGTCCTCAAATTATTTTTATAAATTTTCAAGTACAACCTAAGTAGAAAAATAAAAAAAAGATAATGAGGCACATAAAGAGACATAACAACAGAAGCCAAAACCAGCGAAAACAAGAAAAACAGACATACTGAAACCCTAGATAAAACGTAAATGCTATGAAACAAATATGCTTATTAGGTTTATAGAGATACAAGCCAATCTTGAAAACTTAGACAAGTACCACTAAATTCTAGAATTGAAAAATGTAGTAATCTATAAGAACTGAGTGAGCTGGGTGTAGTGGCTCATGCCTGTAATCCCAGCACTTTGAGAGACCAAGGTGGAAGAACTGCTTGAGCCCAAGAGTTTGAGACCAGCCCTGGCAACATAGTGAGACCCCCATCTCTACAAAATTTAAAAAAAAAAAAAAATTTAGCCAGGCATAGTGGCATATGCCTGTAGTCCTAGCTATTCAGAAGGCTGAGATGAGAGGATCACTTGAGCTTGGGAGTTCAAGGCTGGAGTGAGTCATGATTGGGCCACTGCACTCCAGCCTGGGTGACAGAGAAAGACCCTGTCTCAAAAAAAAAAAAAAAAAAAAAAAAGAAAAACTGAGTGAATGAGGCTTATGGCAGATTAGACCAGAGAGAATTAATCAACAGCAAAATATCTCTGAAGAAACAATCCAGAATGCAGCACAGAGAGACCAAAAAAAAAAAAAAAAAAAAACAGGTAAGGGACATACATTTCATTGATAGGTCTTTAATTGAAGTTCTAGAAGAAATGAGAATGAAGCAGAGGCAACATGTGCCAGCCTCATGGCTGAGTTTTTTTTAGAACTGGTGATTGACAATCAATATTCAAAAAGCTCACAGAAACCCATGTGGGATGCATAAAAAGAAATCTACATCTAGGAACATTATTGTGAGGCTTCAGAATCACCACAAAGAGAAGAATATGAAAGCAGCCAGAACAAAAAGATTTCCTTCAAAGAAGTGACGGTTAGACTGACAATAGACTCCTTAGTGACAATAAGATACCAAGGCAGTGGAATGACCTATTAAAGTTGCTTATGGGAAATACTTGCCAACCTAGAATTCATTACACAGTGAAAATATCCTTCAAGAATTAAGGCAAAATGAAGACATTTTTCAGAAAAAAAACCGGGGATTCACCACCTGGCAGACAGTTTTTATATTAAAGGAAAGGAAATTTTGTTCCTTAGGGAAAAAGAAAATAATCCCACATAGAAACTCTAAGGTGTAGGAAGGAATGAAGAGCAAAGAAAGTTATGAATAAGTGGGTGGGTACAACAAAATGAATGTTGTTTATATAGGGTGAAACAAACATCACATGGGATTTTGTAAAATATATATGGAGAGAATTAAAATGCACAACAACAATAGCTCTGTTTATAGAGTTAAGCTGTTACGAGGGACTTACATTGATTGGCAGGAAGGTAAATTAAAAATTATAATGTGGAGCTGGGGACGTTGGCTCACACCCATAATCCCAGCACTTTGAGATGTCAAGATGGGAGGATCACTTGAGGCCAAGAGTTTGAGACTGGCCCTGGCAACATAGGGAGACTGTGTTTCTACAAAAAAAAAAAAAAATTTAATTAGCCAGGTGTGGTGACATGCGCCTGTAGTCCCAGCTACTCCAGACACTGAGGACGGAGGATCACTTGAGCCCAGGAGTTTGAGGTTACAGCAAGCTTTGGTCGTGCCACCGCACTGTAGCCTGGGCAATAGAGCGAGACCTTGTCTCAAAAAAAAAAATTTAATGTGGAATGTTGGTAGTTAAAGATGCATGATATAAATTTTAGGATAACCATTAAAACACTACGAAGACTTCCTGTTTATGGTAAGGTAATGTTGGGATGAAATGAAACAACAAAAATCCGAAAAGCAAGAAAAAAGAGGGAAAGGAACATAGACAAGATGAGATGAGAGTGATGAGACTAAGTGTTTGGGGGCTAAATCTGCCCCAATTACTTAAAAAAAAAAAAACAAAAAAAAACTAAAAATAAAAGTAAAAACTACATTAAATCTAGATGGACCACATTCTCTACTTAAAAAAAATGCTATTAACCATGTGATCTTCTCAGCCATGAGGTAATCTGGTGACTACCCTTCCTCGAAGCCAGTTGGGATATTCTTTGAATAGAGTAAAACAGAGTTTCTAGGCTGGGAGACACCAGACATAGTTGAGGACAGAGGTGCTAGAAAATAGGAAGTTTAAAAGCATGTGCAGTGATGCTCAGAGGAGGTAAACCCCACCCTCATGCTCGTAGCTTCCAATCATTTTCTCTAGTTCTTAACCCTTAAATGTGAGAAATGCTTGAAGATTACTAGTCATCTGAGTCAAGTCTCTTTATTAAAGATTTTCGTAAAAGAGACCAAAGCAGACAAACAGAAAAAGACATCTTGGGGAAAAAAAACAAGGATAATGGGAAGAGAAGGAAAGTTTTAAAAATTATCAATATCCTCAGGGGGACAAAATACTATATCCTATAAACAAGACAGATTTTTATTTAAAAAAAAAATTAGAAAGCAAAACAAGCTCCTAAAAATAAAGTTTGATAGCAGAAAGAAGAAAAAGATGAGTTAAGTTACCTAAGAAGAGAGCAAAAGACAGGAGAAGGAAAATAAAATTAGAGAGCCAATCCAAGAGGTACAATATCAGAAAATATAAATGTCAGGGAACAAGAACAGAAAAATGGAGGGAAGTGAATCCCCAAGACTTCACGAACATTTCCCAAAACTGAAAGACTCATGTTTTCAAATAGGAAGCGCCTACTCACTGAATGCTAAACGTGATGAGTTAAAATAATGCACATCAAGGCACAGTGTTATGAAATTGCAGACCATTAGGTATAAAAATAAGGATCTGGCTGGGCACAGTGGCTCATGCCTGTAATCCCAGCACTTTGGGAGGCCGAGGCAAGAGGATTGCGTGAGTCCAGAAGTTTGAAACCAGCCTGGGCAACATAGTAAAACTCTGTCTCTACAAAAAATAAAAAAATTAGCCAGGTGTGATGGTACATGCCTGTAATCCCAGCTACTCAGGAAGCTGAGGTAGGAGGATTGCTTGAGTCCAGGGAGGTTGAGGCTGCAGTGAGCTGCGATTGTGCCACTGTACTCCAGCCTGGGTGACAGAGTGAGACCCTCTTGCCAAAAAAAAATTTTTTTAAAGGGATCCTACATGCATCCAGAGATTAAACGAAAACAATCACCTAAAAAGGCTCTGAACTCAGATTAATGCTTCTCACTAGCACTGGAAGCTAGATGGTATTGGAATAATACCTCACAGTTCTGAAGGAAAAATATTTCCAAGCCAGAATTCTAAACCTAGACAAACTATCAAATATAAGTAGAAAGAAGTAAACAAACACATTTTCAGAAATGCAAGATTTCAAAAAATATATATCTCCCATGTACTGTTCTTCAGAAAGCCTTGGGAGAATGTACCCTACCAAAAGAGGGAGTAACAAACTAGGAAAAGTTGAATTTAGGAAATGGAGTCAACTTAGAAGCAAAGAGGCCCATAATGATAAAGGGGTTTTCTAGGATGACAGCTCCATAGCTGGAATGGGGGACAACCAGACCAAAATGGAGCTTTAGCAGATTTATTCTAGAGCATGAAATTTGAGAATATATAAAGTAGCTAAAATAGAAGAAAATGTAGACAGTTGAGTGAGAGTTCAAGGGTGAAATAACAATGTTAAATACTAAAAAATCAAAGTAAAGGAAAAAGGACAATTATTAACTTCAGGAAAGACAAAGTTATGCAGAAAAGGAAAAGTAATCATGATATAAATATTGAATATTGATTGAACCAAAATTATGCTCTAACTATATTGGGAAGAAGAAAGAAAGCTGAAAATATGAAAGAGCACTAAATACTTACTCCTACAGGAAGGAGTCAGTGATCTCCAAAACAGAAAACGCAAGATCAGCACAATAAGAGAAGGCAAAAAAAGAAAAAAAAAAAAGAGAGAGAAAAATCACAAGAAGCATAAGTTATTTAAGAGTGGGAGAGTTAAACAATCAGCTAAAAAAAATTGAAAGTCATTGCCTCTGTAGAGCAAGAAGTGGAGTGTTAGAGGTGGGCTGGGAACTGCGGTTAAAACAAACGTTGATGAATTGTATTTGTCATTTTCATAAATGTAAAAACTAAACTGAGAAAAGCCATTTGATATTTCTGAAATTACTTAGCGAATAAGAATTATTAAAGATTGTTTGATTTTAACTCAGATTTCTGTTTCTTCTTGGCTGTTTTCTGTTTGGGGGGAGCTGTTTGTGATGTGGATGGATTACCATTTATTTGCCTGAATATAGGAATTTACTTCTTTCATAATTTGAAAAGTGACCATACTAGTAAACTTTAAAATGTGTTCTAGGTGTGGCTTTAGCTGTTATTCTCTGTAACACCCGGCATATTAGTGACAGTGTTTTCCTAGAAGCTGCAAAGGTAAATGTTTTAAATGTTGTTTATTTTATAAAGGATGAATTATGAAGATGAGTAGATCTGAAAATTAAAAGCAGAGAGAGAATGGGTTAAATCTGCCTTATTAATGAAAAGGAAGTTACTCATAAATTACTTTTGTGATTTGCCTATTTATACATAAAATTAATTTTTTTAATCATGACTTTTAAATTTTTGTAAACTGAATCCTTTCTTTTAATAACACTTAGACTATACTTGCAATTTGTATATCTGAATATATTGTGACAGCATAGATAACTCCTTGCATGTTTTTAATGGACAAGTACTGGTATTATTTGGAGTGCTGGCCTATGGGAGCTCCAGACTTTGAAGTATTTCTGAAGAACTCACATTAATACAATCAATGTCTGTGTTCAAAGTAACCATTGCAATTAAGCCAAACTCTACATGTGTAATATAAAGCAGAATATAATCAATAAGTCTTTAAATCTGGTTATTTATTGTTTAGTGATGAACAGTTTTAATTTCTGCAGTGGTTTAAGTGTATTCCTTCAAGAAATAAGAGGAATTATATTACCTGTATTACTCTCTGTTTCCCCAATGCTTTTTCCATTTTACTGGGTCCTTATTCTGTTACTTAAATAAACAAAAGCAAAATGCTGTTTTTCTCTTCAGGCCCTGACAAGCCAATTGACAGATGAAGAGCTAGCCCAAGGGAGACTTTACCCACCACTTGCTAATATTCAGGAAGTTTCTATTAACATTGCTATTAAAGTAAGTAATAACTTAAACTTCTTCACATTAATTTTAATGACATTTTCTTATACAAGAAATACAGGCCGGGCGCGGTGGCTCAAGCTTGTAATCCCAGCACTTTGGGAGGCCGAGGCGGGCGAATCACGAGGTCAGGAGATCGAGACCACGGTGAAACCCCGTCTCTACTAAAAATACAAAAAATTAGCTGGGCGTGGTGGCAGGCGCCTGTAGTCCCAGCTACTCGGAGAGGCTGAGGCAGGAGAATGGCGTGAACCCGGGAGGCGGAGCTTGCAGTGAGCCGAGATTGCGCCACTGCACTCCAGCCTGGGCGACAGAGCGAGACTCCGTCTCAAAAAAAAAAAAAAAAAAAAGAAATACAGATGTATTAAGATAAATCTGAAACATCTAGAAGGCTGCAAAGAAGAAATTTTAGGCCCATATTCTTACTACCAGAATATAACACACATGATTATTTTGGGTTTGTTGCCTTCTAGTCTTTTTTCTTTGCAAACACATGCATGCATACACACATGCATGTAGTCACTTGTGACTTTTTGAAAAATTATTTTAAAGAATAGAGATAGGGGTCTCCCTGTGTTGTCCAGGCTGGTCTCTAACCCCTTGGCCTGAAGCGATCCTTCTGCCTTGGACTCCCAAAGTGCTTGGATTACTGGCGTGAGCCACAGCACCTGACCTGTGCCCATTCTTATAGTTGGTTTCTTACTGCACTTTTTCCACTTAATATATTGTAAGCCTTTTCCATGTAACTTAAATAATAATTCTCATGTATGTGATCATTAATGCTGCATGGCATTCTCTTTATTATTTTATCAAAATGTTTCATCATTTCTCTGTTTTTGGACATTTAAGTTTTTAGCTTCTTATTGTTAGAAATAACACTGTAGGCTGGGCGCAGTGGCTCACACCTGTAATCCCAGCACTTTGGGAGGCTGAGGCGGGTGGATCATCTGAGGTCAGGAGTTCGAGACCAGCCTAGCCAGCAAGGTGAAACCCCATCTCTACTAAAAATACAAAAAAAGTTAGCCAGGCATGGTGGTGGGCACCTTTAATCCCAGCTACTCTGGAGGCTGAGACAGGAGAATCACTTGAACCTGGGAGAAGGAGGTTGCAGTGAGCCGAGATCGTGCCATTGCACTCCAGCCTGGGCCACAAGAGCAAAACTCCATCTCAAAAAAGAAAAAAAGAAAAAAAAAACAGTGTAATGAACATCTATCTTTACAGATAAATCTTTGTGTGTATTTGTGATGGTTTCTTTTTTTTTTTTTTTTTTTTTGAGACAGAGTCTCGCTCTGTCACCCAGGCTTGAGTGCAGTGGCGGGATCTCGGCTCACGGCTCACTGCAACCTCTGCCTCCCAGGTTTAAACAATTCTCCTGCCTCAGCCTTCCAAGTAGCTGGGATTACAGATGCCCACCACCATGCCCAGCTAATTTTTTGTCTTTTTGGTAGAGATAGGCTTTCGCCATGTTGGTCAGGCTGGTCTCAAACTCCTGACCTCAGGTGATCCACCTGCCCTGGCCTCCCAAAGTGCTGGGATTACAGGCGTGAGCCACCACGCCCGGGCTGTAATGGTTTTTTTTGCGATAAATTCTAAGCTTAAGAACAAAGGTTTTTAAGGTGTTTTAAGGCTTCTGATGCATATTGTCAAATGATCTCTTTAGAAAAAGTACTGATTTACATTGCAGCAATTAGATATGAGTGTATCTTTTTCCACACTTTTGCCAATACTTAGAATTATTTTTTTAATCTTGCATATTTAATAGGTAAAACTGTTTCTCATTATTAAGGCATTATTAGTGAGATTGAAGAATTTTTTGTGTTTATTCAACAATTGTGTTTCTTCAACGAACTACTTTTTCATGACCTTTGCTCTTTTTTATGTTGGATATTTGCCTTTCTACTTTCTGGCTTTGATTTCTGAGGGCTTTTTATATATTAAGTGTAGTGATCCTCCTGTTTGCTGTGGTGCAGATATTTTCCCATTTGTCATTCGTTTTAACTTTATAGAATTGTTTGACATGTCTTTTAAAAGTTTTTTATGGAATTATTTGTTTATTTTGTGGATTCTATCCTCACCTTTTATGAATATTGATGCCTTCTCTCACTCCAAAATCGTAACTGTCTACTTGCATTTTCTAAAATAAAACTTTTTTAATCTCTCTGGGATTTATTTTAATGTATGATATGAGAAAGGGAAACATTTTTTCCTGAGTAGTTAACCAGTTGTCGCAGCATTATTTATTGATTAATGCATCCGTTGTTTACAGTTAATTGGGAATTGAATCTGTTCCTGGGATTACTATTCCTGACCATTTTTGTTTACTATCTGACACTGTTTTAAATTTTATAATGTGTATAATGTAACATTTAGTACTTTAACTTTCCCATCATTATGCTTTTTCAGTATTTTCTTGACTGTTCTAAATTATTTTCTTTTGGACAAGTTTTTGCATCTGCTTTTTTAATTTTAAAAAACTCTGCAACTTTGTATGAAATTGTTACATTTATAAATTGGTGAAATTGGGTCTTTCAGTATTGAGTATTCTCCAATCACTATCTCTCTTTACTTATTAAGATGTTTTTTAAAAAGTCTTTTAATATAATTTTGTTTTCTTCATCTGAATATGGCATTTTTACTTTTTTCTAAATATTTTTAAATTTCTGTCATTTAAAAATGTTTATATATTTATAAATATATAAATATATAATATTTATATATATTTATATATTATATATTAATAAAAAGGTATATAAGACTTTTTTTTCTTTCCAAGTATTTTCTCATTGATCATTTCTAATATATAGGAAAAGGCAGGAATAATACTAATTTGAAAAAATTCATTTTTATGAATTTACCTGATGACCAGCTTTTTGAACAATCTTATTTTAATAGTTTTTCATTTCATTTGGAATTGTTGAGTTTTTAATTGTCTGCAAGTAATTTTTTCTTTTTTTAATATGCATAGTCTGTTTTTCTCTAACTATGAACTAGCTGAAACTGCAGAATAGTCTTAAGCAATTAGGTTGATAAGGGTATTCTTGTATTTTTTTTTCAATTTAGAGGCAGAGTCTATATTGCCAACCTGATCTCAAACTCCTAGGCTCAAGTGATCTTCCTACCACAGCCTCCCGAGTAGCTAGAGGCACATGCCACCACACCTTGCTAACATCTTTGTATGTTAATATTAAATATGATGCTAGCTTTTGATTGAAATAAGTATTTTCTACTTTTTAAAAGAAGTAGTCTTCTATTTCTAGATTACTAAGATTTTTCTTAAGCATTAGGATTGACTGTGGAATTTATCAGCCACAATTTCAACTTCTATACAGTTGATCATAAAATTTTATCATTTTGACTATTAAATTTATTTATTTATTTATTTTGAGGCAGAGTTTTACTCTGTCACCCAGGTTGGAGTGCAGCAGTGTGATCTCAGCTCACTGCAACCTCTGCCTCCCAGGCTCAAGCGATCCTGCCACCTCAGCCTCCCAAGTAGCTGGGACCCCAGGCGTGCACCACCATGTCCAGCTAATTTTTTTTTGCATTTTTGGTAGAGACGGGGGTTTGCAGTGTTGCCCAGACTGGTCTCGAACTCCTGAGCTCATGAGATCTCCCACCTTGGCCTGCCAAAGTGCTGGGATTATAGATGTGAGCCACTGTGGCCAGCTTTGACTATTAATTTTATTATTGCATTATTTTGGTGCCTATAACCTAAGCAAAGATTGGGAATTGGTAAAGGATGGTATGCTTAGGGAATAATAGTTGAGCCTGGGGGAACAGGTAGGGAAATGGCATAAAAGAAAATTTGAAAGTTGTATTAAAGCCAGCTGTACAAATATACAAGTGCCAGGCTAAGGAGTATAATTACCTTCTACTGCAAAACAGTTGAAGATTTTAGAGCCCAGAACTAGGATGATAGAGTCCAACTTTAGAATTTATAGAATATTACAGGTGGGAGAGATTTTGGAAGATATTGGTCAGTTAAGAGATTACTGGGCCAGGCACAGTGGCTCACTTCTCTATTCACAGCACTTTCAAAGGCCAAGGCAGGAGGATGGCTTGAGGCTCTAAGTTTAAGACCATCCCTGGACAACAAAGCAAGATCTCACCTCTACCAAAAAAAAAAAAAAACTAGCCGGGCACAGTGATATGTGCCTGTAGTCCCACCTACTCAGGAGGCTGGGGTGGGAGGATCACTTAAACACAGGAGGCCAAGGCTGCAGTGAGCCATGATCATACCACTGCACTCCACTGTGGGTGACAGAGCAAGACCCTGTCTCTAAGAAAGAAAAAAGAGAGAGAAATAATTGGTATGTCTAAATGAGAGGTAGTACATGAGGTCATAGAAGGAGACCTCTGCTTAGGATTAGTATAGGAACACAGGCCCAGGTTCATGTCTCCTTGTGTTTCCCCAGAGGCAGGAGTAGAGAGTGTGCTGTGTCTGCAGTGGCATAGGCTTTTCTTTTTAGAAGCAAATAAGAAAGTGGTGAGTAGAGGAGGCAGAGCTTTGTGTCTGTCCCCACCCCAAACAGCCACTGATTCACCCCTTTGGCTCTATGAGCAGGGCTGTATATGCTCCTCTGACAGCCACCAGTCACCTCCTGCATGCCTCCAGGACCAAGGGGAGCTTTCTCCAATCTCATGCCTTGCCTGTAATCTTTTTCTGTGGGTACCACCAGCCTGTGGGAAAGAGATTTGCAGTGATTGTGAGCCCCCCCTTATGTCTAAAGCTTGCAGTTGTTCCAGAATAAAACACTAGCTCACGTTGACCTTTGGCAGTTCCTTAAAATTTTAGCTGACTTCTTATTGTATGCATGGTGGCCGCTGCCCCATTCTCCCTCCCATGCTCTGCCACAAGTGAGAGTTTGTGTGTCTAGTCTGCCACCTTCTCTCCTTCATTCTTTTATTTATAAATTTATATTTTTTATTTATGTTAATTATGCTGCTCACTGGCTTCAGAACACCTCCCACTGCCCCTCACATCAGGCAGGCCACGTGTTCAGCTCTCCAAGGTCGGAAGGAATGAGGAAAAGTGTGTTTATTCCATCCTCCTGGAAGCAAAAATCTCTGCCTGTCTTTTTATATCATTCCTGTTTTTCCTGTTTAGTACAAAAACTGAGAAGAGCAATTTGGTCAACAAACTGTACTAATGACATGTGTTATGTTTATTTGGCCCTTGGGTTTTTTGTTTGTTTGTTTGTTTTTGAGATGGAGTCTCAACTCTGTCACCCAGGCTGGAGTTAAGTGGTGCAATCTCAGTTCAACACAACCTCTGCCTCCCAAGTTCAAGTGATTCTCCTGCCTCAGCCTCCTGAGTAGCTGGGATTACAGGTGCCTGCCACCACGCCTGGCTAATTTTTGTATTTTTAGTAGAGACAGGGTTTCACCATGTTGGCCAGCCTGGTCTCAAACCCCTGACGTCAGGTGATCCACCCGCCTCAGCCTCCCAAAGTGCTGGGATCACAGGCGTGAGCCACCACGCCCAGCCAACCCTTAGGTTTTTAACCTCAGATCTTTATTGCAGTTACCTGCCACTGAGGATCTAGCCCTTCCCTACTTCTTTTTCCTAGTCAGTGATAATAAAATATTAGTAAAATATGTTTTCTATAATGGAACAGAAAACAATTGAACACATTTTCTATCACAAAATACACTGAGATTGAGCTCTTGGTACCAAGGATTATTTTTTAATCACCATCTTATTCTGAGATTTTTCTTTTAGAAAGTTGAAATATGAAACTTTAATAATGGTTACCATTTGGAAAGAGAATTAGAGGAGGAGAGTGACATCTTATAATTGTTTGAATTTTTTCTACCATATGTCACTACATTTTTTTAAGTTAAAATAAAACGTGCCGGGCATGGTGGCTCATGCCTGTAATCTTAGCACTTAGGTAGGCCGAGGCAGGCAGATCACCTGCGGTCGAGAGTTCAAGAGCAGCCTAGCCAACATGGCAAAACCCCATCTCTACTGAACATACAAAAATTTACTGGGCGTGGTGTTGCATGCCTGTAGTCCCACCTACTGGGGAGGCTGAGGCAGGAGAATTGCTTGAACCCAGGAGATGGAGGTTGCAGTGAGCTGAGATCGCGCCACTGCACTCCAGCCTGGGTGACAGAGCAAGGCTTCATCTCAAATAAATAAATAAATAAATAAATAAATCCATAACAGAGCAAGGCTCCGTTTCAAATCAATCAATAAAACCATGACTTGAGAACTTTACTGTGTGAGAGGCGCTGTGCTACCCTGTGAGGAAGCGTTTCATATTCCTCATTTTATATCAGAACTGAGGCTCAAGGGCTTATTCTCACCATCAATCATGGTATGTGGCTTGGGTGTAAAATTTGAAATTCACTCAAGCCACCTTTGGTGGGGAGTAATCGAGCTTACTGTTGAGGGTCTAATATCTAGACTCACAATGCTTTAGGTTTGAAACAGCTCTCAAGTAACTACCTTGGGCAAGTTGCTTAAACTCTCATTCCTCATATGCAGAATGAGAATAATGATACTACTTATCTCCTGGGGTTCTTGTCGAGAGTAAAGGAGGTATCCTTGTAAAACACATAGAAAGTGCCTGGCACTCAGTGATAGTGGTGTCAGTTCCCATGTATAGGTTCTAGCCCTGACTTCACATGACCTTATAGTTCTAGTGTCTAAATCCTGATTTGTAATAATTACTATGCCTCTTAATCCAAATTCTAGAGCAGAAACCTCTCTCTCACCTTGGGTTAGGTTTTTCTTCCTGGTCAAGTTGGTTATGATTAGGAAATAGTCTCTGTGGCCCTCTAGAAAGGCCACTCTTTCAGCAAGACTGGGAGGAATGACATAGGCTGGGCAGGTTATCTAAATGTATTTACTAGAATGACACAGTGGAACTTAAATGTGTTTGGTTTTATCTTTTAAACTTCCCATAGTTTCCAAATGTTTTGAAAGGAGTCAAAGCAATGTTATTTTTTATTTTGAAAAAAGAAAAATGCCATTCTTCTAAACTTATTTTCCCGCGTTATAATAGTACGTTGTCTCTCTAATAGGTTAATACTCAGAGCCTACACAATAACCTTATTTATTTTTCAGGTTACAGAATACCTATATGCTAATAAAATGGCTTTCCGATACCCAGAACCTGAAGACAAGGCCAAATATGTTAAAGAAAGAATATGGCGGAGTGAATATGATTCCCTGCTGCCAGATGTGTATGAATGGCCGGAATCTGCATCAAGCCCTCCTGTGATAACAGAATAGAAGCACTCCCCTGATAAATACTATCTGTGCTCCAGGGAACCCCTTTTTTCAGACAAGAAGAGATAATGTCCTCAGTTTTATGGTGTTTTCTGTGTTTTGTTCTCCCCGACCACTTTGGTTGACGTATTTTTTCCATGCATCTCCACATCTGTTGGGGTAGACGTGTTGATTGATTGCATTGCCCACCAGCACCCTACAATCAGATAGTTGTGATGCTTTAATTCTAACATACAGCCCATACCACATCCAGGAGATGTAAAAAGTGTGTTTGTGAATGTCTTCACTTGTACTCTAATTCAGACTTGCCAAAGTATTTGCTATTTACTATTATGGGTAATACTCTTCTCTCGCCTAGTTCTTTTAGAGCTACTAAAATAGAAATTTACTTTTATGGATAGAAGTACAGAATTTTGAGAAGAAACTAAATTTTCACCAAATTTTAAGGAAAAATTGTCAGTATCTAAAAATGTCTTATATATCTGCTTCATCTTACCTTCATACTCTGAAATTCCCTTATAGCAGACAGAGCTAGGGAAATATTAAAAATTTACCCTATTTATTTTCTGGAACTAAATCAAGCCTTAACTATAACATTATGAGAGTAATGGGAACTACTGCTGGCTTTGAATAAATAAAAGTCATTGTTTTCAACAGTGTATAAAAATCATAGTGTAACCTTTTTATTTAATAAATATCTTACATTTAATTGCTTCAGTTATGCTATCTTATTGCCCAACTAGAAATTTAGATTTGCTTATGAAAAACACATATTTTTGTTACTTCTAGATGATTCTAGGAGGGAGTATAAGATACCTAATTCATATGGGAACATCACATGACTTTTTAAATCTAAATTAGTCATGCTTCACATCAAAATGAGTCATATTTAACTGGAGAAACTATGCCCTTATTCCAGAACTGATGCTGTTTATTACTTGAGATAATTTTGGAATGTTACTATGATACTGTTTCTTTGAATATCATTAGTAGTGACAACTCTTTCTCCATTGAAGGCAGACTTAATTTTTTTAAATCACCAAGATTAATTTAGAGCTAAGTGGGGATGAATAAGGTTGGTGTTCATCCAGGAAATGCCTTTTTTAATCCCAGTAAAATGGGTAATAATGGCTACTGAGAACCGTTTTCTTGTGTGGCTTGCATATTGAAGAATTCTAAAGGAAAATGTATCTGCCTACCGTGGTTGCTTTTAGGGAAGAAAACTTTTAAATGCTCATTCTAGGATAGTAACAACAACAGATAATTCATCGATAATATGAGCATGCACAGTATTTGATATTGCTTTGTAGGAAAAAAGAGACTTCATTTTTTTCATCATCTGCCTATGGATACAAATTGATTTTTTTCTTTTTTCTTTTTTTTTTTGAGACAGAGTCTCACTCTGTTACCAGGCTGGAGTGCAGTGGTGTGATCTCAGCTCACTGCAACCTCTGCCTCCCAGGTTTAAGGGATTCTCCTGCCTCAGCCTCCCAAGTAGCTGGGACTACAGGCACACGCCACCACGCCCAGCTAATTTTTGTATTTTTAGTAGAGACGGGGTTTCACCATGTTGGCCAGGAGGGTCTTGATCTCCTGACCTCGTGATCCACCCACCTCAGCCTCCCAAAGTGCTGGGATTACAGGGGTGAGCCACCGTGCCCAGCCAATTTTTTTTTTTTTTTTTTTTTTGAGACAGTCTCCCTCTTGTCACCCAGTCTGGAGTGCAGTGGCACGATCTCTGCAACCTCTGCCTCCTCAGTTCAGGCGGTTCTTCTGCCTTAGCCTCCCAAGTAGCTGGGATTACAGGCACCCGCCACCACACCCAGCTAATTTTTGTATTTTTAGTAGAGATGGGGTTTCACCATGTTGGCCAGGCTGGTCTCAAACTCCTGACTTCAGGTGATCCACCCACCTTGGCCTTCCAAAGTGCTGGGATTACAGGCGTGAGCCACCACACCTGGTCCAATTCATCATAATTCTGAATATGATTTAATAATTTTAAAATGGTTGCAATGGCATTGCCATTTGGAGTATGGGAAAATGCAGTTGGTTAATTCATTGAACAGATGAGTAAAGTCAGAAGTCTTTTTCATAACATATGGTCACAATTCCTTTCTTTTAATTAAAGACAAAAGGCTTATGGGTGTTGGTTTGTTTGTTTTAGATATGGGGTTTTGCTATGTCGCCCTTGCTGGAGGGTGGTGGCTGTTCACAGGCGTGGGTCATAGAGCACTGCAGCCTGGAACTCCTGGGTTCAAGCTCTCCTCCTGCCTCAGCCTCCTGAGCAGCTTGGACTAAAGGTGTGCACCACTGCACCTGGCTGAGAGGCTTCTGTTTTTCATGTTCCCTTTATCAAAACAAAATCACGCCTAAACATACTCTCTGTGTGAAATCTTGATTTTAGTTCAACCTAAGATGTATAATAATTATAAACCTGTTTCTTGCTTAGTGTTTATTGAAGGCAGGAACATATGCTGAATTAAAGTAATTTTACTATGAAGTTTGCTTATTAAGTATGTCTGGTACAGTATTCATGGAAGTTATTAAGTATTTTAAGGAAAAAAATAGGCTAAATGTCATATAGCCTGCTTAAATAAAACAATTCTATTTTTTTAAAAGCTCCCTATTTTCATTGTTATTTACCAGTCAGTATTTTAACAAGTATCAATTATTGGATGTAAATTAAAGTAAAATTGCTTAATATTTAAGCTAAGAATACAGGAAGGACTATTAGCATTGAGGAAATCGGGGGAGGCCAGAATGGCATCAAGCTGGAAAAGAAATTAAAACATTACCTTCGGTGAGACTTTACCTAGCAAGAAGGTAATTATTTTGAATAACAGCAATAGAGAATCTTTTATTTTGAATTGAGAAGAAATTCTGATGATTAGAGTGTCAGTAAGTAGTAGGAAAAGGTAAGAATACAAGTGTTTCTAATCTCCCACCACCACCTGTTGTATGGAACAAATTGGATTACTAGCAAGGGTAAGGTTTATTGACAATGAGAAGTTTCAGTCCAAGATTTTAGTTAAAATACTTTTAAAGGATGGATTCATAACCAAGAAGTTGCCTCAGATCACTGTGAAGCTTTAAAATGCAGGTGCCTTTGCTCCTCCTCCCTCCAGGCCCCCGGGGGCAGAGCCCTGGCTGGTGTCTCTTCAGGAGGACCCCTGACACACCGATTCTGCCCTCACAATCACTGCCTTAAAGCAGGCAGCAGAATCTTTTGGAGAACTAACAAGATTCTGATGCTGATGCAGGGGGCCTGGGGTGGGGCCTCAGATTCTGCTTTTTTTTTTTTTTTTTTTTTTTTTTTTTTTTTTGAGACTGGGTCTCTTCCTTTTTCCTTTCTCACTCAGGCTGGAGTGAGTGGCAGGATCTTCTGCCTCCTGGGCTCAAACGATCCTCCCGCCTCAGCCTCCTGAGTAGCTGGGACTATAGGCACAAGTCACCACACCCAGCTAATTTTTGTATTTTTAGAAGAGTCGGGGTTTTGCCACATTGCGTGGGCTGGTCTCGAACTCCTGACCTCAAGTGATCCAACCACCTCAGCCTCCCAAAGTGCTGGAATTACAGGCATGAACGACTGCACCCAGCCGAGAATGTCCGTTTCTCACAAGCTCCCAGGTGATGCCTATGCTGCTGGTACAGTGAACAACATGCTGAGAGGCATTGCTCCAGGGTACTGCATGTAGTGAGCAGTTCTTTAGCGTTTATGTATCATATACTTCAATTTACATGAAAAAGATCAACTGAAATTATGTTCTTACACAAAATAGTTTTCATCTAGTTTTATTATGTTTTTACAGGCTGTTTACAAGAACAAAAATTAATAGAGAATTTTTGAACATATTTTTCTGAAAACATATAAAAACTAGAATACTTTAATTCTAAATTATAGATTTGTAGGATACTTAGTAAACCTAGTAGCCAATTTTCATTTGTAAAAGATTAGCTATCAAATGAACATTCATTTCTCTTAGTTTTCTTATGACATGGCTTACCTTATCCTTTGTCCTTTTTCTGTAAATTGTCAGCCTCTGGAGAAACAGGATTTTACATTTTTGCAAATGAGTTGCCAATGAATTAAGACCAAAATATCATTATTAAGGAGTATGAAGCATTATTTACTGGCTCTCAGATAACAGAAAACCCAAAAGGGATGGTGGGGGAGTGAAGAAAGCCTTGCCTGGGGAAAAATACTTCAAGTGCTCCCATAGCTTTTTTTCTCAAGCCCAGTCAGTATCCTTCAAGGATAACTTTTTCATACTTTTTTTTTGGTTTGTTTGTTTGTCTATTCTTTATGTTGTCTTGTCTTTTTTTTTTTTTTTTTTTTTTTCTTCATACTCTTAAAAAGCTCCAGAGTGGCCGGGCGCAGTGGCTTACGCCTATAATCCCAGCACTTTGGGAGGCCAAGGCAGGCGGATCACGAGGTCAGGAGATGGAGACCATCCTGGCTGACACAGTGAAACCCCGTCTCTACTAAAAATACAAAAAATTAGCCAGGTGTGGTGGTGGGCGCCTGTAGTCCCAGCTACTTGGGAGGCTGAGGCGTCAACCTGGGAGGTGGAGTTTGCAGTGAGCTGAGATCGCGCCGCTGCACTCCAGCCTGGGCAACAGAGCGAGACTCTGTCTCAAAAAAAAAAAAAAAAAAAAAAGGGTTCTGTTGAATTCACCAAAATGGGGTCAGCTCTGGTGAGCTTACGTAATACTCGAGAACGTTAATATAAACCCATAGCTCTTTACTGGGCTTCCATTTAAAGGGAAGTCCTAAGAATGAAATGGCACCAGCATCGTGTTGCCGTCCAAGACAAGACCACACGTGTTCAGGTGCCACGTAGTCATATAGCTCTCAACTGATTCGTGATTTGCACTTTGTGCATCTAATTATTAAAATGAAACTTTCTACAGGTGAGCTGAAGTAACATACTTCATATTTAAAATGTTCACAGCAATTTGATTATAGAAAACTTTCTCATCTGAAATCAGGATAAGTTTTTAATGTAAGCAGAGAAAAAACTCGGTGCTTTATTTCAAATTTCAGTAAGTTCAGGTGGGCCTAATGAAGACATGACTATTATTACAAATCCTATTCTTGCCAGAAGTTACTTAGATAGACTAGTGATTAGATTTTAAAAACATTATTTCCCTTTCTTGAATAAGGAAAATTGTGCATCTCAAAGAGAAAAGTAAATATGGAAATATGTTCATAGTTCAGTTGCATAAAATAGACACATTAAGTCAAGTGATTTGAATGCTTAGTGTCTTTTGGTAAACAGCATTTTGTCAACAAAATTTTCGTATGGCTATAGAATCTTGTTTTTTTCCAAATAAAAACTTCGCAATTGGGAAAGTTATTCCTCCATTCAGCACACTTTTTAATGTTAAGACTAGGGGAAACTTGTGGGTATATATTCAGTGGTTTTCAGGATTTTCTTTTATGTTCTAGAAAAGTAATTTTTCCTTTCCTAGTTTTAAGTGTATATTCTAGCAAATCATTGATTCCTATACAGCCATTGGATTATCACCAACAATATACAGTGGGCCGATAATGACAAACTAAAGTTTGTGGTTAATACCTACTCTATACCAGACGCTGTTCTAAGGATCTGACATATTTAATCCTCACTGCTACCCCCTGTTTCTGTGCCTGATTAAAGACAGAGACAGAGGCACAGAGAGGTTAAATGACTTGTCAAAGGTCTTATGATGTGTGGCAGAGCCTGGGTTTTTAGCTCAAACCCCTCTCAGGGAAGAAAGGCTTCTGCGTAGGCAATTTTATCTAATATCTTCAGGAATTGTTACTTCAGATGAGAATTCTCACTTATTCTTTTTTTTTTTTTTTTTTTTTTTTTGAGATGGAGTCTTGCTCTGTCTCCCAGGCTGGAGTGCAGTGGCGCGATCTCAGCTCACTGCAAGCTCCACCTCCTGGGTTACGCCATTCTCAGCCTTCCGAGTAGCTCAGACTACAGGCGCCCGCCACCTCGCCCAGCTAATTTTTTGTATTTTTAGTAGAGACGGGGTTTCACCGTGTTAGCCAGGATGGTCTTGATCTCTGACCTCATGATCCGCCCTCCTTGGCCTCCCAAAGTGCTGGGATTACAGGCGTGAGCCACCGCGCCCGGCCTCACTTATTCTTATGAAATTAGTCTTAGGTCCTTTTTAATACATTTTACCAGTTCATTTGATTTTTACTTTGTTCCCATTTATAATTCAAATATAATATAAACTTTTTATTCATTTAGTCTTCAGCATTTTAAGTACTGGACACAAACATTAAAGATTTGGTTTTGAATTTAATAAATTACACCAAAAATCTCAGTAGCCAATTCACTAACATCTTTTGATTTGGTAATCTTCGCAGAATCAACAACTGTTAACACTTCTGTGCAAATAAATTTCAGTTGTGCTTATATATTATAATATTCACTTTAGGAATCCACCTGTCAATTTGCAATTCAATTATAAGGTATATTTTAAGTGATATCTATGTATTGTATACACATATTCCATTGAAAGGTGAGAATAATTAGAAAGTAGTAATACAAAAATGTGTATGAAATAACTTTCTTAAAAGACCTAGTTTAGCTAAATATATGACAATATAAAATGTCTGCCCAATGTTTTATTATACTTTGCCTAATGACCTTTAAATTTAACTGAAATTAAAACCGTACTTTTGCAGTTGATATTTTTGTGTTCCCTTTGTTAACATACCAAGCACTAATTATTTACTTCAAGGAAGCCACGTATTGCAAGTCATTGCTTAGCCTTTCACATCTTTGTGTTAATAAGATGATGGAATGGGTAGTCTTGTAGTAATTGCTTATGGGAATGCTAGTTTAAGAGGAATGCCTTGTATAGAACATATTATACCAGATTGACTTGTTAAAAATGGTTCCAAGAATCAGTCTAAAAACTTCATAATTATGTGAATTATTTTTTCTCTTTTGTGATATATTGTAATGAGATGTGTGTTCTTATATTTTCTTAGTAAAATTTTCTTATGCATAAAATGCTTTACGATCTTGTTTTTAAAGGCTCTGTGTATAGGACACTTTTAAAACTTGGTAATATAAACCTTAACACACACTCTCTCTCTTTCTCTCTCTCTCCAGAATACTTGATCTCTTGGGAATGTATTGTTGGACTTAAATTCACATATGGAGTACTAGTTTTGCTCCTCATCTTTTCATTCCCTTTTGTTCAGCTTCCTACCCTATTCCTCTCCTTACTTGATTTAATTATGATACTAAAGGAATTCTCTATGGCCTTTTCTTCTCCCCACTCCTCACACACAAACACCAAGACCCTAATGTTAAAATACTAAATCAGGAGAGACTCTGTTGATTTTGTGATGAAGGGGGGAATTATATAATAACAAATACCTACTGAGACCCTCAGATAAAAGTTCTTTTTTTGCCTCAGGATTCATGAATAGCTCCCGGGAGTCCACAAAGCCCCTGAAATAATACATGATCCTATGCTTGTGCCTCTTGGAGGGAGAGAGTCCATCACCTTCATCAAAGGGCCCTTTCTTTTCCCGGGATAGGTTGAGAAAAACTAGCCTACGCCTCTTTTTTTTTTTTTTTGAAACAGGTTCTCACTCTGTCACACAGGCTGGAGTGCAGTGGGGCGATCTCAGTTAATTGCAGCCTCTGCCTCCTGAATTCAGGTGATTCTCCCACCTCAGCCTCCCAAACTGCTGGAATTACAGGCGTGAGCCACCGTGCCCGGCCGGCCTACACCATTTTTTAACAACTCCATCATACTTCTTTATTGGGAGGGCTGGCATGGTGAAAGACAGGCCCCAACTTGCATGGAGGCTGAAATAGGTAGCCAGACCAATAAAGGCCTATCATTGCCTCTATAGCAAATAACACCCAGATACCTCAGCAAGAGCAGTGGGTCAGCAGCACCTCCTTCCCCAAATACAACTGCTCTGTTCTTGAATCCTGAACAGTGTGGACCTCAAATACCACCTGGTCTGTGTCTAAACTGAATAGAATACAACTTTAAAAACAAATGATTTTCTTTCTCAAGCTGATCTAAAAATTACACTCACAACCTCACAGATCTCCAACTGCTGGGAATATAAGTAACTACCATCCCCAATTGCTGCACTCTGAAATTCATCATGGCTTTCACATGGAAGCCATGCCTCCTGTGGGCTGCTCTTAGCCAGTGACTTCTCACAGCAGGGATGGTATGACAGGCCTATTCCTGGAAGACAGGAGACTCTTCTGATGAGCTTTAGCTCAAGCCCTCCCCCGTGGCCTTGCCAAGCTCAGAACTGTACTTCAACCTAAGGCACTTCATCAGTCAACCTCTCTTCCTTTCCTCTCTTTCACTTGGGATCAGATCTGTATGATGCTATGAAGGCTCTTGCAGGCTCTTCCTGGCTCCCTCCCCACCTTCACAGACATTTCTTCTCACATAAATTACTTGCATATCAGGTGGGTACGGTGGCTCATGCCTGTAATCCTAGCACTTTGGGAAGCTGATGTGGGAGGATTTCTTGAGCTCAGCAGTTCCTGGGCAACACAGTGAGACCTCGTCTGTACAAAGAAACAAAAAATTAGCTGGCATGGTAGTGTGCCCCTGTAGTCCCAGCTACTCGGAGGCAGAGGAGGGTGGATTGCTTGAGCCCAGCAGGTCAAGGCTGCAGTGAGTCCTGATTGTACCACTGCACTATTTCAAGAGACAAAAAAAAAAAAAAAAAAAAAAAAAAAAAAATTACTTGCATGTCTATTCTCATCTTGGATGAGACGTTCCTTCTTGGATGACCCAGACTAACATAGCAGTTGATTCAGGATGTAGGTTTGCAGATGAGAAACACTAAAACTATTAGAGCTATTGGTAAGGTAATTAGACTTTCTAGATTTTCTGATATGATCTTTCTTCCAGATATACTGTCTCAACTCCAGACCATGTTGTGAGCTAACCTAAACCAATTTGGACACATGCTCCCAAAACAGGTACTTTCAGGTCGATAACAATACCAAAGAGGTTTGAGGTGGGTAAGGGTTAGCTACTCCCTACAACCTTACTACTAGGTTTTAATAAAAAGAAGTCTCAGACCAAATTCTGCCATGTATGCAAACATTCATTAAGCAAATATTCATTAATAAGCAGGCACAGGCTAGGCATGATGACTCCCACCTATAATCCCAGCACTTTGGGAGGCCAAAACAGGGGAATCACTTGAACCTAGGAGTTAGAGATCAGCCTAGGCAACATAGTGAGACCTCATCTCTACACAAATTAAATTAGCCAGGTGTGTTTGTATACACCTGTGGACCCAGCTACTTCGGAGGCTGGGTTGGGAGGATCGCTTGAGGCTGGGATGTCAAGGCTGCAGTGAGCCGAGACTGTGCCACTGCACTCTATCCTGGGTGGCAGAGTGAGACCCCGTCTCAAAAAATAATAATAATAATAACTGGCAGGGCACGGTGGCTCACGCCTGTAATCTCAGCACTTTGGGACACTGAGGCGGGTGGATCACTTAACCTCAGGAGTTTCAGACCAGCCTGGGCAACACAGTGAAACCCCATCTTTACAAAAAAAAAAAAAAAAAAAAAAAGCTGGATGTGGTGGCTTGCCTGTAGTGCCAGCTACTTGGGAGTTTGTAGTCCTGTAGTCCCAGCTACTGATACTTGGGAGGCTGAGGTGGGAGGATTGGTTGAGTCCAGGAGGAAGAGGTTGCAGTGAGCTGAGATCGCGCCACTGCACTCCAACCTGGGTGATAGAGTGAGACCCTGTCACAAACAAACAAACAAAATAACCCCAAAACCAGGGACCATGACAAATTTTAAAAATCTCTCAGCATCAAAAATAATACCATCCACAAAGTCAGAGCTCCATTAATATTGGAATAAAGGTTAAAATAGCCCCATAAGTAGATCAATTAATGATTTTTAAACAAGTGGCGGTCTCTCTGTCCTGGTGGTTTCAAGAAACACCACTCCGATTCCTACTTTGAAGCCGCTGGATTTTTTTTTTTTTTTTTTTTTTTTTTTTACAAGTTTGGCTCTGTCGCCCAGGCTGGAATGCAGTGGTGCGATCTTGGCTCACGGCAACCTGCACCTCCCGGGTTCAAGCGATTCTCGTGCCTCAGCCTCCCAAGTAGCTGGGACTACAGGCGTGTGTCACCATGTCCAGCTAATTTTTTTTTTTTTTTTTGTATTTTTAGTAGAGACGAGGTTTGCCATGTTGGCCAGGTTGGTCTCGAACTCCTGAGCTCAGGCAATCCGCTCCTCTTGGCCTCCCAAAGTGATGGGATTACAGGTGTGAGCCACAGCGCCAGGCCAGCTGCTGGATATTTTGACAACCTCAAGTACATTGAGCACGAAATCGGTGCATCTGGCAGTACACAGGAGCTTGAAATACTTTTTTTAAAGTTGTTATTCAAACTGAAGGAGATTTCCCTGTGGTCTGTAATCGCCACATGCTCGTTCTGTATACAGCCAGCCTGGGCTTTTCCAGCCACGTCCGCTACCTAGGAGAACACCAAGGCTTGGAGTGAGTACGGCGCAATCAGCTTCAGATACTAAGCAAATAGTCCAACCTAGAGTAGGAAAATGGAATATGGACGGGGATTTATGAAGGTGCATGGTCAGGCAAAGGATCTTAGTGGATGAAAGACAGTAAAGATTCATCCCAACCAAAGACCAAAAATGACACATATGTATGAGCAAAACATCAGGAAGAACACTCTTGTGTGGAAAATATTACACGGAAAACAAAAGAAGAGTAACTTTTTCCCTTTTGGTTTATCCTGCTCTGGTCCTCAGGGCCATAGCCACCACCTGACACACAGCGACCTGGGAAGGAGGGAAACTCAATCACTGCCCTCGCGGCCCCGGGGGAGCCCGGAAGCGCGCCCAGAGCCAGGACCCGCGCGGGCGCCACCGAGCGCGGACCTCCCTCGCATCCTAGAGCGGCCGCGCGGGACCCGGCCGGCGGCGCACTTCCGCCCGGGCGCATTGTAGCCCCGCGGACAGCTGGGCCAGGGTGCGGGCCTGCACCTCCCTCGGCTCCTGGCGCGGGCCTCGGGGAGAGGGTGAGTGCGGTAGGGCACACCAGAGGGGGGCGGGCGCGCTTCCTCAGGACTCGCCGGCTCGACCAGGCACGGCCCGGCGCTGGGGACCTAAGCCTGGGGAGCGCCCGGGAGCGAGGACGCGCCTCGTTCACCGCCCCGGGCCGGAGTCTCGGCGGGCCGGAGCCTCGGCCGCCCGGCGCCGCCGCCGCCCACCCAGCCTTTTTCGAGGCTAACACGGTCTCGTGGGGGAGCCTGGGCTCTCCAGAGGCCGGAAATCTGGCCTCTGGACCTGCCTGTGCCTTGGCCTCTTACTTTCTGCCGCCCGGCCCCGGTTCTTTCAGCTCTAAGATGGAGGACGGCGATATCTGCCCTAGGCACACCACAGAGTGATTGCAGGGTTGACACTGCCTGCCTGAAAACGAAGGAGCGCCGGTTCTCAACCCGGCAGCCAGTAGAATCGCTTGGGAAGCCTCCAAATGCTGATGCCCCATCATCACCGGGGAATTGTGATCTGCGGCCGGGACTGAGATCCACGGGCCCAGAGTGAAATGACAGTACTGTGATCACGACTGGAATACGCACTTTGCCGAACGTGGATCACAGTCTTGAGAAAGCAAGCAGCTGGGTTTTTGTTTTGTTTTTTTCCAAGAAGACAGGGACCTAATCTGGTTTGCTCGCATTTAATTCTTAGTGCCTAGAATTGTGCATGTCCCAAAACATGCACCATTGATTAAATAATTTCTGATTACTTCCCGACCTGTTTGGAGGGTTTTCATTATATTTGTTTTTAAATTATTGTGGAAACCTTCAAGTCATATATGAAAATTGAATAGTATACTGAACTCCCAATTCAGAATCAGTTCTGTTTCATCTGTTACCCTCTCCCCCACTGTAGTATTTAAAAGCAAATCTGAAATGTACCATTCCATCTGTTACCTTGTTCATGTTTATAAAACACAATAACACCTTTTTAAGAGATAAAGCCATTATCAGTGTAATTAGCACTTCATTTTACCCGCTACTATCCAGTCAGCATTTACATTTTCCTAGTTGTCTCTCTCCTCTTACCCAGTTTGTCCAAATCAGTATCCAAACAATCTACACACGTTATATTTGGTTGATGCCTCTTAGATCTCTCTTAATCTTTTTCCCTCGCTCTTTATTTTGTTCCCTGTATTTTACTTGAACAAGTCATTTGTACGGTTCACGTTTTCTACATCCAGGATTTTGCTTTTTCCATCTCTGGTATCCTTTAATAAGCAGGTATTTAGACCTGCAGCCTTTTTCAGGTCAGGTTCTAGTTTTTGGCAAGAAAACTTAATGGGGGATTACTGTGTTTTTCACATTGTATCACACGAGGAATTAGCATCTTGCCTCTCTTTGTGGACCTTTTATGTACAAGTAGCACCATAGGGTAACAATTGACCAGGGAATGCCAGCAAATACATGCAAAAGAAATGAGAGAATATCACCTTTTGGCAACCCCTAATGAAATAATGGATCCTGGCAATGATCACTAGTGGCTGTTAACGTCAGAAAGAGAGACAGCTAGACAATGCGTGCTGCCTAATGGGGTACTTCCATTAGACAGCACACCGTTTGTCTTATCAAGTATTCTTGGAATAATGGGGGTGGTGTGTATAGGTGAAACATGATTGCCTATGAGTTAACAGTTGTTGAAGTTCAATGATGGGTGTATGGCATTGCATTGTGCTAATCTCTACTTCTGTATGTGTCCGAAGTTTTTCAGAATAAAACTTTTTTTAAAAAGATTGATTAGTTGAGTACTGAGTTTAGGTCAGCCTGATCCATACATTGCAGTTCTCTGTTAGCCTTTCACTAAATGATCCTCAAGTCGGACTCCATGTTAGGATCACAGGAGAAGGCTTTTTATTTATTTATTTTTTAATACTAAAACATGTCTCACTTGCAGAATTTCCTATCTAAATGTTCTGAGATGGAGTCCAATTATTGATACGGTTTTTTGTTTTGTTTGGGACTACAGGTGTATGCCACCATGCCCAGCTGATTTTTTATAGAGACAGAGTCTTGCCATGTTCCCCAGGCTGCTCTTGAACTCCTGGCCTCAAGCCATCCTGCCGCCTCGGCCTGCCAAAGTACTGAGTTTACAAACAGGAGCCACCACACCTGACCTTCGCTGATATGTTTTAAAAGCTCTCCAGGTGATTCTAAAATGCCCCCGGGGTTATGTACTACTGATCTAAATCCATTATTTGTTAGGGATGACAAAGTGATTATATTCTATTATTCCTTCTGCAGTTAATTTGCCTTTACAAATGTTAACTTTCTGCATTCTGTTTATTCTTACCTATCTTGCAAATCAATAAGGAAGCCTCTGCAAATAAAGCTCCTTTATTATCAGAGGAAGACTTGATCTTGGAGGTGATAATGTAGAGTAACACATGAAAGGGATGTTAGCAATAACCTCAACGCTACGCTTAAGGTAGAGATGCACCACCTTATGTATGAGGGTTGGCGGCAGGAAATATGGGGAGGGGCTGTTTCCCAAAATGGAAGGGAAGACTAGGCAGTGTATAGTTAGAGAAGCATGTTTGGCCGTATGACACATTTCCAAAAAAAAAAAATCATCAGCGGCCGGGCGCGGTGGCTCACGCTTGTAATCCCAGCACTTTGGGAGGCCGAGGCGGGCGGATCAGGAGGTCAGGAGATGGAGACCACGGTGAAACCCCGTCTCTACTAAAAAATACAAAAAATTAGCCGGGCGTGGTGGCGGGCGCCTGTAGTCCCAGCTACTCGGAGAGGCTGAGGCAGGAGAATGGCATGAACCCGGGAGGCGGAGCTTGCAGTGAGTCGAGATTGCGCCACTGCACTCCAACCTGGGTGACAGAGCAAGACTCCGTCTCAAAAAAAAAAAAAAAAAAAAAAAAAATCATCAGCATTAAGTAAATATAAATTTAAAAAAAATTAAATAAAATGCCACTCATTGAAACATAATGCAAAAGATTTAAAATAAAAGTTAATCCCCCGCACAGCCCCCACCCCATCACTTTAATCACCCATGAGATAACCCATATTAACAGGATGGTGTGTATCCTCTCCCACATCAGACTTTCTCTGTCTTACATAAATGTAGGGGTTTGGGGTATTGTTATAAAAATGAGATCATACCATAGCCATCTGTAACTTTTCTCCTTGTCATCCCTCCATGACAGTAGTTACAGAAGACTCTATTAGCTGCAGAATAAATAGTTGATAGAATAAATAATAGCACAAATGTACAATAAAATATTCAGCCATTTTCCTATTGATATATTTGGATTGCTTTCATATTTTAGCCACCTTGAGAGCACCACAATACACGTCATTTTACACAGATCTTTATTATTTGGGTAGATTATGAAAAATGGGATTACTGGGTGAAAGCATGTAATTGTCAACAGCATCATTATTACTGGTAATATATATTCCAAATTATCCTCCCAAAGCATAATCGCAATTCATAACTTTGTCACCATTAGTTTGTGACAGTACCCATTTACCCTCATCCCGGTTAGCACTGATTAGCATTGCTCCATTGATATTTGCCTGCCAGCTAATGTGTGGTAAATGGTCTCTCTTTTTTTGTTTGTTGTGAGAGTGGGTCTTGTTCTGTCACGCAGGCTGGAGTGCAGCAGTGAGATCACAGCTCACTGCAGCCTTAACCTTCCAGGTTCAAATGGTCCTCCTGCCTTGGCCTCCTGAAAAGCTGGGACTATAAGCACATGCCTCCATGTCCAGCTGATTTTTGTTTTTTAATTTTTTTGTAGAGACAGTGTCTCACTATGTTGCCTAGGCTGTTTTCAAACTCCTGGGCTCAAGCGATCCTCCCACCCCAGCCTCCCAAAATGCTGGGATTGCAGGCATGAGCTACCGTACCCAGCCTCTTTGTTCTTTGTTTTGCATTCCACTAACTACCTGGAGACTGAACCCTTATCTTTTATTTATTAATTTAAATTTTTTAAATAGATACACGATAGTTGTTTGAACCCTTTTCATGCTTATAGGCCATTTGGATTTCTTCTGTGATTCATATATATATATATATATATATATATATATATATCTCCTTTGCCTGTTTTTCCATTGCACCAGTATTTTTGTATTTTGTATTTTGAATGCATTTGCATAAACTTTTTTTTTAGGAGCATTAACCCCCTGTCATAAGGGGGTCCAAACTATTTTTTTCAGGTTTTCTTTTCTTGTCCTTTGACTTTGTGAGTCTCGATATATATAAAAGATTTTATTTAGTGAAAATGTCTGTTTTTAAAATTTCTGGATTTTATGTCTTGCCAATAAGGGCTTCCCATCTCCACAGTTAAGGGTATAAACATTCTCCTAATTTTTTTTGAACATGTTATTGGATTTTTTACATTTAAATTTCTTAACTATGTGAAGTGTATTTTTATATACAATGCAAAGTGAGCATCTTTCTTTGCTTTTTTCTCTGCTAGAACAGCCAATTATGTCAGTGCCATTCATTAAAGAAACCACACTTTTTACACCTTTGTTATATACTGTATTGATTCCGATAGGTAGTTGGTTTATTTCTGAACTTTCCCTTCCCTTTTACCTCTATTTTTGTGCCAATATTATTGTATGTATGTATGTATGTATGTATGTATGTATGTATTTATTGAGACAGAGTCTTACTCTGTCACCCAGGCTGGAGTGCAGTTGTGCAATCTTGGCTCACCACGACTGCCGCCTCCCAGGTTCAAGCAATTCTGCTGCCTCAGCCTCCCGAAGTAGCTGGGACTACAGGTGTGTGCCAGCATGCCCGACTAATTTTTGTATTTTTAGTAGAGATAGGGTTTCACCATCTTGGCCAGGCTGGTCTCAAACTCCTGACCGTAGGTGATCCACCCTCCTCAGCCTCCCAAAGTGCTGGGATAACAGGCATGAGCCACCGTGCCCAGCCTATTCTATTTTAATTATGTCAGATTGCTGTAGTAAATGTCAATACCTAGAAAAGCACGTCACTACTCACTGCTTTTTGGAATTTTCTTGTCCCTTCTCGGACGTTTATTTTTTCTTCCATATGATTTTTGGATTGTTTCTGTTCCAAAATAAATCCCACTGGAAATCTGATAGAATTTGCACCAAATACATCTACATTAGCTTAGGAAGGATGAACATCTCTGTGATATCACATCTCTGTGATGTCATCCTATCAAGGACATAATGTGTATCTCTTATTCGTGTGAATCTTTTGGGTGCTGTTCCTTTTCTGCTAACTTTATTTCTGGTAATTTTGTTTTTGCTCTTGGAATGGGTTTTTTCCCCCATTTCTGTTTTTATCTTGTTATTGCTAAGACTGAGAAGAGTTATTGAAGTTTTTGTATATTTTATATCTAGCTGTCGGTCAAATTCTCTTATAGTAGTTTTTCTTAAGCTTATTTGTTTTCTTCCCTGCCATCAATGTGGATAATCTATAATCAGTTATGTATAAATTTCAGTTCATTCTAATGTATTCTGTTTGATACACATCTTGCATCTCAGAAGTATATCAGTGATGTCAGATGTACCTAGAAATAGTGAAAGGAATAGTGCCAGGAGTTGGAATAAACCTGCACATTCAACAGGTTGTTGCTGATCACTTAAAATAGCAGAGTCCCGAGTCCTCGTGAGTCATGGATCATGTCATGTAGGGAGTGAGACATTTGTTCAGCATTATTGTGAAATATCAGCATGACTATAGAGCATCATAGAGCATTACTGTTATGATTGTTCAGAGAAAGGGCTGATCATTATGGGCATCAGAGACACCATTTGGTGAGCATCATTAAATACCATCTCTTGCCCAGTATCTCAACTAGAGTTGTTGTTGTTTAGTGTTTATTAGAAGGATTTTTTTAAAAAAATTAATAAGTAGAAAGTACAGAGAGTTCCCATATACTCTCTTATCCCTTACCCCTCAGTTTCCCCTTATTAACATCTTGCATTAATGTGGTATATGTTCAGAAGCTTAAGGGCTCATGAAAAAAAATGAAAAGAAAAATGTGCTACATGTGTTACAGTTGATAAGCCAATATTGATACACTGTCAACTAAAGTTTACATTAGAGCTCATTCACTCTAGTGGTGTTCATTCTGTGTACAGTTGACCAATGTATAATGACATATGTCTGTCTTACTGTATCATACAGAATTGTTTCACTGCCCTAAACATCCCCTGTGCTCCGCCTGTTCATTCTTCCTTATCTCCCCCTGTATCACTGGCAAGCACGATTTTTACTGTCTCCATAGTTTTGCCTTTTTGAGAACATCATATAGTTAGAATTCAGCTATAGTTTTTAATTGCCTGGGTTTGGTTATTTTTGTTTGTTTGGGTGTGTGAACAATTATACAAGATTTGTTAACTTGTAGTTTTAGCCAAGTTATTAAAATCTTACTGTGGATATGTGTGGAATACTATGAGAGACCAATAATCCAGACTGTTCTAAATAACCAAAAAGTAATAATAACGATAAATATTACAGGAATGTGTTTTTGGTACAGTGATATGAAATAATCCCCAGATGATCTTTCTGTTGCAGGGTGGAAGATGTCTATGGATGTGACATTTCTGGGGACGGGTGCAGCATACCCATCTCCAACCCGGGGTGCCTCTGCTGTGGTCCTTCGGTGTGAAGGCGAGTGCTGGCTCTTTGACTGTGGTGAGGGAACACAGACACAGCTTATGAAAAGCCAACTTAAAGCAGGTTAGTGTGCCTTCAGCTATCTCGTTAGATTTTTTTGTTGTTCTGCTTCATTTTCTTGGCTCTCCTTGGACATTTTGTTTAGAAACAGCCCTGATGGTTGCATCCCACTTCAATGCTAGACCCTGGTGAGACTTGGAAGGCCCGCAGGCATCTGGCCACGTCCACTGAACTTCATTTACTTATTTACTTGCTTTTCATTTATCCTGTAGATGCTGAAAGCAAGGATTCATGTAGGCTTGGGGTTTGGGAAATGTCGTGGGATACACCGGGCATATTAGATGGACACTGCCTTAGCAAGGAAGCAGTGTACATACTTACCTCCAACGGGAGATAGTTTTCATGAGAGGATGCAAAGGGTAGGAAATGTTTGGAGGAGGGAGATGCTCTTTTCCTCTTGGGGTTATCAGGGTAAACTTCTCAGCAAGGTTGACATGTGGGTTGTCAAAGGAGGAAGAGGAATTTCAGGGCTGAGGAGAAGAAGGGCATTTCAACCAGGGGGAATGGAGTGAGTAGAGGCCAGCATCTGGGAGATAGAGCAGTCCAATGGTGAAAAGCTTCAGCTCGGAGTCAGGCAGACCTGGGTTCTAGTCCTGGTTGTGTCTTGGGCCTGTGACCTTAGCATATCAACAAACTTCAACTTTACTTTCCCCATCTTGAAAATGGGGATAAAAAGTGTACTTAGAAAGGGTGTTATGAGAATTACATATAATCATTTATTCTCTGTGTGATTGCATCTTTGTCAGTTAAATCTTAGCTCAGATGCCATCTTCTCAGAGGCTTTCCCAAATCCTCCTGGATTAAGTAGTTCCTCTCTCACCTCAGTCATTCCTTTACTTTGTCCTATTTTTATTGACTTCTTAGCATCATCAGTATCTGAAATTATGTTATTTAGTTTGTTTCTGTGTTCTTTATCTCCCTATACTGTAAAGTACATTCCATGATCATTTATATACCTAGTAGATGCCTAGTTATATCTGTTCAACTAGGCATCTACTAAGTATATAAATGATCATGGAACTTACGTTACTTTAGTGAATGGATAAGACGTTTAGCAACTTAGCACAGTGCCTCTCACTTATTAGGTCTTGATAAATAATATTGAAGTCATTATTCCTACAACTCATCACAGTACCTGGCACTTGGTGACTAAAGGAAAGATACTTCTAGTGTTCAGGGATCTCTTGGTCTGGTGATGGAAACTGACATGCAAACAGACAGTAATCAATCACGTAATATGATAAGTAGAATAATGGAGGTATTTTCTAAGTACTTTGGAGCACAAAGGAGGGGGAAGTAACTGACCATTCATTAATAGAAGGCATCCCAGAGATTGTTAACAGTTGAGCTAGGATCCAAGAGATACATAGAAGTTTTTCTGAGAGAGAAGTAGAGATGGACATTGAGGGAACAGACAACAAAGTGAGCAACAAGTAAGGAAGTTTCCAGGAAAGAACTGGCATGTTGGGGAGCATTGAGTACTTGGCTAGGCTAGATGGAACTAAGAATGCTGAAAAGGTGAGGGCTGACTGTGAAGTCCTCTGTAGCATAGTAAGATATTTAGACTTTATTGTTCTACTGGGAAAAAGGAACCATTCATGTTTTTAAGGGGGGAATAAGGCAATCTTGTTTGTGTTTTAGGACCGAGTTTTCTGATGGCACATGTATTGGGAGAGAGAGAGAATAGCATCAGGGAGACCAGTTCCAAGGCAATTACAGTTGACTTGTATCAGTTCATTTTCATACTGCTATGAAGAAATACCCAAGACTGGGTAATTTATTAAAACAATGACAAAAAAAGAGGTTTAATGGACTCGCAGTTCCACATGGCTGGGGAGGCCTCACAATCATGGTGGAAGGCAAAGGCAGAGCAAAGGCATGTCCTACATGGTGGCAGGCAAGAGAGCATATGCAGGGGAACCACCCTTTATCAACCCGTCAGATCTCATGAGACTTATTCACTGTCATGAGAACAGCATGAGAGAACCTGTCCCCCATGATACAATTACTTCCCACCGGGTCCCTCCCATGACATGTGGGGATTATGGGAGCTACAATTCAAGATGAGATTTGGTTGGGACATAGCTAAACCATATCATTTCACCCCTGACTCATCCAGAACCTTATGTCCTCATATTTCAAAACCAATGATGCCTTCCCAGTAGTCCCCCAAAGTCTTAACTCATTTCAGCATTAATTTAAAAGTCCACAGTCCAAAGTCTCATCTGAAACAAGGCTAGTCCCTTCCACCTATGAACCTGTAAAATCAAAAGCAAGTTAGTTACTTCTTAGATACAATGGGGGTACAGGCATTGGGTAAATACACCCATTCCAAATGAGAGAAATTGGCCAAAACAAAGGGGCTATAGGCCCCACCCAAGTCCAAAATCCAATAGGACAGTCAAATCTTAAAGCTCCAAAATGATCTCCTTTGACTCCATATCTCACATCCAGGGCATGCTGATGCAAGAGGTGGGTTCCCATTGTCTTGGGCAGCTCTACTCCTGTGGCTTTACAGGGTATAGCCCACTTCCTGGCTGTTTTCATGGGTTGGCGTTGAGTGTCTGCAGCTTTTCTATGCACACAGTGCAAGCTGTCAATAGATCTGCCATTCTGGGTTCTGGAGGACAGTAGCTCTCTTCTCACAGCTCTACTAAGCAGTGTCCCAGTGGCTATGTGTGGGGGCTCACACCCCATATTTCCCTTCCACACTGCCATAGTAGAAGTTCTTTGTGAGGGCTCCACCCCTGCGGAAGACTTCTACCTGGACATCCAGGTGTTTTCATACATCCTCTGAAATCTAGGCGGAGGTTCCCAAACCTCAATTCTTTACTTCTGTGCACCCGCAGGCCCAGCACCACATCCAAGCTGCTAAGGCTTGGGGCTTGCACTCTCTGAAGCAACTGCCTGAGCTGTACCTTGGCCCCTTTAAGCCACGCTGGGATGCAGGGCACCAAGTCCCAAGACTGCACAAAGCAGCAAGGCCCTGGGCCCAGGCCAGGAAACCATTTTTCCCTCCTAGGCCTCTGGGCATGTGATGGGAGGGGCTGCTGTGAAGACCTCTGACATGCCGTGGCAACATTTTCCCCATTGTCTTGGTGATAACATTTGGCTCCTCGTTACTTACACAAATTTCTGCAGCCAGCTTGAATTTCTGCTCAGAAAATAGGATTTTCTTTTCTATTACATCATCAGGATGCAAATTTTCTGAACTTTTATGCTCTGGTTCCCTTTAAACATAAGTTCCAATTCCAAACCATATCTTTGTGAATACGTAAAAGTGAATGCTTTTAAGAGCACCCAAGTTACTTCTTGAATGCTTTGCTGCCTAGAAATTTCTTCTGCCAGATACCCGAAAGCATCTCTGTCAAGTTCAAAGTTCCACAGATCTCTAGGGCAGGGGCACAATGCTGCCAGTCTCTTTGCTAAAGCATAGCAAGAATCACCTTTGCTTCAGTTCCCAATAAGTTCCTCATCTCCATCTGAGACTACCTTAGCCTGGACTTTTTGGTCAAAACCATTCAACAGGAAATTCCAAACTTTCCCATGTCTTCCTGTCTTCTGAGCCCTCCAAATCTCTAGGAAGTTGTAAACCTTCCCACATTTTCCTGTTCCTTCTGAGCCCTCCAAACTGTTCCAACCTCTGCCTGCTACCCAGTTCCAAAGTCACTTCCACATTTTCAGGTATCCTTATAGCATTATCCCACTCTACCAGTACCAATTTACTGTATCAGGCCATTTTCATACTGCTATGAAGAAATATCCAAGACTGAGTAATTTATTAAAAAAAAATGAGGTTTAATGGACTACTTGCAGTTCCACATGGCTGGGGAGGCCCCACAAACATGGTGGAAGGCAAAGGCAGAGCAAAGGTATGTCTTACATGGTGGCAGGCAAGAGAGCATGTGCAGGGGAACTCCCCTTTATCAAACCATCGGACCTCGTGAGACTTACTCACTGTCATGAGAACAGCATGAGAAAACCTGCTCCCATTATTCAATTACTTCCCACTGGGTCCCTCCCATGATGTGGGGATTATGGGAGCTACAATTCAAGATGAGATTTGGGTGGGGACACAAACCATATCATCACTGTGTGTGTGTGTGTGTGTGTGTGAGAGAGAGAGAGAGAGAGAGAGAGAATGAGGATGTTGAAGTATAGAGATGGAGATGAGAGATTCAATTTAAGAGATACTTGTAGAGCCAAGAGGAGATGGTCACTGAATGTCTAGTGTGCGAGGAAGTGAAGAATTAATACAAGTTACTGATGGTGATGTCCTGGACCTAGAGAAAAAGTCCGGAAAAGAGTTGTTGGAGGAAGGAGCTAATGCATATTGTTTGGGACATATGGCCTTTAGGTAGGTACAATTGAACCATAATTATATACTGTCTTGTGTTGAAACTTTGAGATAATTCAGGTGCTATTCTTTGCTTTTCTTGGATCATACAGAGATTCCTTTCATAAGAACCTTCATGAGAGCCCTCTGGACAGGCACAGGCCAGAGTAGAGACTTGATAGTTAACATTTTACACAGTAGGAGTTGAGGTGGCAAGGTGTACTAAAATAGAAACAAGAAATTGTTAAGTGTGAGTACCAGAGGTTTGGCTGTGGGGATACATCTTTTTATTTAATACTTGTGTTAGTTATCTGATACTACCTAATAATGCATAACAGATTATAAATTTAGTGGCTTATTTGCATTTATTATCTCCTAGTTACTGTAGGTTAGGGAGTTTGGGCCTGGTTTAGCTAGGTTTTCTGCTTCAGGGTCTCACTAGGCTACAATCTAGGTGTTGGCTGGGGTTACAATTTCATCAGAGGCCCAACTGGGGAAGATTCCGCTTCTCAGCTCTTTCAGGTTGTTGGTAGAATGCTTGCAGTGGTAGGACAGTCCACCCTGAGCTCCTTGAGTTCTCTGCGTTGTAGATTTCTGCTTCATGGTAGCTTGCTTCTTCATAGCCAGCATGGGAGAAGGAGACTCTAGAGTAAGTCTGCTAGCAAGTTATGTCCCATAACATAATCACACTGCATTCTTGTGCCATATTGTACTGGTTAGAAGCAAGTCACAAGTCCCAGCCACACTCAAGGAGAGGGGATTGTAGGACGTGAACACCAGGAGGTAGGGGCCACAGGGATCACCTAAAGTATCCACCACAAGTATATTTTACAGTTCCTTTATATATGATTTTTTTTTTTTTTTTTTTTTTTTTTTGAGACAGGGTCTTGCTCTGTTGCTCAGGCTGGAGTGCAGTGGTGCGATCTCGGCTCACTACAACCTCTACCTCCCAGGTTGAAGTGATTCTTATGCCTCAGCCTCCTGAGTAGCTGAGATTACAGACACGCACCACGACACCTGGCTAATTTTTTTTGTATTTTCAATAGAGATGGGGTTTTGCCATGTTGCCCAGGCTGTTGTCAAACTCCTGAGCTCAGGCAATCCATCTGCCTTGTCCTCCCAAAGTGCTAGGATTCAGGTGTGAGCCACTGTGCCCAGTCTATATAGGATTTAAATAAACAGTTGGAGTTGGGCACAGTGGCTCATGCCTGTAATCCCAGTATTTTGGGAGGTCAAGGCAGGAAGATCACGTGAGGCCAGGAGTTTGAGACCAACCTGGGCAACATAAAGAGACTCCATCTTTACAAGAAATAAAAAAGCCAGGTGTGGTCCCAGCGGGAGGCTGAGGCAGGAGGATCCTTTGAGCCTAGGAGGTCAAAGCTGCAGTGAGCCATGATTGAGCCACTGCACTCCAGCCTGGTGACAGAGCAAGACCCTGTCTCAACAAATAAATAAACATAAATGCATGCATTCATACATACAATTGATAAATCTAATCTTGGCCAAAAAAACCCAAAACAAAACAAAACAAAACACAACCCCAAAAGCCCAAAGGAACCTTTAGTTTACTGCATTTCTATATGCTTAGAAAAAAAATTTCTGAGGCTGAGCATGGTGGCTCACGCCTGTAATCCCAGCACTTTGGGAGGCCGAGGCAGGTGGATCACGAGGTCAGGAGTTTGAGACCAGCCTGGCCAACATGGTGAAACCCCATCTCTACTGAAAATACAAAAATTAGCTGGGCGTGGTGGTGGGTGCCTGTAAACCCAGCTACTTGGGAGGCTGAGGCAGGAGAATCGCTTGAATCCAGGAGGCGGAGGTTGTGATGAGCTGAGATTGTGCCACTGCACTCTAGCCTGGGTAACAGAGTGAGACTCCATTTCGAAAAAAAAAAAGAAAGAAAAATTTCTGGCCTTAGGAAGGTGAGATAGTAATCCTAGGGCATTACCTTTGACTCTCTAGTACTTCAGATGCCCCTAGTCTCAAACTGGAATGCAGCACTCTCAGTACATACTAATTTCTCTCCATAACCTATTTGGACCCATCATTATTTGATTCATTGAAACCCTTCCAGCTTGTACTACCTCTAGGGATAATGGATATATTACATAGTGGTGAAGTCTGGGATTTAATGTACTCATCACCAAATAATGTACATTGTACCCATCAGGTAACTAATCATCCCTCAACACATCCCCCTGCCCCCCGCCACCCTCCCACTCTTCCAAGTCTTCCATGTATATTATTCTACACCCTATACTTATGTGTACACATGAAATGATTATTAAAAGTATTATAAGAGCATGATTTTTTAAATGATATAAAAAGTACAAATGCTTATTGTAAAAATTCAAACAAAGCAGAAAAGTGTAAGTAAGAAAAGTCCAAGTCTCCCCTCATAGGTGCATTTTCTATGTATATAGATATGGTGATAGTATGGGAGTGTGTGTGTGTGTATAGTTCTGCATACATAGAATTATACTGCTCTTGGCATAACCTGCTTTTTTTTTCAACTGAGCAATGTATACAAACAATATATTGCAGCGTTTCCAAATCCAGTAAATATACCTATGTCTTCATTTTTAGAGAATGCTCAATATTCCACTCCTCTGTGGATGACATATTCCCCCATAACTTCCTTGTTCCCAAGGGAAAGGGAACTCAGGCATTTTTGTGTCTTCATTTGAGAGCTTCCTCATACCTTTGATAATTGTGGTTGCCATTCCTTCTCCCTTTGAAATCAGTTTCTTGAAAAATGAAATATTTGTCTCCTTGAAACTGTGATAACTGTAGGAAGCAGTTTTTCACTTAATTTGCCTCACTTTGAGTTCACAGGTTGTTTTGGTATTCAGTTTGGCTTTGTTTTAGAGTGGTTAGGGAAAGGGCCCAGAAAGTCAGATGCTGGCGGTTTTTAGGCCACTGGGGGATCTGGACTCAGTGACTGCTATAGTTCTTTTTTTTTTTTTTTGAGATGGAGTTTCACTCTTGTTGCCCAGGCTGGAGTGCAATGGCCTGATCTCAGCTCACCACAGCCTCCACCTCCTGGGTTCAAGCGATTCTCCTGCCTCAGCCACCTGAGTAGCTGGGATTACAGGCATGCGCCATCACACCCAGCTAATTTTGTATTTTTAGTAGAGGCAGGTTTTCTCCATGTTGATCAGACTGGTCTCAAACTCCTGACCTCAGGTGATCCACCCACCTCAGCCTCCCAAAGTGTTGTGATTACAGGCATGAGCCATCGCGCCTGGCCCTATTGCTGTAGTTCTTTTGTCTGCAGAGTCCTCAGGTCACTCATGGAGGTGGCTTGGCAACCCAGACAGCGAGACGGGGGATATGAGGGATTCAGGCAGTAAAAAAACAGCAAAAAGGAGCATATTGGGGAAACTTCTAGAGTGCCTCCTGGGGATTCGCAAGGTCCACAATCAGCCTGTGCCAATCTATTGTTCTCTGTTGCTGGGGCCTGGGCTTGGATGTAGTAATTCTGGGAAGACTTGCTTGGAGAACACTTGATGTTATAGAACAAATCACATTACAGTAAACTCTTCCTGTTCTTTTGTGGTATCAATAAACTGTTTCTGTACGTTTATAGCATCAAATGTTTAAAATAGGTGGGCCTTGAGCAAAGGACCAGAAGTCTCTTTTGTACTAGATATGTGTTAATTTTGGTTGTTACTTTTGAAATGTCATGTGGTGCGTCTCAGAAAATGCTGATGTGGCATCCTGCCATATTCCAGCAATAAATTCAGTTTACCATTGGCTAAACCAAGTTATAACCTAAGCCAGTATGCACTGAAAAAGCTGTTGTGTTAGTTCAGACTGAAAGGAAGAATGGACCCAAGTACCCTTACATAATAGCTTAGGGGATCGGCCCTCCTGCATTCTGGCATCTGTTGCCCACCTTCCTTCTCAGTTCCTCACCTTTTTCCATCTCCTACCTCCCTTTTCCCCTCCCTTCCTCACCCTCCTTCCTTTTTCTCCATCTTCTTCAACCTCACCCAGACAAGCAGGCCGTGACTTGATTGGTTAATCCCTGTCCAGTATAGGGAGTCTTTAAAAGGCAATTTTGGGTTCAGGCACTGGTCCAGTCAGTGGGAGCCAGTGGAACATTTTGTTTTCCTGGAATATATGTTTGCTTTTCTCAGAGGGAGCAGTAGGGGGCAATGTAATTGCTAGATGCTTTTGATACTTGAGGCCTATCTATTTAATAGTTAAGTGAATTATTTTGGTACACCTGTATATTTTACTTGTTTTTTTTTTGAGACAGTTTCGCTCTTGTTGCCCAGGCTGGAGTGCAATGGCACAATCTTGGCTCACCGCAACCTCTGCCTCCCGGGTTCAAGTAATTCTCCTGCCTCAGCCTCCTGAGTAGCTGGGATTACAGGCATATGACACCACGACCGGCTAATTTTGTATTTTTTTTTTAGAAGAGATAGGGTTTCTCCATGTTGGTCAGGCTGGTCTCAAACTCCCGACCTCAGGTGATCCTCCCGCCTCGGCCTCCCAAAGTGCTGGGATTACAGGCGTTGAGCCACCGCGCCTGGCCTACTTGTTTTTTTATGTGACAGAAAATGTACGAAAATACTCTGAAAACTGCAAAACTATGTAATATGAAGATGTTTTATGAAAAATGTTATATCTTATTGAAACCATCTAGTGGGGCTAGGCACAGTAATCCCAGCACTTTGGGAGGCCAAGGTGGGTTAATTGCTTAAGGCCAGGAGTTTGAGACCAGCCTGGGCAACATAGCAAGACCCCATTTCTACAAAATTAAAAAAAAAAAAAAAGCCAGGCATGGTGGTAGGGTGTGTAGTCCTAGCTACTTGGGAGGCTGAGGCAGTAGGATCACTTGAGTCCAGGAGGTCAGGCTGCAGTGACCTATGGTCACACTACTGCACTCCAGCCTGGATGACAGAGCAAGACCTGTCTCTTTAAAAAAAAAAACTATTAAAAACAAACAAACAAAAAACCATCTGGTGAAATAAAGCCTGTCTTCTTGTTTTTGGAATCATGTAGCAAAATGTAAATGAATAAGTTTATGATGATAAGTAGGACTTTTAAATTCAATTTACTATTTTTAATGTAAATTGTTAGGCTTGTTTCAGATAGCTTTGTATGGGTTTTTAGTTAATGAAAAATTTCCAAATGTATTTCTCTATCTCAATCAAAAGGGAGAATTACCAAGATCTTCATCACACACCTTCATGGAGACCATTTCTTTGGCCTTCCGGGGCTCCTCTGCACAATCAGCCTGCAGAGTGGCTCCATGGTGTCCAAACAGCCTATTGAAATCTATGGCCCTGTAGGGCTTCGGGACTTTATCTGGCGAACCATGGAACTCTCTCACACGGAGCTGGTCTTCCATTATGTGGTTCATGAACTGGTTCCTACAGCGGATCAATGTCCTGCAGAAGAACTAAAAGGATTTGCGCATGTGAATAGAGCAGACAGTCCTCCCAAAGAGGAACAAGGAAGAACTATCCTATTAGACTCAGAAGAAAACTCATACCTTCTGTTTGATGATGAACAGTTTGTTGTAAAAGCATTTCGCCTCTTTCACAGAATTCCCTCATTTGGGTTTTCAGTCGTGGAAAAGAAACGCCCAGGTAAACTCAATGCACAGAAACTTAAAGACCTTGGTAAGTGTTTTTTTTGTTTTTTGTTTTTTTCCCCGCTTCTCATCAATAGGGCTCCTGTTGACTGAAGCTATAAGAAGTGTCATAGTAAGGCCAGGAGTGGTGGCTCACGCCTGTAACCCTAGCACTTTGGGAGGCCGAGGTGGGAGGATCACTTGAGTTTGGGAGTTCAAGACCAGCCTGGGCAACATGGCGAAACCCCATCTCTACTAAAAATACAAAAAGTAGCTGGGTGGGGTGGCATGTGCCTGTAGTCCCAGCTACTTGGGGGGCTGAGGCAGGAGGATCGCTTGAACCTGGGAGGTCAAGGCTGCAGTGAGCCAAGATGGTGTTACTATACTCCAGCTTGGGTGACCAAGTGAGACTCTGTCTCAAAAAAAAAAAAAAAGTGTCATAGTAAGCTTCCATTCCTCTATCACAGGCCTAAAACTGACATTTTCTCCACTTAGTCCCTTTGCCCAAAGTTTGCTTATTAAGGAAAATCCATGGGGCCAAAAAATGCTATTTAGAGCAAAAGCCAAGTATACATTTGAATCCTGTCTTCAGCTCCCTGGATCCACATTCTTAGTCTGTCTTCATCTTATACTATCTTGGTTGGCAAGGTGATTTGGGTGGTAGTGGTGATGGTTTTAGGTCCAGGCTTTATTTTTTCATGTCTTCCCTTTGATATGTGTTTTTGATGACATCTTTGGTCTGAGAATTTTTGCCATCATTCTTAACCTTACAGCTGCAACCACGTGCTTTCAGAGTTTCCTTCTGTATCTACTTTGCTTACTAATTTAACCTTGATTAAATTAATTTGGTATTCAAAACCCTGTGCCTCAACCAGTTTTATATATCAGGGTTCATCATAGTTGAAAGCAAGCATACAGAGGTGGGCTTGGGGTTTATCTAAGGCTTCACACCTCCTCCATGCTAAGCCAGCATGCATGAGGGGATCTTTCCAGCACCTCTTGCGAGGTAGAGTCCAGGTACGTTATATCTCCAGCGTCACTGCCTTCACGGGCATGCTGTGGCAGTGCCTGTAAAAAGCATGGTAGCATTTTGTGTATGTTTGTTTTTTTATTTATGTGATCTCTTCCTCAACTAAAACAAAATGCTAGATAATGAGGAAAAGTGACTTAGGCCAAGGGTATTTTTATTACCTGAAAGCCTGTGGAAATACTATTATATTTGGAAACTTTAAACAAGATCTGTGTTGGAATTGGTGGTCATATTATACTAGTTTGTAAGTATTGTCCATAGTGATGATCAGGTCTTATTTTAAATTAATATGAGATTTTTTTTTTTTTTTTTTTTTTTTGAGACGGAGTCTCGCTCTGTCACCCAGGCTGGAGTGCAGTGGCACGAACTCGGCTCACTGCAAGCTCCGCCTCCCGAGTTCACGCCATTCTCCTGCCTCAGCCTCTCCAAGTAGCTGGGACTACAGGTGCCCGCCACCATGCCCGGCTAATTTTTTGTATTTTTTTTAGTAGAGACGGGGTTTCACCGTGGTCTCGATCTCCTGACCTCGTGATCCGCCCACCTCGGCCTTCCAAAGTGCTGGGATTACAAGCGTGAGCCACCGCGCCCGGCCTTAATTTAAGCCCACTTTGATAAATGTGAAACTGCCCTTGTCTGCCAAGAAGACTAATAATGTACAATTGCGTGAAAAAATGCTCCTTGATCTTGTAATACAAACAATCCCACTAACAATTTTTTTATTAAGTTACTTTGTAGGTACTTGTTTTGACTAGGTGTTGATTATATCTTTTTTTTTTTTTTTTTTTTGAAGCAGTCTCACTCTGTTGTCCAGGCTGGAGTGCAGTGGTGTGATCTCAGCTCACTCACTGCAACTTCTGCCCACTGGGTTAAAGCAATTCTTGTGCCTTGGCCTCCCATGTAGCTGGGACTACGGGTGTGCACCATTACGCCCGGCTAATTTTTTGTATTTTTAGTAGAGGCAGGGTCTCGCCTTGTGGCCAGACTGGTCTCAAACTCCTGAGCTCAAGTGATCCGCCTGCCTCGGCCTCGCAAAATGCTAGGGTTACAGGCATGAGCCACTGCACCCAGCCTGACTATATCACTATTTAAATGCACTCTCAAATTTTACCCAAAGGTGAGCTTATTAAATAAAGCACTCTCAAAAACTGTTGTTTCTGTGCACAGCAGAGAATCAAGAATGTTATAGTGACTACAATAAGGTCCTAGCAATACTTAGGAGACTAAAAGTTGTCTGACATGTATGCATGGGAAATGTGTTAAGTACTAAGGCATTGCTAATATCAATCAACACTGAAATTTTAAAAATGTATAAATAATTCCAGTTTTCCACAAGTAGTAAAACATTTATAACAATTACGGATGCCTTTTCCATTAGCTATTTGCAATGCTGTTAAAGTAGACTCTTGAAAAGTCATAAATTCCATTCCTATGATGTAATGTTATCTGCCTTCATCATTAGGTGTTCCGCCAGGTCCTGCCTATGGGAAGCTGAAAAATGGAATTTCTGTTGTTCTGGAAAATGGGGTTACAATTTCTCCCCAAGATGTCTTAAAAAAGCCTATTGTTGGAAGAAAAATCTGCATATTGGGTGACTGCTCTGGGGTTGTGGGTGATGGTGGAATAAAGCTGTGCTTTGAAGCAGACCTGTTGATCCATGAAGCGACCCTGGATGATGCCCAGATGGACAAAGCAAAGGAGCACGGCCACAGCACACCACAGATGGCAGCAACATTTGCAAAGTTGTGCCATGCAAAGAGGCTGGTTCTGACTCACTTCAGTCAGAGGTACAAACCAGTTGCCTTGGCCAGAGAAGGAGAAACAGATGGCATTGCAGAACTAAAAAAGCAAGCTGAATCAGTGTTAGATCTCCAAGAAGTGACTCTAGCAGAAGATTTTATGGTGATAAGCATTCCAATCAAGAAATGAAACCAGTGTTCCTGAGTGCACACTGACATGTCTGTGAATATGTTACTGAACCTATAGTCCAGTTTTTTATTTCTTGTTTTAGTCTGAAATTATTTGGGCCCTAATAATCCTAAAAAGAACGGAGCTGCTCAGTATTTAAAGGGAGCAAGCTTTTTGATAATAAATCTTTTTAAGAGAAAAAAACCCCCAGCATCCTTTTTAAAGTCCAGATTTGTCAAAATGATAGACTATTCAGGTATACGTCTTATTTTGTGCTACTACCACAGATAGCCAATATTTCATGCAGTCCTGGGCTTAGCTTCTGCCCAGCTTTATTGCTGCTATTGGCAAAGAGCACAGGACTCAGCCCTCGTGGCTAAAAATGGTATCTTGGCAGTTTGTATTGAATCTGTTTGTGTTATTAACAGAAGAGGGAGAAATGTCATGAGACGTTGGATACGTAGGATTGACAATAGCATGACCATAGCTTTGCTGGAATACTGAATGCAGGATTTGGCTAGGTGTTTATTTTAACATTTTATTAAACTTTCTATTTGGCTCTTAACCCATGGTTCTCAGCTGGGGTGACACTGCTCCTCTAGAAGCAGGTTTGAAATTATGGGTATGTTTTCTTGTCACAGTGACTGAGTAGGTGGTGATAGTGGTGGTACTACTACTACTGGTATTTAGTCAGCAGGGATCAGGGATGTTAGATGTCCTGCAAAGTTTTGGTCAGTCGTATACAATAAAGAATCATCTCACCCCGAAATGCAAATTGCAGGCCCATTGAGATACACAGCAAGTTAAAGTTTATACTCTTGATGTGAATATAGTTTACCAAAATTAGTGACATAATGAGTTGAATTACTAGGTAAGTCAAATCCTGAAGAGTGAATATGTTAGAATTGCAGTGTCATACCAAATAACATTCAAAAGAAATGAGCCATCAAGTGAAGCTTATGAACCTGGAGGTAAAAAATGCTTATCTATTAAACTGAGGTTTCATTTGTGTGTCCCTATTAATAAACATTATTTGCCCCACAATGTTTCTTAAAACATGCTCCATGGAAAGCTAGTCTTGAGTGCTGATTCACTCAGGGGCTCCTCAGTCAAGTCAGTTTGGGAAACACATTATTGCTGTCTGTCCTTCTAGGAATGGTGTAGTGCCCATCAACATATTAAAAACAGTATTGCTTCAAATGATCATAAACCAGTGTTTGATGCCAGAAATACCTGATCCCAGAGTCCCATTCTGTGACGTGTGGTGGTACCTCTGTGTGGTCTGGAGCAGGTAACTCACTCTCTGAGTTTCTTCAGCTTGTTCATTTCAAAAATGGGAAAAACGGTAAGACCCATGTCATAGATTGTTAAACAAGACAACATATATAAGGAGCGTAGCACATTGCTTGAAGGTGTTGAGAAATCCTGCAGTACAGAGGCCTGTCAGCTCTATGGAACCCCTTTCTCAGTCCTATTTCACCAGGTACTACCTGTTAACATCTCAGGAACCTAGAGTGCTTTACAGCACACATATTTAGAAACACTGTTGTAGTACATACTGTTCAATTCCTCTGAGTTCTGGGGCTTCTCTGGCCAAAATTTTTGACCCCTGGCTAGTTGTGGAGACTCCAAAGTAGTGATGATTGGCTGGGGCAGTGGCTCATGCCTGTAATCCCAGCATTCGAAGGCCAAGGCAGGCGGATTGCTTGAGCCCAGGAGTTCCAGACCAGCCTGCACAACATGGTGAAACCCCATCATTACAAAAAATACAAAACTTAGCCAGGCATGGTGGTGTGCCTGTGGTCCCAGCTACTGAGGAGGCCAAGGTGGGAGCCTGGAGAGGTTGAGGCTGCAGTAAGTCATGATCATGCTATTGCACTCCAGCCTGAGCAACAGAGCAAGAGCCTGTCTCAAAAAATAAATAAATAAATAAATAAATAAATAAATGAACAATGATCAAGATAGGTCTGGTTACTTAAGAGATGATCATTCTGATGCAGTCTCTAGAATGGTCTGTCTTACTGTAGACTCTGCCCCCCAAAAAGTGCCAAATTTTGATCATGCATAAAGCATGTCATGGTTTCTAAATTCAAATAAGCATTAATTAGACATCTAATGTACCTAAACTTGTGCAAGAGGCTAGGACTCTAGGACTAGAATGGCTCAGATGAGTATTTCTAATGCATGAAGCCCCTGAGGATAGAGATTATGTCTTAGTCACTGCCACATCCTTAGAAATGCCCACCTAGAGCTGAGTGCAGTGGTGTGTGCCTGTAGTGCCAGCTACTCAGGAGGCTGAGGTGGGAGGATCACTTGAGCCCAGGGGTTCAAGTCCATAGAGACATAGCAAGACTCCATCTTGGCCAGGGGCAGTGGCTCACGCTTGTAATCCCAACACTTGGGGAGGCCAAGGTGGATGGATTGCTTGAGGTCAGGAGTTCGAGACCAGCCTGGGCAACATGGCTAAACCCCCGCCTCTACTAAAATTACAAAGATTAGCTGGCTGTGGTGGTGCATAGTAATGAAACTAGCCCATTTCATTACTGAGCTTACCAGAAAGAATTTAAACCACCTGTTTGGTGGTGCCCCATTCACTGAGTACTAAATAAGTGCCAGACTTTATTGTGTTGGTAGTACATACATGAATAGACAAATGGCAAAATTCCAGCCCTAAGTGCACAGCCTAGTGAAAGAGACCAGTAGATAAAAGTAAATCTGTAGTTGCTTCACATGTTCTAATCTTGTATCCTGGGCACTCGAATTTTGCTGTTCCTGAGCATTACTTGGTAGCTGACTTGAGCCATGCCCTTAGAATCAGGCTCTATAAATACATATGGGCTAAGCCCTCAGAGGCCATGGGAATGTGGAAACGGTATGTTGGGTCAAGTGTAGAGTATCAGTCCATGATGAGAACTTTTTCTAGACCCTCTTCTGGGCTAGAATTTGTTTTCAGTGATAGGGACATTCTAAGAATTTGTGGAGCTAGAATTAAGAAAGAAACTTATATTGGACTTCTCAGAACCTGTAATCTACCCAAGGATTTGACTCTTAAGTGGGGAGGGTGACCATAATATGTATTGTGTCTCAAATTTATTTGATTACTGAATCCTCTTTTTGCCACGGAAGATCTTGTAACTTTAGAAATGGCATTCTCCATACGTCGCAAAATTATTCTATTTATTTTTTTTACCTGCACAGTTTATTGAGCTAATGATTTCCATGTCTACACTTAATATATTACTTCCTTTGTCCTAAACTGCCTCCATTGTAAGGAATCCATAGATACCTACTTTAGATTTTATTTTATTATTATTATTATTATTTGAGACAGTCTCATTCTGTATTTTAGATTTTAAAAAATGCACACTTGTGGCCAGGCACCATGGTTCACCTGTAATCCCAGCACTTTGGGAGGCTGAGGTGGGTGGATCACTTGAGGTTAGGAGTTCGAGACCAGCTTGGCCAACCTGGTGAAACCCTATCTCTACAAAAATTAGCTGGGCATGGTGGCGGGCACCTATAATCCCAGCTACTCGGGAGGTTGAGGCAGGAGAATCGCTTGAACCTAGGAGGCAGAGGTTGTAGTGAGCCGAGATCACACCACTGCACTGCCTGGGCAAAAGAGCAAGTCTCTGTCTCAAGAAAAAAAAAGTGCACATTCTAATTCTCCAAAGTTGTTTACACTTGCCCAGATAGACCCTAAATCATCTCTGTTTAATACTCATGCCTCATTAATGCACTTTTAATGAACTTTGAATTATAAAAGCAGCGTATGCTTGGTAGAGAATTTTTTTTAAGATACTATAAAAGAAGACAATTATTCGTAATTCCTTCACCCACAGAGAGCTGTTATTTCTGATCCAGTGGTCCCCAAACTGAGGGGTGGGTGAGAATTACTCAGGGTGTGTAGGTAGACAGTGATCCTTAGGCTGTGTTTTCAAAGACTTAGGCTCTGTTTTCAAAGGTCTGGGGTAAACCCAGGAATTTGCATTTTTAATAAGCCCCCAAGGTGATTCTGAGGTATATGAGTGGCAGACCATATTGGGAGAAAAAAACTGTCTATTCTATGCGTTTTTAAAGTTTTGTGTGTTTTTAGATATTTTGTATGTGTTTCTACCTATGTTTGTATGTGTGTATATTATACACATGTACACATGTATATTTTTACATGTAGGCTGACCTCCACTGTTTTTCTCATTTAGCATATTATGAGCATTTCCCCACGGCATTAAGTGTTCTCTGAAAGCATGAATTTAATGATTTTCTGTTACTGCATTCTATAGATACAGTATCACTTAACCATTTTTTTATTTGGAGGCAGTGAGATTGTTTTCCGTTATTACAAATAATACTATTATGAATATTCTTATGCATAAATCCTTGTATCTCTGAGTATTTCCTTCCTTAGAATTGATTTCTCTGAGGGTGAAAATCTGACCTCTTTTTGGAGGTTCTGCGTAGGAATTGCCCACTGGTTTCCATGTTCTTTTACACTCCTAGCAGCAGTGAATAGGAATGGCCTGTTTCGATATTCTATCTGGAGATGATATGGAGTATCATCAGCTCATGACCTTGCTAACGCTTCTTCCCCAAGACATTAGTCCTATGAAGATTATTTTCACCTCACAGTGCAAATAACTTTGTTATGTCTTGCAAGTAGGATGTATTGTGATTTCCTTGAATATTCTTATGCCAACTTAAAAATTTGGTAGTTTTTACTTTAGGAGTAAAAATTCTTACTGCTTCAAATACGTCCATGATAGATGTACAGGGAAGGTACTTTTTTACTAACAAAGGTATAAATTTATCGTGAAATGTGCTGGTTCTGTACTTACTGATTGATGGATTTTTCAGGTAATGAATGAGTCAGTATTTTTCTTACATGGGAAGACTAAAAAGGAAGCGCTGGTAATGCTCTGAATGTTCCCTCTTGGCAGGATAAGAATAGAGCAGGGAGGCGGGTGAGATCGCAAAATTCTTTTCTTCCTTAGTAGGAAGTAAACAATGTCTAAAAGTGAAAAATAAATAGTACTCTAAGCATAGTATGTTTTTTAAAAGCAGAGGAGGGGAGGAAAGACTACCAGATGAATAGTTAAGAGTGGAAGAAGGGGTCAGAAGGGTCAAGGGGGTGGAGACGGATGGTCAGGGGACCGCTATTTTTTATAAGCCTAATAGTATTAGCACTATTTTATATTTTAAACCATTTGTGTGTATTCATTTAGTTTAAAAATTACATTAAAACACACACACAGATAAGGTGCTGCTCTGGGTAATCTTATCAATTGCGTGTCTCCCCATGGGTGCTACAGGCAGTTAGCAGCTGCTCTCAAGCCTTTGTAACATTCCAGTCCCATTCGCCATACTGCAGTCTGAGTCTGTGTGTTTTGTTTTTTTCAAAATGCACATTTGAGTCTCACATTCCCCCTGCTTGAAACTTAATGGTCATTTCTTACCCACCTTCCCAATCTAATCTTCCTCTACACTTCTGCAGCCCTAGCCACGTGGGTCTTCTTTCAGTCCTTTGTCAGGGCTTTCTGTTGTCACAAAGCCTTTGCAAGTCCTGCTCCCTCTGCCTGGAATGCTCTTTTTCCTCTCCCCAAGTTAACCCTTACTGGGCCTTCAGATCACAGCCCTATAGTCACAGCCTCATGGAAACCTTCCCTGGCCTCCCCACTAGGTAGCATATTACTCTTTTTTTTTTTTTCTTTTTGAGACGGAGTCTCGCTCTGTTGCCAGGCTAGAGTGCAATGGTGCGATCTCTGCTCCCTGCAACCTCCACCTTCTGGGTTCAAACGATTCTTCTGCCTCAGCCTCCATATAGCTGGTACTATAGGTGTGCACTACCATGCCCAACTAATTTTTGTATTTTTGGTAGAGATGGGGTTTCACCATGTTGGCCAAGATGTTCTTGATCTCCTGACCTTGTGATCCACCTGCCTCAGCCTCCCAAAGTGGTGGGAACACAGGCGTGATCCACTACGCCCGGCCGCATATTACTCTTACAGCACCTGCATCTGACCTTCCTGGTGCTTGGCACTTACTATTTTCATTTTGCTTCCGCGAGTGATGTTTCTCTTTCCCATTAGCATTGTAAGCTTCCCAAGAGCAGAACTGTGTCTTTCGTTTCCCTCTGTGCCTAGCGTGGTGCCTGGAACATATTAGGCACTCAATAAATAGTGTTGACTGGTTCAGTTTTCCCTGTCATCCTGCTATTCAGTTAATATGCAGTGCCTTGTTTTCCTAGGAATTCTTCCTGATTAATATTACAAACAAAATTCCCACCCCTAGTCTCTGAAATAAAAGTAGGAAGGAGGATAATGGTTGTCTGTGACTTTAATGGGGTGAATCCTTTTAAGTGGTAATTTTAAAGCTTTAGTTTTGTGTCATATGATATGCAGACAGAAACCTAGACCCACGGGAAGGGTTGGAAAAAAGATTTACTCTGCCTAAAAGGTTGGGATGTTAGCTTTTGCAATGTATAGGGAAATCAGAACAGAGAGGAGACAGCCAAGCCCCAGGCAGGAGTCTGGAGCCCTATGCAGGCAGGAAAAGTGGGAAAACTTTAAGAACACAGATATCTGATACTCAATTTTATGTTGCCTGCATTGCTTGGAATTAAGTCCCTACTTTCTACCTAACTTCCTTTGAAGTCTGCTAGACACACATGACTTGGGGATCCCTCCGCAGCCCTGCACACCACCAAAAGAGAACAAGTTCTAAATTCCATGACTAGGTTGACCTGGGGGGAAAAAGGACAGCAGGGAAGAGAGTGAGACAATCCCCAAACTAGTACAGTTCATAGGAGCTGAAGTCAGAGGTGATTACATGAACCAGTGTTTCCCAGTTATTTTCAGAAAATTGTGAAGAGGACATTGACCTTAACATAGCCCATGGAATGAGAGTGACAGGGGTTGAGCCAATTTCATGTATATCTTAAAGGACAGGGTAACTCCAATTGCAATCTAGACACAGATATTTCTGTGTCCTTGATATGTTTCAAGGTTTAAAAGGCTGTCATATCCAGTATAACAAGGAAGTTTTTTGGGGGGAAGCAGTACATAAGTTTATCCAAAGCAAAAAATATTTCCATCCCTAAATAAAGCTAGCTGAGAGGCACTGCTGCTCAGATGTCAGGATGCTAATTATACACCCAGCAGACATGGAAGGTACAAAGATGAAATGCACCCACGAAAAAGTAAAAGGGGAAAGGCAAGGGATCAAGTTTTCCAGCTATATAAATCTACCTTTGATTGCCAGAAATCATTCAGGCAGCCTCAGGTGGAGAACTGCACAATGTTTAGTTCACTGTCACCAAATGAAACCAAGGTTATCTGGGTTGTTTTCTACATTGTTATGGCTTCCAGACGTCATAGGCTTGTCTGACTATATCGCTTGACACATCCTGGGCTGGAAGTGACCTTATCACTCGGCCTTCTAAAGTGCTGGGATTACGGTTGTTGACCCAGACATGGGTACCTTAGAAGTACCCATATCTGGGTCAGCAACTCAAATGCTGATCCCAACTGGCTCACAAAGGGCCTTCCCATGGAATACATTTTCACACAGCTAGCAGATAATACAGCACAATCCTCCCCAGCATGCCTATACCGAGAGGCAGTATAGCCTAGTAGAGTGGTCTTCAGGCTAGGTAATAGTATCCCTGGAGATATGTAAAGACTTTTCTACGGATACACAGGCATATTCTCATATGAAATATTTCCTAAAGTTTATCTCCCTGAGAACTATTGCAATCAAAGTGTTTTGCTGTAGTATTGTGCATTGTACCAGAATGAAAAGCCTCTGGGATACCAGTGAAAGGGATAATTGAAATACTGATATTGAGGTTGAAAAAAATGAATGATTAACACCTTCTTTTATAAATTAGGTAGTTTCCAACTTGTTTTGAACAATATTGAAGGAGGATCTAATCTGTCCAATGATAGATTTGTTTAAGCAGCTTTTATGGAGATATAATTCACATGCCATACAATTTGGTAGTTTTTAATATATTCACAGAGTTGTGCAGCCATCACCACTATCAATTTTAGAACATTTTCAGTATCCCCCAAATAAACCCCATACTCATTGGCACTCACTCCCACTCCTTCCCATCCCCCAAACCTACCATCCCTAGGCAACCACTAATCTGCTGTCTTTATAGATTTGCCTATTTTGGACATTTCAGATAAATGGAATCATACGTTATGTGGTCTTTCATGACTGGCTTCTTTTCGTATAATGTTTTCAAGATGTATCCATGTTGTATCAATCCTTTATTCCTTTTTATGACCAAATAATATTCCATTCTATGGATATACCACATTTTATTTATCCACTCATCAGTTGATCCAATAATAGATTATGAAAAATATTGTCTACAAAACACCTGTATCAGGAATGAAAAATGAGATATTCCTACAGATCTTATGTTTGTAAGATATTGCTACAGATCTTACATTAGAAAGATAAAAAAAGTATATTATAAATAACTCCAAAGTTACTGAAACAACTTCCTTAGAAAAAAAAATTTGCCAGAACTGACACAGAAAGTAAATAGGACTAACCAGACTTTCTATTTATTAAAGAAATTGAATTTGTGATAAAAAAGAAACCTTCTTACCAAAAAAAAAAAAAAAAAAAATCTTGAGGGCCAGGTTAGTGAATCATTTTAAACAATTGAGGAAGAAATACACCTTTCTTCTCCAAACACTTCTGGAAAGTAGAAAAAAGAGGGAACACTTTCCAACTCATTTTATGAGTTTAGCATAACCTTGATGCCAAAATGTAAGGACATTAAAAGAAAGGAAAATTACATGCTAGTCTCTATCATAAAAACCCTGAAGAAAATTAGCTAATTGAATCCAGTGAAATATAAAAAGAATAAGACCTCTTCATAAAAGGAGTTTCTTCCAGGAATGCAAGATTCATTTAACATTTGAAAATTAGTGTTTTCCATTTAATAAATGAGGAAAAACTGTGGGACAGTCTCCACAGATACAAAACATTTTTTGATAAAATTTAATAGTCATTTGTAGTAAGAACTCTTAGCTTATTAAGAATAAGAGATAAAAGCCAGGCACGGTGGCTCACGCCTGTAATCCTGGCACTTTGGGAGGCTGAGGAGGGCAGATCACTTGAGGTCGGGAGTTCGAGACCAGCCTGACCAACATGGAGAAACCCTGTCTCTACTAAAAAATTATAAAATTAGCCAGGTGTGGTGGCGCATGCTTCTAATCCCAGCTACTCGGGAGGCTGAGGCAGGAGAATCACTTGAACCTGGGAGGCGGAGGTTGCGGTGAGCCAAGATCGAGCCATTGTACTCCAGCCTGGGTAAGAAGAGTGAAAGTCCATCTCAAAAAAAAAAAAAAAAAAAAAGAGATAAAACAGCAACTCAAAATACTGTTAAAAGAAAAAAAAAAAAGGATAGGAGAGAATGCCCTTAATGTGCACCACCACGCCCAGCTAATTTTTAAAACTTTTTATAGAGATGGGGTCTCTCCATGTTGCCCAGGCTGGTCTTGAACTCCTGGGCTCAAGTGATCCTCCCACCTCGGCCTCCCAAAGTGCTGGGATTACAGGCATTAGCCACCGTGCCTGGTCATGTACTATATTGCTTTGAAGGTCTTAGCCAGAGCAATAAAATAGATAGATAGATAGATAGATAGATAGATAGATAGATGATAGATAGATAGATAATAGATAGATAGTATGAAGATTGGAATGGAAGAAATAAAGCCTTCATGATTAGCAGGTGACATGATTATGTATGTAGAAAATTTTAAAGAATAAGCAAATAACCTGTTAGGATAAATAGATGAATTTAATAAGATTGCTGAACACTCAGTCAATATAAAGAAAATCAACTTCCTGTCTATATTCCAACAACAAACTAATAGAAAATGTTTTAATTATATCATTTACAGAAGGATCAAAACTATCAAAAATCTAGGAATAAATCTAATGAAATATATGCAAAACCTCTTCACTGAAAACTACAAAATATTATTCAGATGAAGAAAAGTAAAATAAATGAAAAGGCATACCATGTTAATAAACTAAGAATATTCAGTATTGGAAAGATGTCATTTATCCCTAAATTTATCTGTAGTTTCCATGCAATCCAATCAAAATGACTGTAGGTTTTTATTTGGATATGTTTATGAAGAAATTGAGAAACTGTTTCTAAAGTTTATATAGACATGCAAAGGACCAAGAATAGCTAGGACAATCTTAAAAGAAGAACAAAATTAAAAGATTTACATTATCGGATATCAAGACTTACAGTAAAACTGCAATCACTTAGTATAATATTGTTGCAAGGAGGACAAATAGACCAATGGAATAGAAAGACGTTCAGGGGAAAAAAACCCACACATATTTAGTCACTTATGACAAATACAAAATTTCTTTGCAATGAAGAAAGAGTTGCCTTTGCAATAAATGGAGAGTCAATCAGATTTCAATAATGAAAAAATTGATTACATTGATTCCTACCTTAAACAATACACAAAAATCAATTCCAAATGGATTTTATATATAAATGTGAATATAGAATTTTAGTATATGTGCTGCCGAGGCGAGCACTAAATGTGAATATAGAAAAGCTCCCTTTTTGGAGTAGGCAAAGATTACTAAAACAAAATACAAGCACTAAGAATAATAAAGAAAAAGGTAGTTAAATTGAATGTTAAAATTAGGAACTTCTATTCATAAAAGACACTGTCAAGAGAGTGAAAAAGCAAGCCACAGAGTGGTACAGCATATTTACAATACCTAGAGTTGATAAAGGATTTGAATCTAGAATTCAATAGTAGTTAGCTGTTGCTACGTAACAAATTACCCCCAAAACAGTGATCTCATAATCTTGGTGGGTCAGGAATCTCGGTACAACTTAGCTGGGTGCTTCTGGCACAAGATCTCTCATGAGGTTGTAGTTAAGCTGACAGCTATAGGGCAGTGGGTTCATCTGAAGACCTAAGCGAGGGATCCACTTTCAAGCTTCCTCATGTAGTTGTAGGCAGACCTTGGTCCCTTGTCACATGGGTCTCTTCGCAGGGCTGCCTCATGACATGGCAGCTGATTTCCCTCAGGTCAAGCAACCTGAGATAGAATGAGCACCCAAGCCACAGTCTTTTTATAATTTAACCTTGAAAGTGACATCTCATTACTTCTGCCACATTCTATTCATTAGAAGTGAATCAGTAAATCCCGTGCACACTCATAGGTAAGGGATTGCAGATGGCATAAATACCAGGAAGCAGGGTAATTGGTGGGCCATCAGAGGCAGCCTACCAAAGAATTTATAAAGAACTTTTAAAAGTCTTGATCTAGGTAGGAGTTAATATGGGTGTGTTTACTGTGTGAAAATTAATCTATTCAGATGTGATTTGGGTGCTTTTCTGAACATAGGTTATATATCTGTGGAAAGTTGACTTAACATTTTTGATGAAAAACTCTAGGCAGAATTCTAAAGATTCTTATCTCCTGATTATTAATTAAAGCTCTAATCTAGGCATAACTATGAGTGGATTTTGCAGATATAATTAAAGTCCCAGTTGACTATAAAAGTATCCAAGTGAGCATAACTCAATCGGGGAGCCCTTTAAAAGCAGATAATTTTTCACCTATAATTCCAGTGCTTTGGGAGGCCAAGGCAGGAGGATTGCTTGAGGCCAGAAGTTCGAGACCAGCATGGGCAAAATAGTGAGACCCTGTCTCTATTAAAAAAAAATTAAATGATTTAACATATGTAACAGATCAGACATTGTCATTATTAAACTTCAAATTGGAGCCTACAATATTCCTTCATCATTCAGAGGAGGTTTAACTCCTTTGGGGTTTTGGAAAATGCCCTCACAGTGTTCCACCAGCCCAGAGGCTGGGGTAAGGAGTGCCTCCAACCTTCTAGATTGGGGGCCAGGGCACACTGCTTTTGACTTGTGTTAAAGCCACTTGCCACATGTTGCTATTGGACACTTGAAATGTGGCTAGTCCAAATTAAGATGTGCTGTAAGTGGAAAAAAGTCACTGGATTTTAAAGACAGTATGAAAAGAAGAATGTATAATAATAGTTCAATCATTTTTTACATTGATTATAGGTTGAAATAATATTTTGGACATATCAGGTTAAATAAAAAACATGACTAAAATTAATTTCACCTGTCCCTTTTTGCAGTTTCTAATGTGGTTACTAGAAAATTTAAAATTACCTATGTGGCTCACATTATATTTCAACTGGACGGTGCTGCTTTAGGCAGTCTTTCTCAATGCCAGCAGTCAGAGTGGTCCTTTAAAGATACAATTCAGATCATGTCACCACTCTGCTCAAAACCCTCCAGTAATATCGGATCTCATTCAAAAGTAGGTCAATATCCAGATCAAAGTCTACCAGTTCCTGTGTGATCAGCCTCCACCTCACCCCCTCTCTCTCAGGTTCAGTGTAAATCAAGTTCCAAATTTTGCAAAACCTGAAGTTTACATTATGGGAGAAAGGAAGGGGAGATGAATGTGGGTTCTTTCTAAGAAAAAGTACAAATTATGAATTTATTTATTTATTTAGAGATAGAGTCCGGCTCTGTCCCCCAGGCTGGAGTGCAGTGGCGCGATCTTGGCTCACTGCAGCCTCTGCCTTGTGGGTTCAAGCGATTCTCCTGCCTCAGCCTCCAGAGTAGCTGGGATTACAGGCTGGGTAATTTTTGTATTTTTAGTGGAGACGAGGTTTCACCATGTTGGTCAGGCTGGTCTTGAACTCCTGACCTCAGGTGATCCGCCTGCGTCGGCCTCCGAAGGTGTTTGGATTACAGGCCTGAGTCACCACGCCCGGCCAAATTATGAGTTTAGAATTAGGTACTGTGATGGTTAGTACTAGGTGTCCACTTGAATGGACTGAGGGATGCCTGGATGGCTGGGGAAGCATTGTTCCTGGATATGTCTGTGAGGGTGTTGCCAGAGAAGATTGACATTTGAGTCCCTGGACTGGGAGAGGAAGACCCACCCTCAATGTAGGTGGGCACCATCCAATCAACTGCCAGAGCAGCTGGAACAAATCTGGCAGAAAAGGGGAAGAAACAGCTTCCTGGGTCCTCTCTGGTGCTCTCTTTTCCTCTGCAGGATGCTTGCTTCCTGTCCTCCTGCCCGTGGACATCAGACTCCAGGTTCTTCGGCCTTTGGACTCTGGGACCTGCACTGGCAGCCTCCTGGAGGCTCTCGGGCCATCGGCTTCAGCCTGAGGGCTGCACTGTCGGCTTTCCTGGTTTTGAAGCTTTCAAACTTGGACTGAGCCACGCTCCCGGCTTCTCTCTTTCTCCAGCTTGCAGACAGCCAGTCATGGGACTTCGCTTTATAATCCTGTGAGCCAATTCTCCCCGATAAACTCCTTTATATATACACACATATATCCTATTGGTTCTGTCCCTGTGGAGAAACTAATACAGGTTTTGGTATCAGGAGTGGTTCTAGAGGAACATAATTTTAAGCATAAATTTCCTTTGTCGGTTTTGGGATTTCTGGAGTTGGATATCTAATCTGATTAGACCCAAATGCTAAAGACTCTATTTCTAATAGTATGAATAGCACTAATAGTCCTTGGCTTGAACTGTTTAGAAGTACGCAAAATAAATGCATTTGATATTCCTGATTCCCTGTTCCTAAGAGGCAAGGAGTTTAGTGACTCTGTACATGATACCTTTGAACATTTGTGGAGAACCAAGGAATATAATGAAGTTGGTTGGTTGCTCCTAAGTTCACTGGGCAAAGTGATGAAGGAAAAGGATGAGCTGAGGGATTCTATCTCCTGGTTCTAGATACACATACATAGCCAAAAAGTTTCTCAGCGTGCCCTGGGTAAGAGTCTTCTCTTCTGTGGACAAAGAGTTGAAATTGCTGAAAATCAGACACAAGCTCTTATGCAAGTGGCTGATCTGCAATGGAAGGTTCATGCTCAGCCTCACCAAGTGTCTACTGTCAAAGGGAGGGCTTTGATTGGGAAAGAATGGGACCCTGTAAGTTGGGATGGGAATACGGGGGATTCTGATGAAGCTGGGGACACCTGAACTCCTAAATTCTGATGAGCCTTTTTTTGCCAGAGGAAATGGCCTCCCCACCCCCAGTAGTGGCAACATGCTTTTACCCATGCATTCCAGTTCCAGCCTTTCCATCTTTGAGATTAACCCTGCATTGCCCGGGGAAACAGTGATGTCCTCCCTTGAGGCAGCTGCCAGGAAAGACAATGCTGGTTCTCCTCAGGACCCATCCCCACCACCTGTCTTTGCCTCTGGACTCTAACTGGACTCCAGTTCCTACAGGCCCCTAGAGGTGAGGTTCAGGGTATGACTCATGAGAAGGCAAGCTATGCTCCAAATACTAATCAGACTTTTGGGGGGCTACTGGATGCTGGCTCCAACTACTCAAATTTTCTAATTTACACGAGCAGAAATCCAGGGAACAGGTATGGGATGGATATTAAGAGTGTGAGATAATGCAGCCAATACCATACTGAATGGGCAAAAACTGGAAGCATTCCCTTTGAAAACTGGCACAAGACAGGGATGCCCTCTCTCACCACTCCTATTCAACATAGTGTTGGAAGTTCTGGCCATGGCACTCAGGCAGGAGAAAGCAATAAAGGGTATTCAATTAGGAAAAGAGGAAGTCAAATTGTCCCTGTTTGCAAATGACATGATTGTATATTTAGAAAACCCAATTGTCTCAGCCCAAAATCTCCTTAAGCTGATAAGCAACTTCAGCAAAGTCTCAGGATACAAAATCAATATGCAAAAATCACAAGCATTCCTATACACCGATAACAGACAAACAGAGAGCCAAATCATGAGTGAACTCCCATTCACAATTGCTTCAAAGGATGAAATACCTAGGAATAAAATACCTAGGAATCCAACTTATAAGGGATGGGAAGGACCTCTTCAAGGAGAACTACAAACCACTGCTCAACGAAATAAAAGAGGACACAGACAAATGGAAGAACATTCCATGCTCATGGATAGGAAGAATCAATATCGTGAAAATGGCCATACTGCCCAAGGTAATTTATAGATTCAGTGCCGTCTCCATTAAGCTACCCATGACTTTCTCCACAGAATTGGAAAAAACTACTTTAAAGTTCATATGGAACCAAAAAAGAGCCTACATTGCCAAGACAATCCTAAGCAAAAAGAACAAAGCTGGAGGCATCATGCCATCTGACTTCAAACTATACTGCAAGACTACAGTAACCAAAACAGCATGGTACTGGTACCAAAACAGAGATATAGACTAATGGAACAGAACAGCGCCCTCAGAAATAATACCACACATCTACAACTATCTGATCTTTGACACACCTGACAAAAACAAGAAATGGAGAAAGGATTCCCTATTTAATAAATGGTGCTGGGAAAACTGGCTAGCCATATGTAGAAAGCTGAAACTGGATCCCTTCCTTACACCTTATACAAAAATTAATTCAAGATGGATTAAAGACTTAAATTTTAGACCTAAAACCATAAAAACCCTAGAAGAAAACCTAGGCAATACCATTCAGGATATAGGCATGGGCAAGGACTTCATGACTAAAACACCAAAAGCAATGGCAACAAAAGCCAAAATTGACAAATGGGATCTAATTAAACTAAAGAGCTTCTTCACAGCAAAAGAAACTACCATCAGAGTAAACAGGTAACCTACAGAATGGGAGAAAATTTTTGCAATCTACCCATCTGACAAAGGGCTAATATCCAGAATCTACAAAGAATTTAAACACATTTACAAGAAAAAATCAAACAACCCCATTGAAAAGTGGGTGAAGGACATGAACAGACACTTCTGAAAAGAAGACATTTATGCAGCCAACAGACACATGAAAAAATGCTCATCATCACTGGCCATCAGAGAAATGCAAATCAAAACCACAATGAGATACCATCTCACACCAGTTAGAATGGCGATCATTAAAAAGCCAGGAAACAACAGATGGTGGAGAGGATGTGGAGAAATAGGAATGCTTTTACACTGTTGGTGGGAGTGCAAATTACTTCAACCATTGTGGAAGACGCTGTGGCGATTCCTCAGGGATCTAGAACTAGAAATACCATTTCACCCAGCCATCCCATTACTGGGTATATACCCAAAGGATTATAAATCATTCTACTATAAAGACACATGCACACATGTGTTTACTGCAGCACTGTTCACAATAGCAAAGACTTGGAACCAACCCAAATGCCCATCAATGATAAACTGGATAAAGAAAATGTGGCACATATGCACCATAGAACACTATGCAGCCATAAAAAAGGATGAATTCATGTCCTTTGTAGGGACATGGATGAAGCTGGAAACCATCATTCTGAGCAAACTATCGCAAGGACAGAAAACCAAACACCATGTGTTCTCACTCATAGGTGGGAATTGAACAATGAGAACACTTGGACACAAGATGGGGAACATCACACACCAGGTCCTGTCATGGGGTGAGGGGAGGGGGGAGGGATAGCATTAGGAGATATATCTAATGTAAATGATGAGTTAATGGGTGCAGCACACCAACATGACACATGTATACATATGTAACAAACCTGCATGTTATGCACATGTACCCTAGAACTTAAAGTACAAAAAAAAAAAAAAAAAAAAGAGCGTGGGATAATGGAGGAAGGACCATAAAGTTAGATCAGGATGAACTCATTACTATGGGTCCACTAAACAGAGATTCTGCATTTAATAATTGCAGCTCAGGGAGTTAAAAAAGGGTTCTAATAGTTTATTTGCTTGGTTAGCTGAAACATGGATCGAAAGATGGCCCACTGTGAGCGAGCTGGAAATGCCTGATCTCCCTTGGTTTAATGTAGAGGAAGGATCCAAAGGCTTAGGGAGATTGGAATGTTAGAGTGGATTTGGATTTGTCAGTGAGGACCTACTCATCCCAACTGGGAGGATCCAGAAGACACACCTTTCACCAGTTCCTTGTGAAATAGATTTGTGAAGGGAGCACCAGCATCCTTGAAGAGCTCTTTGATTGCTCTTCTCTGTATGTCAGATCTTGCAGTGGGAACCACAGCCACTCAATTGAAAAACTTAAATGCAATGGGAATAATTGGATCCCGAGGTGGCAGAGGCAAAGTGGCGGCACTCAACCGTCAAAGGCAAGGTGGGCATAGTTAGTAATGGACAGCAGAGGCAAAACAGCAATCAGAATAGTCTGAAACCTGTAGAGCTCTAGCATTGGCTAATTTATCATGGTTTTCCTAGAAGTGAAATCAACAGGAAGCCTACTATATTCTTACTTGATCTGTATAAGCAGAAAACTTCCAGGTCAAGTGAACAAAAGTCCAATTTGAATTATAAAAACAGAGAATCATGGTCCTTCAATCAATTTCCAGACTTGAGCTAGTTTATAGACCCAGAACCCCTTGAATGAAAGGGAGGCCAGGTCCACTTGAGGAAGGACCCCACTATACTACTGAAAATTTATACTGTTAATCTTTCTCCTAACCTTCCTCAAGGAAACCTCTGGCCTTTTAGCAGGGTAACTGTGCTCTGAAGAAATAAATAATCAGACTTTTGGGGGGCTACTGGATACTGGTTCTGAACTGTCATTGATTCTAGGGGAGCCAAAATATCACTGTGGGGCTGGGCGTGGTGGCTCACACTTGTAATCCCAGCACTTTGGGAGGCCGAGGTAGGCAGATCACTTGAGTTCAGGAGATCAACACCTGCCTGACCAAAATGGTGAAACCCCATCTCTACTAAAAACACAAAAAATTAGCTGGGCCTAGTGGCATGCACCTGTAGTTCCAGCTACTTGGGAGGCTGAGGCAGGAGAATCACTTGAACCCAGGAGGTGGAGGTTGCAGTCAGCCAAGATTTTACCACTGCAGTCCAGCCTGGGCGACAAACAAGATTCCATCTCAAAAAAAAAAAAAAAAATCATTGTGGCCCTCCAATTAGACTAGGGGCTTATAGGTGTCAGATAATTAATGGAGTTTTATCTCAGGTCTGACTTATTGCAAGTCCAGTGAGTCCCTGAATCTATCCTATGGTCATTTCTCCAGTGCTAGAATGTGTAATTGGAATAGATATTCTTAGTAGCTGGCAGAATTCCCAAATTGGTTCCCTGGCCTGTGGGGTGAGGGCTATTACAGTGGGAAAGGCCAAATGGAAGCCATTAAGAATGCCTCTACCTAGGAAAATAGTTAATTAAGGACTTGAAACATGCAGGGTAGTGATTCCCACCACATCCCCATTCAGGTCTCCTATTTGGCCTGTGCAGAAGATGTGGATCTTGGAGAATGACAGTGGATTATCATTAGCTTAACCAAGTGGCGACTCCATTTGCAGCTGTTATAGTAAATGTGGTTTCATTGCTTGAGCAAATTAATACATCCTCTGGTGCCTGGTATGCAACTATTGATCTGGCAAATGCCCTTTTCTCCATTGCTGCCCATAAGGCCCACCAGAAGCAATGTGCCTTCACTGTCTTACCTCAGGGGTATATTGACTTTCCAGCTGTATGTCATAATCTTGTTCACAGAGGCCTTGATTGCTTTTCCCTTCTACAAGATATCACACCAGTTCATTACATTGATGACATTATGCTGATTGGACCTAGTGAGTGAGAAGTAGCAACCACTCTGGCCTTATTTGGTGAGACATTTGCATATCGGGGGTGAGAAATAAATCTGACTAAAGTTCAGGGGCCTTCTGCCTCAGTGAAATTTCTAGGAGTCCAGTGGTGTGGGGCCTGTTGAGATATTCCTTCTAAGGTGAAGGATAAATTGTTGTATCTGGCCTCTCCTACAACTATGAAAGAGGTGCAACACCTAGTGAGCTTATTTGGATTTTCGAGGCAACACATTCCTCATTTGGGTGTGTTACTCTGGCCCATTTATTGAGTGACACAAAAGGCTGCTAGTTTTGAGTGGAACTACTACCTAATGGTAGGCTGATTACATTGAACTACTTCCATCGTGGAAGGGGCAGCGGTTTATCCTTGGGACAGATAGTTATTTCTGATATGGATTTGACTTTCCTGCATGCAATTCTTCTACCAAGACTACCATCTGTGGGCTCACAGAATGCCTTATCCACTGCCATGGTATTCCACATCGCATTGCTTCTGACGAAGGAACTCACTTTCCAGCCAAAGAAGTACAGCAGTGGGCTCATGCTCATGGAATTCACTGGTCTTACCATATTCCCTATCATCCTGAAGCAGCTGGCTTGATAGAATGGTGGAATGGCCTTTTGAAGTTGCAATTACAATGCGAACTAGGTGACAATACTTTATAGGACTGAAGTCTTCTCCAGAAGGCTGTATATGCTCTGAATCAGTGTCTAGTATACGGTACTGTTTCTCCCATAGCTAGGATTCACAGGTCCAGGAATCAAGGAGTGGGAGTGGAAGTGGAAGTGGCACCACTCACCATCACCCCTAGTGACCACTAGCAAAATGTTTGCTTCTTGTTCCAGTGACATTATGGTTTGCCGCCTAGAGTTCTTAGTTCCAGAGGGAGAAATGCTGCCACCAGGAGACACAATACAAAAGTAGCTTGAGGAGCTACTTTAGGCTCCTCAAGCTTCCGAGTCAACAGGTTAGGAAGTGAGTTACAGTGTTGCCTGGGGTGATTTACCTAGACTGTCAAGGTGAAATCAGACTACTACTCCACAATGGAGGAAAGGAAGAATGTCTGTAATTTAGGAGATCCCTCAGGGTGTCTCTTAGTATCACCCTGCCCTGTAATTAAGGTCAGTGGAAAACTACAGCAACTCAATCCAGGCAGGACTACAAATGGCCCAGACTTCAGAAATGAAGGTTTGGGTCACGCCACCAGGTAAAAAAACCACAACCAGCTGAGGTGCTTCCAAATAGCAAAGGGAATACAGAATGGGTAGTAGAAGAAGGTAGTTATGGTTAGGGACAAGCTGCCCCAGGGACCCCCCCTCCCCCCTGCCCTGCCCCGCAATGCAGCTTGACCCTTACCCTGAATACTCTGCAGCTGCATTCCTGAACCCTTATCTAGGCACCACAGCAAGGTCACCAGACTTGCTGAGCAAACCCTGATTATAGCCCCCCAGGCGGCACTGGAGAGGTCAGGAGAAACCTAAGTTACACCCTCTTGTAAATTCCTATTTTCACAAGATAATATATTGTAAGCGGGTCACGAGATGATATGTGGTAAAGTTAACCGACAAACAATCCCAGAGTCTCTCTCCCCCATATAAACCCCTCATTTTGTAAGCTCAGGGCTGCCTCCTCTGACTGTGGTGGAACAGTCTGGCAGGTTAATAAACTTCCTTGCCTGACCTTGGGTCTCTCTCTCTCTCTCTCATCCTTTATTTCGGCTAACCTTACAGTTATCAATACCAGCTACCACTACATGACCCATTTCAGAAACGAGGACTGTAATTGTCATGAGTATTCTCTCCTTATTTTGTTAATAATACATTTGTGCATATATACACTTGTATTAAGCAGATATCTTTGTTTTATGTCTTTTCTTATTCCTTTATGATGTAACATAAGATTTACTGATGTCACATCAGCATTTAAGTGTTAATTTTATGTAATAGTATTTAAGTTAAGGATTAGTGCATTTTCAATTGTACAAAGGATAGTTACATTATGTTGGGTAGAATTATGACCTTATTGTCTTTATTTGGAGATAAGTATGATTTAAGAAGGTGTGTGTGAGTGCCAAGTTGACAAGGGGTGGACTTGTTATGGTTAATAGAGATGTCAACCTGATTGGATTGAGGGATGCCTACATGACTGAGGAAGCATTGTTTCTGGTTGTGTCTGTGAGGGTGTTGCCAGAGGAGATTGACATTTCAGTTGTTGGACTGGGACTCAGTGTGGGTGGGCACCATCCAATCAGCTGCCAACAGAGGCTGGAACGAAGCAGGCAGAAGAAGGGGGACAAAGCAGCTTGCTGAGTCTTCTTGCTCTCTCTCTTCATATGCTGGATGCTTGCTTACTCTCCTCCTGTCCTTGGACATCAGACTCCAGGTTCTTCAGCCTTTGACGTCTGGGACCCCCACCAGTGGCCTCCTGGGGGCTCTCGGGCCTTCAGTCTCAGACTAAGGCCTGCATTATTGGCTTCCCTGCTTTTGAGGCTTTTGGATTTGGACTGAGCCACACTCCCAGCTTCTCTCTTTTTCCAGCTTGCAGAGGGCTTATTGTGGGACCTCACCTTGCTATCATGTGAGCCAATTCTCCCTGATAAACTCCCTTTTATGTATACATATATCCTATTGGCTCTATCCCTCTGGAGAACCCTAATAGAGGTTCAGAATTGAATGTGAATTTAGAATGAGAAAATAAATCACAACAATTTATTGGATTCTTGGAAATTCTGGTCCCTTTCTTCTGATCTCTCTTTAGGCAAATTATCAGACATGTTTACACAGAATACCTCCAGATTGCAGCCTGGTTCCCCTTACCCCATCTAGAATTCTCCACAACCCCAACAACAGCTGCCCAGGCTAAGGGGAGCCTTGAAGCTCTGACCTCACTGCCTTTGACCTCCCCTCTCTTTCTGCCTCCTTACTACTCTTGTTTGCACCATGCCGGTGCCCATTGTACAGCTTTTCCACTTGCTCTTTCCTGTGCTTGAAATGTTCCATCCCCAGCTGTCCACAGAGCTCACCTTCTCATCTTCAGGTGTCTGCTCAAATGTCACCTCATCAAAGCAACCTACCCTGTTCTCCCTGTAAAAAGCAGCAAGCCCCTTCTGCACTTTCTATTCTCTTTACCGTGCTTTAATTAGTCTCATAACACTACCAGCTGACATATTCTGTGTTTGCACATTTGTTTGTCAATTATCAGTCTCCCTCCTTTAGAATGGAAATTCAGGAGGATAGGGACTGTTTTGTCTCCTGTAAGTACACCTGGCACCTAAAACTAGGCCTGGCCCTTGATAAGACACTTAAAAACTACTGGTTGAATGAATGAATATAAGTTGAATATCAAGGAAGCCTTATTATTTTTCAATATGGAATCAACTCTTTAAGGAAATAATTCACTCCACATTCCCAGCCCATATCCTCAATTATCAGTTACCTCAATTACCTACGGGTGTGTGACAGCTACTATTTTTGGCTACCTGGCATGCTTCCACATCATTCTTACCCTAATCCCACACTCCACTTATCTCCAGGGATAAGCACACACTCTAGGTATGGCCAAGTGGTGTGCTCCAGATGATTGGTCAGAAATGAGCTCACCTCCTAAGCTTGGCCAATCCATGACTTCCTCAAGATCATTCTCACTGGAGTTAGGGAAGAGGAAGTAGCCCCTTGACGTGTGTCACATTATTGAGCTAGAAGGCTGTGAATTAAGGGTTCTGAGGGATGTGTTTTTCCCTAGCAGAGAAAGAGATGGCTTGAAAGTCCCAGCAGCATGGAGCCCTGAGTCCAGTTTCTGGAGCTCCTCTGTTTCCTGCAGCTCTTCCTGCAGTTCCAGGATGCTGGAACCTAGGAGTTTCCCAGCATCCTTCCAAGTTCCTTTTCTGCTTTAACAAATACCAGCTGAGCTCCTGTTACTCACGATTAAAACTTCTCACTAATATGCACCAGGCACCAGCCTGTTCACTGAGGATGTAGTGATGACCTGGACACTATGCTTGCCCTCAAGGAACTTACAACCTTCAGGGAGAAAGCAGAAGGGAAGATGGCAATGGCAATGCAGTCTGAACACATGTACTGGATGTGGGACTTGCTGGAATTCAGAGATCTGACATGTGTCATGACATTGATCAGCTACTTTAAGTTCTTGTGATAATTCTATGTTCAAAGCAACCTAAGGATCTAAAATAATATTGTTGGTTATCAAATCAATATATATACTAACTGAGCACCTACTGTATGCAAGGGTTACCATAAGTGCTATGATACAGACCTGTAGAGCATTCTAACTGGGGTAGGTTGCCCTTCTAAAAAATAATAAATACATGGTATGTATGAAATGAAGTCGTAGGACATTCTATTTCTTCCTGAAGTCATAGAACATTCTATTTCTTCCTATCTGTGTCTTTCTTTTTTTAATTCTTTTTTTTTTGAGATGGGGTGTTGCTCTATCACCCCAGCTGGTGTGCAGAGGCACGGTCATAGCACATTGCAGCCTCCAACTCCTGGACTCAAGCGATCCTCCTGCCTCAGCCTCTCAAGCAGCTTGGACTACAGGTGTGCACCACCATGCCCAGCTAATTTTTTTAAGTAGTGATGAGGTCTTGCTATGTTGCCCAGGCTGGTCTTGAAATCCTGGGCTCCAGCCATCCTCCCACCTCAGCCTCGCAAAATGCTGGGATTACAGACATGAGTGAGTCACTGGGCCTGGCCCTATCTGTGGCTTTCTAAAGGAGCAGTTTAGCATATGGTTGGGAGTGTGAGCTTTGGAATCCCAACTGTGTTACTAGCCAGGTGATCTTGGGCAAAGTCACTTTATCTCTGTGAGACTCAGTGTCTTCCTGTAGACTGGATAATATAACTATTTATTTTACAGGGTTGTTAGGAAGATTAAATGAGTCCATTTGAGTAAAGCAGTTAGAATAGTGCCTGATACATAGTAAATCCTCAATAAATGTTACCTAACAACACTATGTCTAAATCATATAAATTATAAATTCCTCAAAAGCAGGAGCCTTGCATTATTTGTAGCTCTGCTAACATGTACAGACCACTCAAGATTTTTCTAGTTGCTCAGCTCAGCAGTATTAATATATTAGCAGATGTAGCATTGTCTTGCTTGCTGGTTTCTCCATCTGCTCTAAATTTAGTACTAAATAAAGATAGTTGTGGGGGTGGAGGAGGTTTTAAAGATCTCTGGTCCAAATCCGTTAGGTTTTTTGTTTTGTTTGAAAGCTGTAATCCAGAGACAGTTTGGAAGCATATGCTAAAGACCATTTTTAGGCATGTTTTGCAGAAATGTATAGCATCTATTTACATTATTATGTGTTTCCATACTTTGAACTGTCAACCCTTTGCATATAGTAGTATCCTAACTGATGTTCCAGATTTGCTACTATGCTATACATGGGCTTGCATAATTCCTAATTCATAACATATGGATATTAAATAAATTAGCTTATGAGAAGCAATTCACTTTTTTCCATCTTGGTAAGTAGAATAGTCACAATCCAATAAAGATAAAGATGCCTAGGACTAAGGCATCATAATTACACCTTATATTTGTATAGTGCAAAATAACACCTTACATTTGTATACCTTATTTAATTCTTACAACCACTCAGTGAGGTAAGCAGGCATGGAAGTATCGTGAATTCCATTTTACAGATGAAGATATTAGAACCTAGAGGTTTTAACTGACTTGCCTAAGTTTACTACATGGTAACAAATGGCAGAGCCAAGATCATACTTGGGTTTCTTGACTGCTAGCCCAGTGCCCTTTTTACTTTATTGGTAGAGAAAAGTGTTAGGAATTTTTATTTTCTTCCACCAATATTTACAGCCTGACTCTACAAAGAACCTTACCAATGGTAGTCTGTTGTGAGCCTTTGGCAAAGCATGGGTCTCATATGCTTAATCCCAATTTGTAAATGTTATAGAGCCACCCCCCTGGCAAGGAGGATTTATATCAGGCAAATGTTGCAGATAACAGTATTTAGCTGCATCTGCTAGAGCTGACACACTTTGGAATTGAAAGACAAGAAAGAATCATCAATGAAGTAACTCAAATAATGGGAGAGAATCTTCCAGTCAACACTCAATCTCCTTGCTCCTTAAATTTCAAGCTAAAGATGCCTATAAAACTCCATATAATATAACCACAGAAGATATTTTGTAGGTAGTACTTTGCACAAAAGCAATCATAGGAGTTTTACGGTTTGTTTTTATTGGAAGACAGCCACCGCTCCAGAATTTCTTGTCATTGAATAGATGGGACAGAGTGGGAGTTAGAAGCAGAAAAGAGAATCAGCCTGAACATACAGATGCTGGGGACTATGTGGTTGGGGCAGAAAATGTTTATACCGTAAGGAGTTAGTGTGAGTGGTGGAGACAGTGACTAAAATTTCTACACAATTACTATATAAATTTTTTTTTAGTATATACATTCTGATCAGACTAGTGTAAACTGGCATAGACAAATATGAAGCAGTTGATGTTGGACACAAAAATGGGAGAAAAGAAAGCCAGACAATGTAAAAAATTTATTCCCCTCCCACTCCAGATAACACCCCAGTGTGAGAGTTAGGAGTCCATATATTTCAAGAGACTGAAAACCAATTCAATGAGCTTGAAAAATAATAAGATGTATTGATTCTCATAGGTCAAAAAAACAGGGATGGTACCAGCATCAAATGCAATTGGATCTGAGGCTCAAAGGAGAGTAGGGTTTTCTCTCTCTCCTTCTGGCTTTCTACTCTGCTTTCTTGTTTATTATCTTCTTTCCTACTGCAAATGAGCTTCCTCGATGTAGTCAGAGAAGTTGACTGCCAGGAGTGGCAGGCCAATACTCCATGCTGGGGTACCACTGTTAAACCAAATCCCAGCACAAAGAAAGAACACGTTTCTCTGATGGCTTCCATGTATAATGTCTTAGAGAAGGATTGTGATTGGTCAGTGTGGACCACGTCTGCCTGTGAACCAGTCTCAAGCTCTAGAGCAATGGCGTGCCAGGACTGACCAATCCTTGGTTATGTCTCCACACTCGTAGCCAAAGCAGATGAAGTCCATCACCAGAAAAGTGGTAAAGAATTTGGCTGAGCTATCCCAGTTCACTACAGCAACAGTTCCCAAATTGACCTGAAGATAAACATCCCCTGGACCCTTGTTAAAAAACAGATTCTTTGGCTCCCAGCTTAGACCTCCATAATAAGACTTTATATAGGAGAAGGATGGTAATTTGTATATTTAGCAAGTACCCCAGGTGTATTAGTTTCCTATTGCCACTGTAACAAATTACCACAAATTTAGTGGCTTAAAACAACATGGATTTATTATTGTCCTGGAGGTCAGAAACCCAAAATTGGTTTCACTAGGCTAAAGTCAAGGTGTTGACAGGAGGTTTCTTCTGGAGGCTCTGAGGGGAGAATCCATTTCTTTGCCTTTTTCAGCTTCTGGTGGCTGCCTGTGTCCCGTTCCACCATCTTTGAAGAGCATCACTCCAGTTACTGCTTCTATAATCACATCACCTTCTCCTCAAACTTTGACTCCTTCTGTGCTCCTTTTATAAGGACCATTGGACATTGGGTCCACTTGGATAATCCAGCATTATCTCCAAGTTCAAGATCCTAACTCAGTCACATCTGCAAACTCCCTTTGCCATATGCTATATGGTTTGGACATGTCCCTCAAATTTCGTGTGTTGAAAACTAAATCCCCAAATTCATACCTTGATGCTATTTGGAGGCAGAGATTTGGGGAGGTAATTAGTATTAGGTGACATCATCAGGATGGGGCTCCTATGATGGGACTGGTGGCTTTATAAGAAGAGGAAGAGAGACTTGAGTTTGCATGCCTGTGGTCTTTTGCCATGTGATGCCCTTCACCATGAAAACCCTCATCAGAAGTTGAGCAGATGCCGGTGCCATGCTCTTGGACTTTCCGGACTTCAGAAGTGTGAGAAATAAATTTCTTTTATTTATAAATTATCCAGCCTCAGGTATTCTGTTATAGCAACAGAAAACAGTCAAAAACACTATTCAAGGTAACATTCACATGTTCCAAGGTTTAGGGCATGGACATAGTGGGGCCATTATTCAGCCTACTGCACCAGGTAATTATTATTATTATTATTATTATTATTATTATTTTTGAGACAGAGTTTTGCTCTTGTTGCCCAGGCTGGAGTGCAGTGGCGCAATCTTGGCTCACCGCAACCTCTGCCTCCCGGGGTTCAAGTGATTCTCCTGCCTCAGCCTTCCGAGTAGCTGGCATTACAGGCATGCGCCACCATGCCTGGCTAATTTTGTATTTTTAGTAGAGATGGGGTTTCTCCATGTTGGTCAGGCTGGTCTCGAACTCCCGACCTCAGGTGATCCACCCGCCTCTGCCTCCCAAAGTGCTGGGATTACAGGCATGAGCCACTGCGCCCGGCCTGCACCAGGTAATTATTATCAGGTAAATTTGAGAAACACTGATAAAGGAGTTAAAAAGAAATTACTTAGGCAGATTGTGAAGGTAAGGAAGTCCTTGGTAAGGTTTTTCTTTTAATGAAAAGCAGCCCCCAAATCATTTTCTTTTCTAACAAAGAGCAGCCTGTAAAATCGAGCTGCAGGCATAGACAAGCAAGCTGGAAGCTTGCATGGGTGAATGCTGGCAGTTGTGCCAATAGGAAAAGGCTACCTGGGACTAGGCATGATTAAAATGGTAGCTCCATATTTCCTTCTCTTTGCTAGCCATGTGTACAGTAAGAAGCAGACAAGATGGCACTGGCCAAGTGGAAAGCCCATTTGCATAATAAGATTGGGGTGGGGCAACCAGCTGTCTCCTTGTGCTATGTAAACATCACACCTGGTCGAACCAATCTGTGGGCCCTTCATAAATCAGACACCACCTCCTCAAGCCTGCCTATAAAATCTGCTGCAGTCTGCTGCAGGCCAGCTTTTCCCCTACAGACAACGCCTCTCTCTCTCACAAAAAAGAGCTGCTCTCCTTTCTCTTTCTTTTGCCTATTAAACCTCTGCTTCCAAACTCACTCCTTGTGTGTCCGTGTCCTTAATCTTCTTAGCACGAGACAATGAACCCCAGGTGTTTACCCCAGACAGTGATGCTGCTTCAGCACCACAGGAATGGTTAGTTAACACCACAAGTGCAACATAAATATTCCAAACTATAAATATTATATAAGCATAACTAATCACTTAACTGTATATAATATATAGATGCCCCAACTGGGTGGCCCAACCACCATGTTTTTGAATGTGTCAGTAACTCATTTCATTTTTATTGTTGAGTAGTGTTCCATTGCTATGGTTTTGAATGTCCCAAAACTCATGTTGAAATTTAATTGTCATTGTGATGGCATTAAGAGGTAAGGTTATGATGAAGCACAAAGGCCATCACCAGATGCTGCTGCTATACTCTTAGTCTCCCTAGCATCCAGAACCGTGAACCAAATAAGTTTCTATTGTTTATAAAGTGCCCAGTCTCAGGTATTCTGCTATAGCAACACAGAATGGACTAAAACATCCACTGAATGAATTTACCACAATCTGTTCATCCATTCACCTATGGATGGACATTTGGATTGTTTCCAGTTTTTTCTGGGCCAGGTGTGGTGGCTCACACCTGTAATCCCAGCACTGTGGGAGGCTGAGGCAGGCGGATCACTTGAGGTCAGGAGTTTGAGACCAGCCTAGACAACATGGCGAAACCCCATCTCTACTAAAAATACAAAAAATTAGCTGAATGTGCTCGCTTGAACCCAGGAGGCAGAGGTTGCAATAAGCCAAGATCGTGCCACTGTACTCCAGCCTGGGTGATAGAGTGAGACTGTCTCAAAAAAAAAAAAAAAAAAAAAAAAAAAGAATATTTATGGAGCCTCTTCCACACATATTCTCCCTCCCATCTCACCTCCTACTTCACTCCTCTCGTATCCTGCCCTAACTGTGTTGACCTTACTTCTGTTATGTGAATACACTGAGCTTACTTCTGCTTCAGGATCTTTACATCAGCTCTCTCCAGATTTTTGCATAGCTCTCTCCATCATTCAGGTCCCTACTCAAATGTCACCCTCTCAGAGAACCTCTCCTGATTGCCCTATCTAAAATAGTGCTCCACCTCCTCCCCCAATCTAATCAATCTCTATGGTCTTTTTTAAAGTAAAATTGCAATTATCACTTTAATATTATCTGTTTGGCCACATGTTCATCTTATCTATATCACCCACTAGAATGTAAGTTTTTTTCATTTCTAACTTTTAAGTTCCTGGGTACATGCGCAGCATGTGCATGTTTGTTACATAGGTAAACATGTGCCATGGTGATTTGCTGCACAGATCATCCCGTCGCCCAGTTATTAAGCCCAGCATCCATTAGCTATTCTTCCTGATCCTCTCCTTCCCCTCATCCCGTCTCATCTGACAGGCCCCAGTGCGTGTGGTTCCATGTATCCATGTGTTCTCATCACTTATCTCCCACTTGTAAGTGAGAACATGTGGTATTTGGTTTTCTGTTCCTGCATTTGTTTGCTAAGGATAATGGCCTCCAGTTCCATCCATGTCCCTGCAAAGGACATTATCTTGTTCCTTCTTATGACTGCATACAATTCCATGGTGTATATATACCACATTTTCTTTATCCAGTCTATTACTGGTGGGCATTTAGGTTGATTCCATGTCTTTGCTATTGTGAATAGTGCAGCAACGAACATACGCATGTATGTGTCTTTATAAAGAATGTATTTAATAAGTTCTTTAAGCGGCTGGGCACAGTAGCTCATGCCTGTAATCCCAGCACTTTGGGAGGCCAAGGTGGGCGGATCATGAGGTCAGGAGATTGAGACCATCCTGGCCAACATGGTGAAACCCCGTCTCTACTAAAAATACAAAAATTAGCTGGGTGTGGTGGCACGTGCCTGTAATCCCACCTACTTGGGAGGCTGAGGCAGGAGAATCGCTTGAACCAGGAAGTCAGAAGTTGCAGTGAGCCGAGATCGTGCCACTGCACTCCACCCTTGTGACAGAGCAAGACTTCGTCTCAAAAACAAAAAAAAAACAAAAAAAAAGAATGTATTTAATAAGTTCTTTAAGGACCAGGAAATTTGTCTCACACTATATCTCCATCTAGAGCAGTGCCTGGCAAACAGTAGAAACTCAATAAATTTTTGTTGGATGAGAATTTTCATTTAAATCTTAGGAAAAGAAAAATTTGAACAAGTGTTATACCTACTTTTATAGTTGAAGCAACTGAAGGTGAGACAGGTTCAGTAACTTGCCAGGAGGGCACAGAGATAGAGCCAGGATTTGAATGCTTGTCCATTTGACTTCAAAGCTCATCCATTATCTTAGCCTCTATCTGCCGTCTCATAATGAAGTGGAATGTATACACACAAGACTACAAAATCAAGTGCCAGTGGAGTGGCTTGAGGTTCCACTCCATGAGATCAGCAGAGAGATGGAGATGAGATCAGCGGAGGAGATGGAGTCATCAGTAGGAGGGGAGTTGGCCTCATGCATGAGATTTGTAAAGATGGAGGCAGGAGGGAGGGCAAACCTTGGGTCTAGGCCTGCGATTGTCCACCGTGGCTTTGTCCTTGGCTGAAGAAGCCAGTTCCCATCTTCTCCTGGGAGAGCAGTGAGGATGGACGGCCAGCTGTAGGGTCAGGACTGTGTAAGCTGCATTCCTGGGCCTTTGTGTCAAACCTACCAACAAAGAACACTTTCTGAGGAGCTTTTGTGGACTGTGGTTAGACCTGCAGTCAGGACCCGCATTCTAACTAACCAGTGTAGCCTCTGGCAAGAGCAGAGCCACTTTGCAGCTCCCTGGCAATGGAGATGATCTGTGTACTGGGGAAGGCAGCTGGGCCCAGAGGGGCTTTTGAAACACAGCATTTTTCTTAAAGATGAGGGATGTTATTGTTGAACCCAGTAGGAGGTGACCTGGGAACCACCCTCCCTGAAAAGGAGGAGGGAGGGAAACACCTATGGCCAGGGTTATGTGGTGCTATTTCCTTCCTGATTAAAGATGTAGATGCCTTAGTACCCAAGCCCTGGAGGAGGCTCCCTCAACCTGAGAAAGCGCTGTGCTCCAGCTCATCCTGGGAGCCAGCTCCCCTGGGTGGTACAGCACAGAGGGAAGGAAGGGGGTGGCAGTTCAAGGGCAGCAGCTGGGAGAAGCACATCAGAAGTGCCAGGGAAGCGAAAGTCAGCCAGAGAAAGGAAAGGGGAAGAAGGAAAAGCAGAGAGGCAGCAGCAGCCCTGGGAGAAAGGGACAGCAGACATTAGAGGGGCGAGTGTTCTGGGAGCCTCAGAGCAGTGATGGATTTTCCATCTTTCCTTGGAGGAGGGGCTGGGTCTTGGAATCCCCTCCCTTCTCTGCCCCTTACACACAGTTTGTCCTGAGGAGCAGACATGAGGTCTGTGCTCACCCAAGCGCTCACAGTCTCCTTCTCTCTTCAATACCCATCTGCTGGGCCTAATTCTTACCTCAAAAAAGTAACTCTTGATTATTCTTAAAAGTTTTAAAAAAAATAGTAACTGTGATTTTGGTCTAAGCTAAAGTTAATTATTTTTCCTCAAGGTTGTCTCCCAAGAAAAATGCTTAAAGAGGCCGGGCGCAGTGGCTCATGCCTGTAATCCCAGCACTGTGGGAGGCTGAGGTGGGCGGATCACCTGAGGTCAGGAGTTCTTCAAGACCAGCCTGGCCAACATGGTGATACCCCATCTCTACTAACAAATACAAAAATTAGCCGGGTGTGGTGGTAAGCACCTGTAATCCCAGGTACTCAAGAGGCTGAGGCAGGAGAATTGTTTGAACCTGGGAGGTGGAGGTTGCTGTGAGCCTAGATCGTGCCATTGCACTCCAGGCTGAGTGATAGAGGGAGACTCCCTCTCAAAAAATAAATAAATAAATAAGAAAAACGCTTAAAGAATATAGAAAGAATTTGGTGTTGTTTAGGTAGATTGTTTTCCTCCTCAGAGTTGAAAGTAACACAGATATTCATTAAATTTTACCACTGAAATGACACCACAGCACTGTCGCCCAGGCTGGAGTGCAGTGGTGCAATCTCAGCTCAGTGCAACCTCCACCTCCCTGGCACAAGCGATTCTCCTGCCTCCGCCTTCTGAGTAGCTGGGATTACAGGTGCATACCATCATGCCTGGCTAATTTTTGTATTTTAGCAGAGACGAGGTTTTGCCATGTTGGCCAGGCTAGTCTCAAACTCTTGACCTCAAATGGTTTGCCTCAGCCTCCCAAAGTGCTGGGATTACAGGCGCGAGCCACCGTGCCTGGCAGGTTTGTTTTTGATGAACTTGTCATTTCCACCACTCCCTGCTTGTGATGTTCTCTCTTGTACCTGTGACACTGAGGAAAACTGTTAGATGCCAAGTTCACCTGAGGGACTAAAATCTGTCTAGATGTAAGTCTGATCTGGCGTCTACTGGGGGAAGGGAAAGACTGGATAAACTCTGTTTCAGTTCATATCCATTGCCATTCAATTCTGCATTCTAAGATATGGCACCCAGTAGGCTCACTCTACATGTTTATTCAATGGAAATGATGTCCGAAAATTTAACTTTTATCAAAAAGCATTTTAGGTGGGTAGAATCATGACTGTGAACTGTCTCCTAAATTTAGTGTTCCATTATTCCCCTCCCCAGTACATTTTAGATTTAGGTCCTACACAGTTCTAAACCCTGGAGTCTAGGGCTTTGCCTCTGGAACCAGCAGTATTGGCCTCATTTGAGAGCTTATTAGAAATGGACAGTCTTCAGCCCACCCTCAAATCCAAGGAATTACGGTGGTGCTTGCTAAAATCTAGCTTTTTAAACATAAAATTTTCCTAAAGTTCACCATTTTAACCATTTCAAATGGTTAAATATACTAAGTGTATCTTAGTATATTTACAATGTTGTACAACTCTCAGCACTATCCAATTCCACATTTCCATCACCTCATGAAGAAACCCTATACCTCCCAATTCCCCTGACAACCACTGATCTGTTAATCTACCTCTGTTTCTGTGGATTTGCATATACATAAAATGAAATACCACTAAGCAATAAAAAGGAACTAACTACTGATACACAGTAACATTCTGGATCTCAAAAACAACACACTGAGTGAAAGAACCCAAATACAAAAGACTGCATACGGAAATATTCCATTTACATGAAATTCTAGAAGAAACAAAGCCTTAGGAACAGACAGCATGGCAGTGGTTGCCTGGGGACAGGAACATACGGTTGGGAGGTGGCACTGACTGCAAAGGGGCATAAGGGAACTTTTTGGAGGGATAGAGGTGTTCTAATACTTGATTGGTAGTGGTGGTTACACATTGCATATATTTGCCCAAATGTGTCAAATTGTCCACTGCATCAAGTTTATAATATGTAAATTATACCTTAATAAGATTATAAAAAAAGAAGAAAAAAACCCAAGCATATCTGGTCCTGAATGGAGTTCAATTCATCAGCACGGCTTCCTTCGTTGTCTGGCCCCAGATCCATCTTCCCAGCCTCATCTCTCGCTTCTCTGACACTTGCCGTGGGCAAGCTCAGTGTTGGGTACTCAGAGAACATGGGGGAAGGAGAACCTCTATCTTCAGGGAACTCACAGCCTAGTCTGGGAGCAGAAAGGGCAGCCAACTCTGACACAGCAGGGCACCATTCCTAGAGGACCACCGAGTCCTAAAGGACAGGAACAAGAATATTCCAGACACAGCCTGGATTCCGGTCATTTTGAATCTCAAGTTTGAATCAAGTTTCAATCTAATATTTTGAATAGGTAATACATTTCTGTGGCTGTATACTTTAAGCCAAAGAGATGACAGAGTTTATTTTATTGCTTTTAGGAATGTGGGAATCACTTGTAATGTTTAGGTTAATCGATGTCAAGTAATTTTCAGGAGCAACTGGAATTATTTTAAAAATCACTGGGTTAAACTGGATGCAGTTGTGCATGTCTGTAATCCCCAGCTACTCAGGAGGCTGAGGCAGAAGGATCACTTGAATGCAGGAATCTGAGTCCAGCCAAGGCAACACAGCAAGACCCCATCTCTAAAAAACAAAACCAAACCAAACCCAAAACATTGGGTTGACACTAAAATATCATGATGCTAACTTGTGCCAGGAGGTCCTTTGCTTGAGGGAAGAGCACTCTGTCTCCATCCCTAGGATGAAAAGATTAAACTTCCATATTCTCCTCACCCTTAGAAAGCTCCTATTCATAGGAGGTAAAACCATTAAATAAAAGGAAAATAAACCTTTCAAGTCTTTGCCTGCCCCTATCAGAGATCTATGTAGAACTGGCAGTAGCTTGGCTCCCTTTGAGTGCTTTGGAACTATGGTCTTCAAGATTTCTTGCTTGCTTTTCTCCTAAAAGAAATTTGAAAAACTGTGTTTTTTTCTTTCTTCCTTCCTTTCTTTCCTTTTTCTTTCTTCCTTCCTTTCTTTCCTTTTTCTTTCTTTCTCTCTCCTTCCTTCCTTCTCTCTCTCTTTTCTTTTTTTTTTAAAATAAGAGATAGGGTCTCATTCTGTCACTTAGGCTAGAGTGCAGTGGCATGATCACGGCCCACTGCAGCCTCAAACTCCTGGGCTCAAGCAATCCTCTCACCTCAGCCTCCTGAGTAGCTGGGATTACAGACATGAGCCATCACGCCTCGCTAAAACTGTTTCTTCTTGTACTTTTAAAGGTCATATCTAAAATGTTTCATCACAAGTTTAAATAATAGTAAGGTTTGTTATTTCTGGCGTAAGTATTGGCATTTTAAAATAAGATAGTTACATCATTCTTTAAATGTATCCAAGGAAATTTAAGATCATAATGCATCTATCATCCATTTGAAAAATACATGAACAAGCTTTTCTTTAAAATAAATTTTACATCACTCTTTTTTTCTTATCTTGTATTTCCATTCCACTTACCCCTCAATATTTTAATATAGTATTTTAAGCTGGAGAGTCTTTTATTGATCAACCTATTATATTTCCCTACAAAAAAAATTTTTTTAAAAAATTCTTGACTGAGTCTGATATGCTTAAAAAGCTCATTTTGAATGTATAATTTTAATATCTAATTGATCTAAACAACATAAAATATTACATATTTTGGTATCTATTAAAATTAAAGTAAAGGATATTTTTGCTGAATGAAAGAGAATTGGGTCAAACCTAGTCCTAGTTTTCACTTCTATGGATAGAAGCACAAACACCTTGTTCATTAATTCAACAAATATTTATTGAGCACCTCCTACGTGTGAATAGCTACTCTAGGTACTTGGGATACACTGGTAAACACTACAGATAAATCCTTGCCCTCATGGAGCTTACATTCTAGTGGGGAGTAATAGGCAATAAACAATAAACACAACACATAAGCAAATAATATAGTATGTCAGAAGTGCTATAGCAAAAGAGAAAGCAGGGTAAAGGGGCTTTGGGTGTACTGTGAGAGTTAAGAATGGGCTGTGATTTTTAAAAGGTCGAGATAGGCTTCAATGAGGTAACTTTTGACCAAAGGAGGTGAGAGAGTTGGCAATGCATATATCTGGGGGAAACATGTACAAGGCAGAGGGCACAGCCAGTGCAGAGGCCCTAACTTGGGAGCATGGCTGGCATCTTCTAGGGACAAGAAAAGAGGTCGGGAAGGTTAGAACATATTGGAGAATGACTGATAGAAGATGAGATTAGAGAAGTAATGCTCAGGGGTTGAGTGGTGATGCTGATCTTATAGAACCCTTTAGACTATTGTAAGGATGTAGATTTTTACTCTAAATGAAATGAGGATCATTTAATGCAGGGATTTAAGCAGAGAGATGTCTGACTTTTTTTTTTGAGATGGAGTCTCTCTCTGTCACCCAGGCTGGAGTGCAGTGGCGCGATCTCCACTCACTGTAAGCTCCGCCTCCTGGGTTCACCCCATTCTCCTGACTCAGTCTCCCGAGTAGCTGGGACTACAGGCACCCGCCACCAGGCCTGGCTATTTTTTTTGTATTTTTTAGTAGAGACGGGGTTTCACCGTGTTAGCCAGGATGGTCTCAATCTCCTGACCTCGTGATCCACCCGCCTCAGCCTCCCAAAGTGCTGGGATTATAGGCGTGAGCCACTATGCCCGGCCCTGACTTATGTTTTAAAAGGATCACTCTAGCTATTATGTTGGGAAGAGGCAAGCATGAGGACAGGGAGAGCTTTTAAAAGATGAATCCAAAGATGAGATGATGGTGGCTCAGACCAGGGAGTAGCAGTGGAGGTGGTTAGGGATGTTCTGTGGATTAGACATGGGTGTGAGAAAACGAGGGGAATCCAGAATTGCTGGACAGCACTAAGGATTTACTTGAGGTTCATGGTGATGAAATTAAAGTGAAACTACTCAGGGTTTTTGGTCTGAGCAACTTGAACAATAGAGTTATCAAATGAGATTGGAAAGCTAGTGGGTTCAACAGGTTTGAGGGAGAATATTGCTCAGTTTATGACATGTTTGAGGTATCAGAATCTGGAGTTCAGGTAAGAGATCTGAGCTGGAGATATAAATATAAGAGTTGTCATCATATATGATAATATCATATATCTTAGATGGTACAGAAAGTCAGGAGACTGGATGAGATTAAGGAAATGAATATAGATTAAAAAGAATTCAAGGGGCCAGGTGCGGTGGCTCATGCCTGTAATCCCAGCCCTTTGGGAGGCTGACGCAGGCAGATCACTTGAGGTCAGGAGTTCAAGACCAGCCTGGCCAACAAAGCGAAACTCTGTCTCTACTAAAAATACAAAAACTAGCCGGGTATGGTGGTGGGCACCTGTAATCCCAGCTACCTGGGAGGCTGAGGCAGGGAGAATTGCTTGAATCTGGGAGGCGGAGGTTGCAGTGAGCCGAGATCATGCCACTGCACTCCAGCCTGGGTGACAGAGAGAGACTCTGTCTGAAAAAAATAAAGAGTTCAAGGAATAAGCCCCAGTTAAGGGGTCTGAGAGAAGAGATGGAACCCAGCAAAGAAGACAGGGAAGGAGGAACCACGAATGAAGGAGGAAAACCAAGAGGATGTGGTTAAAAAAAGAGAATCAAGTAATGAGCTGCGTCAGCTGTTACAGATAAGATGAGAACTGAGACTCATCAATCAAGATGAGAACTGAGACTAGATCATTGGGTTTAGCCAATGTGAAGTTCATTGTTGGCCTTCACAAGAGTAGTTTTGATACAGTAGTAAGGATGAAAGCATGAATGGAGTTTAAGAGAGGATGGGAGACCTAACACTTAGCTGATGACCTAAAATACGCCACGCGTGTACCTCGCATGTAATGATTCTACTACATATGTATGGAGTCTTAACATACGTATCATGCTTGACATGTTTTTGAACTTTGTATAAATGGTATTGTATGGGATGTATTCTGCTGTTGCAGAATGGGAGAAGAACTGGAGACAAAGTATAGAAAACTCTTAGAAGTTTTGTTGTAAAGGGAGTAGAGAAATGGGTGATAGCTGACAGTAGAAATAGGTCAAAGAGAAGAATCTGTAGGATTGGAAAAATCACAGCTGCTTGTAAGCTTATCAGAATGACCCAGTAGAAAAATACTGATAATACAGAATAGACGGATAATTGCTGGAGTGACAGTGAGGATCTTGATTAGGCAAGATAGGACTGGAATCTATGTCTTGGTGACAATGCTCCTTTAGCTAGAAGCACAGCAATTCAACCATGTGAGGGTGGGGAAGGCAAAGTAGAGGCTGGTGTGTGGGTGATGCTGAGATTCTGTGGAATTTTTTCTCTCATTGCTTCAATTTTCTCTAACAAGTCTATTAATTGAGAATGATCAAGGGGAGGACGTGCAACTTAGAGGACAGAGAAGGTACAAAATCCAGAAGAATGGAGAAGGGAAGTAGAATTGCTGGACAGCATTAAGGGTCTATCTGAGGTTCATGGTGATGAAATTAAAGTGAAAGTAGTCAGTGTTTGTGTTCTTCTCTCGCCACATTCAGATGCATGGGTGCCAGCTTGAATCAGGGTTGTGGCTTTGCCAAGCAAGCACAACAAAGGGAGAAAAGGCAAGGGGGCTGAGGACATGTGTAAGAGTGATTGTGATTGGCTAGGGGTTGAGGCTGGGTGACAGCAGATATGAGGGTTCAAGAATTGTTGCAGTTAGAGTACTACAGGGAGTGACCTGGAAAACTGAGGTGGTGATCGGGGTGTGAGATGTTTGAAACTGAGATAATGAAGAAGTTGCAGAGTTTGATAAGGCTACGGTGATTATGACCATGGGAGGAAGTGGCTGAATTAGGATATGTGCAGGTTAGAAGTTAGAGAAGGTACAAAATCTAGAATGATCAAGGGGAGGATGTGTAAGAGGACAGAGAAGGTACAAAATGCCGAACAGTGGAACGGGGAAGTATAAGAGAATTGCTGAACAGCACTAAGGTCTACCTGAGGTTAACGGTGAACAGCGGGAGCCTCTAGCCAACAGCCAGGAAGGGACTGAGGCTATCAGTCCTGAGGCCTGCAAGGAACTGAATGCTGCCAACAACCACATGAGCTTGGAAGCAGATCCGCTGTCCCAGCCTCACTTTGTAGAGGACCCAGCTAAGTAATGCCTGGACTCCTGACCCAGAGAAAATGTAAGATCATAAAATTGAAGCAATGAGAGAAGATCCTTGAAGAAGAAGAAAAGGAACTGAGAGGCCAGGGTAGTGGGAAGATCTTATAACCATCTAGCACTAGGACAGAAGTGGCATTGGAGTGACTGACAGGAGCAAATTGTGCAGAGATGAAGTGGGGCGAGGTCAGCGATAGAGGTATCAGACAGCAAGATTTAAAGCTGCTGGTTTAGAGGAGGAGGGGGATGACCTGGAAGAATGTTGAGAAGCAAGAAGGAAACCTATCTCACCTCCAGGCACTAAGAAGCTGAAGGTTGAAAACACAGTTGCCGAAGTAATTCTGTCCTGTGGGGTTCGGCATCATGCAAGCTCCCCCTGGGCCATTCTCTGATGCAGGGCACTTGCTCCACACTCTGGGAACCCAGATTAACCAGTCTGCCCTGTCACATAGTTGAAGGAGTTGCATTTATTTTTCTGGCTCCCAATTCCTTTAAAATTACATTTGTTGCGGAACCTCCACAAGGCTAAATAAAATAAAATTACATTTGTGACCATCAGAGAACTGAAGGAACTATTAACTTGCCGTCCTGGTTTTGCTGAGATCCAGCTGTTGACAGTTCCTGGTTGTCCCACAGCTACCATGTCAGATATCTCCACTAACATTTCCAAGAATCTTTGTAGGACAATTTCTCCACCTGCAAGGTCTTTCAAGTAAGAACTCTTCTTTCCTTTAAGGCAATTAGCCCATTGCCAAAAGGTTTTACTGTCTTAAAGCTGGAACTGTCTTTCTGAGATCTAATTCCAAGGACTTTTCTACAGCTAAGTGAGATGCCTCACACCAGTATTAGGTGATTCTTTGTGTGGACAGAACAGAGCATATTCATCTTGTGTTTAAAGCAATTTGTTGGCTTCGGCTCCTCACCACTTTCTATACCAGTCTCCCATTCGTGCCCCTAGTAATGCCTATGCCAGAAAAAAAGAAAAAAATGAAAAAGCTGATTGTGAAACCTACATGTTTAAGGGCTTAAATCTCAACCTTTGTGTTAGGAGTAACAGAAGAGTGCTGAGAGGGCAAGCAATAAAACAAGTCATACCAAAAGGCCACATTGGTCTCTCCTAAGCCCCAATCCCACTCCACTCCTGTGGCCAGTAGTCCAAACAGAAAATAACTGGAGAAGACGAGGAGGTCAAAGGATTAGGGAACTAAGCATTATGTGAATTCACCAGCAAGATGTACAGAACGCTTGTGTTTACACTGTTTTTATGGAACTAGCAGAATAAAACTGATCTATTTTAAAAATGAAAAAAAAAAAAAAAAAAAAAGAAAACACAGTTGCTACTACTTGAGAGGTGGAAGGAGGAGCAGTGTCCCAGGGCAAAGTTGGGTTTCCTTAAGTAAAAAGGTGAAGGGAACGTGAAGGGAAATTCTGAGAAAAGGTTGAGCTTATAGGGAATATTATTTGCATAAATAAATAGATGGTGTGGTAGACTCTAAAGAGGCCCCATATGATTCCCACCTCCTGGTGTTCAAGCTTTTGTGTGTTTCCTTCCCCTTCAGTGTAGGTGGCGCCTGTGATTTGCTTCTGGCCAGCAATGTATGGCAAAGGTGACAGAGTATGAGTGACACTGTGTATGTGATGATGTTACATAAGATTGAAACCAGTGTCTTGCTGAGACTCTCCCCGTTGCTGGCTTCGAAGAGGCAAGCTGCCATATTGTTAGCTTCCCTATGGAGAGGACCACATGGCAAGGAACAGAGGGGGTCTCCAGCCAACAACCTGCAAGGGACTAAGGCCCTCAGTCCTGCAGCCTGCAAGGAACTGAATGGTGCCAACAACCACATGAACTTGGAAGCAGATCCTTTGTTCCAGCCTCACTTTGTAGAGGACCCAGCTAAGCCATGCCTGGACTCCTGACTCAGAGAAACTGTAAGAGCATAAATGTTTGTTGTTTTAAGCTTCTATATTTGTGATGAGATTGTTATAAAACAATAGGTAACTAATACAGATGGAATAGAAGAAGTTTAGTTATAACAATGTCTCAATTTCTTAAAAACTTCTTCTGAGGTATATTACCTAAGATTCACATATTGATCTGTTACCAAATCATGGTTTGTAATCTATCAGCTGACAGATCTTCCTTCAGTTTTGTTGACAGAAAAGATTTGAAAACTATCTGACTTGAAAAATAATTTAATATCCATTCACTAAGGTCATTTACTTTCTCAGCACAGATACCGATTTTTCAATTGTCCCTTTTGGATTGCTGGGGAGGTTCTGCATTGATCCCATGCACCTTAGTAGTGGGTGAGAATTTTGACTTTCTTTTGTAAGGTGGGAGGACAGTTTTGAAAGGGGATGCTGTGTCCTCAGCTCCTTTCTTAAGCTGGGCAATTTTAGAAAATAGAACATATAGCAATGGAAGATGTGGAAATGAATTCCCTTAAAACTGGTCTCCATAAACCCCAGGGGTAAGAGAACACCAGTTTGGAGCTTTAGGGGCTTTCTGGTAAAAGAGGGAATGGCCCAGGCAGTGATGTGGAGGACAGAATGAAGCACTGAGTATGAGTGGCGAAGGCGTGCGGTGGGTGTAGAGTTTTTCTGGGGGACGTGACCTAAGAAATGACTTTAGAACTGGCTAATCATTAGTTTTGGAGGGGCTAAAAGTAGTTCCAAAGTAGTTCCTGGTTGGTGAAAATAAATCATTAATGCGTTTTAAATGAAAAAGAAATGCATGCGTCTTGTAAAAAATATGAAATAAAAGAAGCATAAAGTCAAAAGCAGAGCCTATGCCTTCCCCCACCAAACAAACAGGTAACCTAGTTAACAGGTGTGTCGTAGGATTCGAAGTTCCCCTCCAGCTCCAAGAGTGCGCCTACATCTCTTCCAACAAAATCCACTCACACTTGCAACGCCTGGCAAGGCTCTTCAATATGTGATTCCTTGACTGTCCTGTGCGTCTCTCGAGTGTGAACACCTCTGGGGCTCGTGATTCGGGGTGCCAGAAAGAGAAGGAAGGTGCCGCCAGCGTCTGTTTCTTCCCGAAGTGAACTCCTACAACCTAGCCAACTTCTCCCCAGAGCTGTCGGCTGGTGGTTGAAGGCCAATTTTTGTGCCTACGCAGGTCCTCAACACAGAACAAAACAAAAAAAAACAAAGGCCGGGCTAATAGCTATTTATAAACACTTACTGGACGCCCACTCTACGCCGAGCTCTCCCGCGCTCCTTGGGTACTTTTTTGCAAAGAGATGCCAATTTCCCCGGCGACCACTCCCTCAAGCAGGCCTTCGCCTCCGCCCGCGCTGAGGCCCAGGCCCAGGCCCAGGCCCGGATTCAGAGCCGCCCGCCGGCTGGCGCTGCCCTGCAGGCGCCTGCGCAGAGCGACCCTCCCCGTCACTCGGGGCGGGAGGCGGGGGCAGCCGGGAGAAAGGAAAGCTGCGGGGGAAAAGGGCCAAACCCTGAAATTACCCGGATGTGGTCCCCGCGCGCGCATGCTCAGTGGCCTCTCGACAAGTTGGCAGCAACAACACGGCCCTGGTCGTCGTCGCCGCTGCCGTAACGGAGCGGTTTGGGTGGCGGAGCCTGAGTTCGCGCCCTCCCGCTCTCCTCGGGAGGCCCTTCCTGCTCTCCCCTAGGCTCCGCGGCCGCCCAGGGGGTGGGAGCGGGTGAGGGGAGCCAGGCGCCCAGCGAGAGAGGCCCCCCGCCGCGGGGCGGCCCGGGAGCTCGAGGCGGTCCTGCCCGCGCGGGCAGCGGCGCGGCGCTGAGGAGGGGCGGCCTGGCCGGGACGCCTCGGGGCGGGGGCCGAGGAGCTCTCCGGGCCGCCGGGGAAAGCTACGGGGCCGGCGCGTCCGCGGACCAGCAGCGGCGGGAGAGCGGACTCCCTCGCCACCGCCCGAGCCCAGGTAACCGCGCCATGTCCCCTCCCCTTCCCCCGGCAGGGCCCGCGCACCCCGCCCGCGGCTTCCCCGCCCGGGGGCGGGCTCCAGACTACGGCGGCGGCGGCGGCGGGGAGCGCGCGGAATCCGCTGGGAGGGCGACCGCGGCCGCCTGACGAGCCGGGCCGGGCGGGCCGGGTGAATGCCGGGTGGCGGTGCCTCGCGTCCCTCCGGTCCCTAGCTCCGTTTGCAGCTCGTGGGAGAATCAAGTTAAACTCGGACGGGACTTCTGCCGCGGCCGCCGCTCCTCTTTGTTGTTCTCAGTAGTTTCACCGTCGCCCCGGCTGAGCGCGTTGGGTCGGCTGGAATGTGTTGCCTTAGGGTCTAAATGAAAGTTGTAAATTGTTGGTCTAAATTTATTTTCTCCAGCCAATTTCTGTTTTGTCTTTGTCCCCTACTTTCTCTTCCTAGTCTTGTCATGCCAGTTTACGCTTCTGGCTTTGATATGTTTACTTTTTGAGTACTGAGAGTGACAGCGGTATGCAGGACACATTCTTAGCACCTAACTGAACCCCTCCTTGCCCCCAATAAAACATGCTTCCTAATAAAAGACATAGTTGATCTTACTGTTAGCACTGCATGTACTGACAGTGAAATTGGTGTAGGGTGGAGGGCGGTGGCTCCATCACTTGTCCCAAACTGCTGTTAGGATTTCTCAAACTAGATTTGCAAAGACACAAGTGTGTTTAGTTAACATGAAAGGTTTATTTGCTGGTGCAGAGGCTTTAAAAAGCCCTGTTGAAGACTGATAGCTGTTTCCCCTCAAAAACCTAAGTACGTTTGTTTTTATTTAAAAAAAAACACATTTATTTCCAAATTAGTTTCTTAATGCATTTAGTTTTTGCACCGTAGTTTAAGTGGAATTGCCAGTTATTTAGGAATAATAAACACAACAGGATAATAGCGGAATTATCCTGAATTGACTTTCTGCAAACATATAGTCTTAGCTAATTTTTGTTAATAACCTTTGACTTTTGCCAGAATTAGCATCCTTTTAGTCTTAGTAGCAGCTTGGTTACTCGGGTGTTTAAGAAGTAGGTTCACTCCTTTTTGCTGGCAAAACCATTTAGTCTCAAAAAAAAAAAAAATGCGTAATTTCGTAATTAGATTTAGAACATGGCATTTGAGTAATTTTTATGGTGGATTTCATAAATTACTTTTGCCGTACCCTGCGGAGACTAAATATATATATTTCAGTTGAAATATAGGAAGTTCTAAAATGTAACTTTTTTTAATGCTAAGGACTTACTCTCTCTATATTGGAAAGTTCTGATATGATTAGTACATAATATTCCAAACTGTAAAATGATTAACATTTAAAAATACGGTTTTTAAAATTAGTGTTTCTTCCATAATGCTGTCATGATTGTGTTTACTTAAATGGGTTTGTTACAGAACAAATGTAATGGAGATAGAACAAGCATTTATAATCTGGAGTAGCTTTAGATCTAAAGATGGTGGTGAATTATGTAGGTTTAAGTTGTTGGAATTAAAACTAAAAACTTCTTTTGATAAAAGTCGTTGTAGCATTTTGTGACTCTATTAATAGAAGTGGCCTTTTCTTTGCTTTCCAGGTTTTTGGGCGAGTTTTAAAGAAGTATTGCATCTTCGTTTTTTTATTTTTGAAGTGGGAGTGTATGTTTCTGTTTAGGTCACTGCCTTCAGTGTAAATCTTGAGTTTAGAAAAAACCAAACTGCAAATCCGTTTTTCAGACTTAATGAAAATTTGTGCTGAGAAAGTCACTTTGAAATATTTTGGAGTAAGTTTTACATGAATGATTGACCTTTTATGATAGCTTTGCTGTTTGAAGCAATTCTGCCTCTACTAGGAAGCAGCAAATCTTATTTTTAAAAACCGGTGCTTCACTTTCTTAAGCTGCATTTTAGTCGAGCGATTGTGTGTGAATTCTTTTTCTGTATTCCCCTTCAGTTTTTCTTTCTCCCTGCAAATTAAGGAGCAAGAATTAACCTAATTTATGCTGCCCAGTCACACTCCAGCTCTCCCACTTGGAAGCAGTTTTTTTCTGATTGAGCCAGTGTTATAGTAACATCATTAGACACTATTCTAATTGAGGTGTGAATTACTGAGGCCTCTGCTAGGGAGGTTAACCCTACAGAATCTGCAGGGTTCATTATATTTAAACTGCATATTTAGGTTTGTCTAAATTTTTGCCTGTTTTGGTGAAAACATGTTGGTTTGCCGATGTTGAAACTTAGTTCGTTTTGTCCCTCTCTAGTTCATGACTAACCATTTTTTTTTCATTTCTAATCCAGCGATTTTTTTTTAGAGGTTCTTTAAGCATCTTGTATTAGCCATTTCAATGCTCATTATATATGTTTGGATTTCTCTTATTTTGTTGAACTAGAAGACTGTGTAGTTACGCCCCAAAATTTTTTTTTGGCTTAAAGCCATGATGAATGGGGTGACTCTGAGGTGACCATTAATCGCGTATAAAAGTAACCTTACTAAAATGTTTTCATTGTTTTCTACAGTTAAAGGACTTAGACCAGCCTAACACAGCATTTTTTTTTTTTTTTGAGATGGAGGCTCGCTCTGTTGTCCAGGCTGGAGTGCAGAGGCGCGATCTCCACTCACTGCAAACCCCGCCTTCCGGGTTCAAGCGATTCTCCTGCGTCAGCCTCCGGAGTAGCTGGGATTACAGGCATGCGCCACCACGCTTGGCTAATTTTTGTATTTTTAGTAGAGACGAGGTTTCGCCATGTTGGCCAGACTGGTCTTGAACAACTGACCTCAGGTGATCGCCCGCCTTGGCCTCCCAAAGTGCTGGGATTACAGGTGTGAGCCACTGCGCCTGTCCTATAACACAGCATTTAATACAGTTTTGTAAAATTATCACATTTTGGGCTTTTTGTTCAACAGTTGATGAAGTCTCAATTGTTTTAAAATGGGAAATTCAAACAGTTCACAAATATATCTAGATATATTCATTTGAGCTACTTGTAGAATGATGCTGTTTGCATATGCTAAGCATATGCTTGATCATAAGTCAGATTTAGAATTTTTGGATTTTGTTTTCTCTTTCTAAAATATGTAATTTTGGTAATGGGAAATTTGACTGAATTCCAGTTTCTCAGGAACAAGATATTTTAGGTTGTGTCACCTTGACACTATTACATGGTGTAATTGGCATCCAGGAACATTTGTTTTTAACTATGAGAGTGAATGAAAACTAGGGTAGTGCTTACATATGTAAAACTAAGATGGTAGGTAGTCGGATTCTTACAATTTATAAGGTTCTTATAATCTAAGCCTTGATGAGTTGCTACTGCAAATTATATCATAGATCAGATAAGTACCAAAGACCAATTGTAAAGAGGGTCTGTTAACATTTTAATCAGTTTAAAATTGGCGGTAACAGTAAAGACCGTTCAGCTCAAAGACTGTATTTCATTATTTATATTTCAAATGAGAATTTTTTGCAGTTTGGAAAACTTGTAAATGTGTTGAATTCATCTTTTTATTGCTTTTTTACTCCCAACGTTTAGGGCAACGGTCTTTTCTTCTCTCCTGTCTCCCTCCCTCCCTCCCTCCCTTCCTTTCTCTCTTTTTCTTCTTTTTCTTTTTTTTTTTCTGAGACAAGAGTTTTGCTCTTGTCGCCCAGGCTGGAGTGCAGTGGTGCGATTTCGGCTCACTGCAACCTCCACCTCCTGGGTTCCAGCGATTCTCCTGCCTCAGCCTCCCAAGTAACGAGATTACAGGCGTGTGCCACCATGCCAAGCTAATTTTTTTGTATTATTAGTAGAGGACGGGGTTTCACCATTTTGGGCAAGGCTAGTCTTGAACTCCTGACTGCAGGTGATCCACCCGCCTCAGCCTGCCAAAGTGCTGGGATTATAGGCATGAGCCACTGCGCCCAGCCTTTTTTTTTTCCTTTTTCTTTCCATCTTTCTCAGTGCCTCAGCCTGGAGTGCAGTGCTGCAATCATAGCTCACTGCAGCCTCTACCACCCAGGCTCAAGCAATCCCACCTCAGCTGCTGCGGTAGCTGGGACTACAGGCACGCACCATTACACCTGTCTAATTTTTTGAAAAATTTTTGTGGAGATGGGGTCTCCCTCTGTTGCCCAGGCTGGTCTTGAACTCTTGGGTTCAAGTGATCGTCCCACCTCGACCTCCCAAAGTGCTAGGATTACAGGCATGAGCCACCACGCCCGGCAAGTAGTTTTCAATCTTGCCTGTATTTTTAGATCCCTTGAGGAGCTTTACAAAATGCTGATGCCTGAATTCTAGCCCCAGAAATTATGATTTGGTTGGTCTAGGGTGCAGCCAGATTAGTCCTCCGCAGTGATTGAGCCATTAGGGTCCTCTGACTTTTTCTTTTGAACTGTTTCACTTGTGTTAGCTTTACATTCTTTTTTTTTTTTTAGCTTTACATTCTTTAATACAGTGATACACACATGTACAGTGCAGCCATCTCACACATCTAACTTAATGGGTCTTTTGAAAGTATTGCCACATTTGCCTTGCTTCTGTGTCTCTCTCTTTCCTTCTCTCCCCCTTCCTGTCACCTATTCCTTTCTCCTCTGTTTCTTTCTTCACTTTCGGTTTATTTGAACTGTCTGGTAGTAAGTTTTAGGAAGCTGTATTTCCCATGATCAGAAGTTAGTATATCATCACTATTTTAAATAGGAAGTTGGTCTTCTTTTAAAGTATATTCTCAAATGCTTACTTGTACTCCTTTTGGAGACTAATTACTTTTAAGTCCCCAAGTTAGCATCTAAACTCCTGTGGGCTTGGTCTGGTGGCTCACGTCTATAATCTCAGCACTTCAGGAGGCTAAGGCAGGAGGATTACTTGAACCTAGGATTTCAAGGCCAGCCTGGGCAACAAAGTGAGACCTCATCTCTAAAATAAATAAGTAAATAAATAAATAAATCCCCCAATGCAAATTGTCTTCTTAGGGGGTTAATCTACTTGGTAAACCATACATTTTCAAACCCCCAATTAACTAGTCACTTAACTGGTTTCTGAGAGGCAGTTTGCATTGGGCTTTTTCTGTCAGGGCTTAATTTATACACTGCGAGACATTTGCTCAGCTAGGCCATTTAGCTAGTACTTCTGTAGAGATCATCTAGGGCATGTTCGGCTCTCCATTTACATACATCACCTGAAGTAGTTCCCAAGTGCTGGGCTATGGAGTAGTTTCATCTCTGTCTCTGGAAGAGCTATTTAAAAAAATAAAAATATTTTTTCCCATCTGATTGCAACACACATGCTGCCTCAGAATGGGAATGGAGTGGAGGAGGCATGGGAATCTGTGTTATTGATTCTAAAGGTTTTGTTTATTTTAGTATCCTTATTCTTACTGCTTTATCTATTTTTTAGAGAGAGGTTGCCTAGGATGGAGTGCAGTAACACCATCATAGCCCACTGTAACCTTCAACTTCTGGGTTCAAGAGATCTTGCCTCAGCTTGCAGAGTAGCTAGGACTACAAGCGTGCACCACCACGCCTGGCTGATTTTTTAAAACAGTTTTGTAGAGATTGGGGGGGAGGGGTCTTGCTTTGTTGCCCAGGCTAGCCAAATCTTATTTATGATTTAAAACTAGGACTGCTACTGAATATTTATTTTTATAGTAAGGTATTATTTCTGTATGTTAATATGGATGAATGTATGCTATTCAGGTCTTTTCAAGTCAAAATGTATTTCTAAATATAAACTGAATTAAGGATATTTGTCAGTGATATTCACTGGTGAATTGTAGAGCATATATTATCAGTAGATGGCCAATCCTTGTAAAAATTGAATAATCTAGTGAAAGGATGACTGGAAATAATATTTAATGGGGTAAGCTAAGCCAGGAATCATTGTACATAAACAGATTAGGTGTGTCTTACATCATAAATATGCCTACTAAAACTAGTTGAAGGAAGAACGTGTATAGATGCTGAAATAATGAAGGGGCTGGCTAATTGTAAGGAAAAATGATACAACTTCTATATAATTAGTCTTTTTAATCAGTTGCATATATTCATGATATTTAATTTGTAAAGTAAAGATTGTAGACTAGATCAATGCTTTGTAAAACTAACAGTACCTCAGACTTCCAGAGTGCTTTTTAAAGGTACAGCCCCACCCTTGATTCTAGTTAGTGGAGCTGACCTAACCTGCGGGGGATTTGGATACATCCCCCTTTGAAGGAATAAGCTAGATGACTTGAAAGTCTCCTTCATTTAAAAGTTTTATGAAATGAGGCTGGGTGCGGTGACTCACGCCTGTAATCTCAGCACTTTGGGAGGCTGAGGGGGCGCGGATTACCTGAGGTCAGGAGTTCGAGACCAGCCTGGCCAACATGGTGAAACCCCGTCTCTACTAAAAATACAAAAATTCATTGGGCGTGGTGGCACACGCCTGTAATCCCAGCTACTCACACGCTTGTAATCCCAGCTTCTCAGGAGGCTGAGGCAAGAGAATTGCTTGAGCCTGGGAGACAGAGGTTGCAGTGAGCCGAGATCCTGCCACTGCACTCCTGCCTAGCCGACAGAGCGAGACTGTCTCAAAAAAAAAAAAGTAAAAAAAGTTTTATGAAATGTATTTTTCAGTTATCAGTTATTAAAATTCAGTTTGGTTTCCACTATCTTTTAAAACAGTGGTTCCCCAAGTATGGTCCACAGACTCCTGGAGATCCCTAGGATCCTTATATTTAAGGGGTTCACAAAATCAAAATTATTTTCATAATGAAACTGAGACGTTATTTGCCCTTTCACTGTGAGGACATTTGTATGGATGGTGAAGGAGCAGTGGTGGGTAAACTGCTGGCACTTTAAAATGATTCTAGGCAGTTGTACCAAACATATGAGTCCTCATTGTGTTCTTTATAGTCAAACACACATTAAGCATTTGAAAAAATGCCGGTTTCACTTAATAATCCCCTTGCTGCAGCAGTAAAAAGGTTTAATTTTTAAAATCTCTACCTTGGAGTATATGTCTTTTTAATATTCAGTGTGATTAAATGGGAAGTATGCATAAAGCATTTCTGCACATTGAAGTACAGTGTTCTTTTCTAGGAAAAGCACTTGTGTGATTGAGCTGCATGCTGAACTAGCTGCTTTTTAGTGGGACACCATTTTTATTTTTATTTAACAGGATGACAGATAAGCTCAGATAGCTGTTTAGATTTGAGTATTTGGCAGGTAATTCCTTGGAAATGAATAAAGTGAGCTGGCCACTTCGAGGAAAACATTTATAGCCAGTGCTAAAATCTGATGTTTCAAGTGAAAATTAGATTTTTGGGAAACTCCTGTCACTATGACTTGCCAGTTTCTTAATACTTAAAAGACTTTTCTGATGAGATGGGTGGTGATATTAAGGAATGTGATTAAAAAAAAGTATGTTGGGCTGGGCATGATGGTGCACACCCATATTTCTAGCACTGCGGGAGGCGGAGGTGGGAGAATTGCTTTTGGCCAAGAGTTCGAGACCCTGTTTCTACAAAAACATATAAAAATTAGGTGTAGTGGCATGTAGTTCTAGCTGCTCAGGAGGGTGAGGTGAGAAGATTGCTTGAGCCAGGGAGTTCAAGGCTGGATTAAGCTAGGATCGCATCACTGCACTCCAGCCTGGGCTACAGAGCCAGACTGTGTGTGTGGGGGGGTGGGGGGGTGTCATTGGGGGGGCAGTATGACGAAGTGTGTCAACTCTGGGAAGATCTGTATAACTCATTGAACCAATATTTTCCCAAATGACCAATTCATGTTACAAAATCGTGCATGGGTAGGCGATCCATTCAAAGTACAACATAGACAAATGGATTTTTATATATACCAGAGCCAAAAAGTTCATTGATACAGTGAATTCCACATTGCAACTAACCTTTCAGAATTGCCACCTGAGTTTTGGTGTTGAATAAAAGATGAATATCCATTGTTTTCTGGGAAGGCTATTAAAATACTCCTCTCTTCCAATTAGCTGTCCATGCGAGGCACATTTTCTTCACGTACTTTAAAGAAAACATATAGCAGATTGAATGCAGAAGCAGATACGGGAATCCAGCTGTCTTCTGTTAAGCTAGGCACTAAGAGAAATTTGTGAAGATGTAAAACAGTGTTACTCTGATTCCTAACTTTGTTTTAGAAAATTCTGTTTTTCATAAGATACATTATTTATATTAGCATGTAATGGGTTTATTATGTTAAATGAATTAATGAAGCAAATACCAAAAATTTTAGTAGTTTTACTTATTTATAATATAAATATCAATGTGTATAGCCCACATAAAAGCTATTTGATGTCTTTAATAATTAAGAATATAAATAAAGTTCCAACTTGGCCAACATGACGAAACCCTGTCTCTACTAAAAATACAAAAATTAGCTGGGCATGGTGGTACATGTCTGTGTTCCCAGCTACTTGGGAGGCTGAGGCACGAGAATCACTTGAACCTGGGAGGCAGAGGTTGCAGAGAGCTGAGAACATGCCTCTGCAGTCTAGCCTGGGCAACAGACTGAGACTCTGTCTCAGAAAAAGAATATGAATAAAGGGATCCTGAGATCAGAGAGTTTGACAGCTGCTGTTTTAAAATAACTATTTCTGTGTATTATCGACTAAATTACTGATTGATTTGTTTATGTGGTTTGTACTATATTGCTGTTATTTCTAAGGATGTTTAGTCATTCAGTTTCTGTTCAGTTATCAGGGAACATGTAAGAGTCAGACTTGAGTAAAAAGGGGAATTCATTGGCTTGGTCTGGAGATAGAGCTGACCTCAGATTGCTATATCCAGAGTTTCAAGCAGCATCACCAGGACTCTTGACTTTGCTTTCTTTCTGTTTCTCAGGTAGTTTGCAGGCTATTCCCAGCTTCAAGGAAGCATGAAGAGGGCCTTTTTTTTCCCCCTCTGTAGTTCCATTGGAAGTGCTGGAGCTATGTCACTCGCCTGCCTGCCTTGGGTTCTTTTTCATCAGAAACAACACTGTGGCCAGGGGGTGGCTCTGGTTAGTCTGAGAATTGTCCCACTTGGCCAGATGGGGAGATTCTCCTTGGAAAATCAGACTACTGTTTTACAAATGGGGAAATACATGCTGGTACACAAAAACTGATGTCCACCTATAGTACTTTGTTATTTCTTCTTTTAACAGCCTTTAATTTATTAATCCAAAAAGGGTAATTTTTAAAGAAGATCATTTAAACTGAAGGTGGCATACCAAAATGACATTTAAATTTAAGACACATGGGGGTAAACAAGAAGCATACATCTCAATTTGTCCTTTGTCATTCATCTTAAAAGTTAAAAAAAAAAACTTTTTGTTGCTTTTATTGCTTTATAAATGTGCTCTTGGAAGTTCGCCAACTGCCCTCAGTTTGAAGAACCTGAACTTGCTGTCCAGGATTTAGTCTTTAGCTTGCGCTGCAGACAGTTGCACTAACTGTGAACACCTTTTCTTGCTATTGGTAAACCTAAGTTTAGAGTTTCTTCCTAGTGATACATTACCAGGCCCAGCTTTTTTCTCCTCCTCTAGTTAAATTTAAGCACTTTTGTGCCGGGCATGGTGGCTCATGCCTGTAATCCCAGCACTTTGGGAGGCCAAGGCGGGCAGATCATGAGGTCAGGAGATTGAGACCATCCTGGTCAATATGGTGAAACTTGTCTCTGCTAAAAATACAAAAATTAGCTGGGCGTGGTGGTGCGCCCCTGTAGTCCCAGCTACTGGGGAGGCTGAGGCAGGAGAATCGCTTGAATCCAGGAGGCAGAAGTTGCAGTGAGCCAAGATGCAGCCGCTGCACTCCAGCCTGGGCCACAGTGAAACTCTGTCTCAAAAAAAAAAAAAAAAAGGCACTTTTCTCAAATATTCCCATAGTAAGTAGTTTATTGATCACTGATCAAAACACTTATAACTTCTGGAAAATACATGTTTGACACATATAACACAGTTAATTCAAAAGTAAACTAACATCTGAAAAAAAAAATGTCAACACTCCTTACCTAAAATATATGAATTTACATGAGAACCTCTCTCAGGCCAGTATTCAGCCTGTTTAATTTTAGAGAGTATCTTAATTTGGTTATTTGGCTTTCTAGTCCATTTATTAGTACACCTATGGTCAACGTCAGTTGATAGCTTACAATTAATAGCAAGGCTAGAGGAAAAACACAACAGGCAGATACAAGAATCAGCTGTCTCTTCTTGCTGACTCTTTACCTCTCATAACTCTTGACTGCATCTAATACCTGTATATGTTAGTGCCTTTCAGATAGGCCTAACTTCTCATCTCTTCAAACTCAAGATATCTAAAACTGAATTTGTTACATACCTCCTTTTAAATTTTTTAATCATTGAGTTATCTAGAAATGGGTCATCTTTTAATAGTTCCCCTTTTTCACCCTTCATATTCCAGTTGGTTAAAGACTCCAGTCTTTTCTACCTAGAAATAGCTCACTGATTTCCCCCTCCCCTCCTTGGCCCATTGCCCATTCCTCAGTCTAGGATCTTACCACTTTTCTAATAATTGTTTCCTAACTGGTTTTCTATTTCCTTTTCCAAAGCTGTTCTCCAGGCTCTCACTGAAGTTTTCTTTCTAATACAAATCTAATGCTGTTTTTTCACCTGTTTTTCTACCATGAACCTACTCTAGACAAAGCTCTTACCCATCTCTGCTTTTCCTTATCATTTTCCTTTAGCCTGGCAAATTCTTATTCATGTGTGGTAATCCATTAATACTATTCTACCAATATTCTGATGGCTGTCCCCTGGCACGTGGTAGTATTGTGCTTCTTTATCTCCCTCATCCCTACCTTGAAATTAGGCATGGCCCAGAGTTTCTTGCATTGGCACTGTTGACATTTTAGGCTGGATAATTTATTTTGGGGGTTGTCCTGTGCATTGCAGGGTATTTAGCAGCAACCATGGCATTTAGCCACCAGATGCCCAGTAGTATCCAGTTGTGACCATATATTGCCTCCAGATATTGCCAAGTGTCCCCTGAGGGACAAAGTTGCTTCTGGTTGAGAACTTCTGGCATGGCCTTGTGACTTTGGCCAGTCAAACATGAGCAGAAGTGGTAGCGTTTAAAAGAAGATACAGGAGCTGTCCTATCCCTTCTCCTGCCATTTAAGGACATATGTGGAAATGGAGCCTTTGTCAGTCTAATTTCTGAGCGATGCCAGTGAGCAGTGCCCCCAGTTGATCTGTGATGAATGTGTATTATATCTTAAGCGGAAAATAAGCTTTTGTTTTAAGCTACTGATCTTTTGGGGGTTGGTTGTCACTGCAGCTTGGACTAGCCAATCCTGACTGATACGTTGTGCCAAGACCTAGGTTACCTATGAACTTTCCATGCTCCCTCATTTATAGTCCCAAATCACTTTATACCTACTTATTTTAGCATTTATTACTTATGTAATAATATGTTTGGGTCTTCCAGATTAGTAGTTCTCAGTGGAATAAGTACTGCTCTTTAAGGGATGTTGTAGAAATTTGTGGATGAGTTCGGTGGGTTGGTGGCCAGGGATGCCATCCTGCAATGTGAGAGACAGCGAATAATTATCTTGCATCCCACAAGACTTTCAGATGCCCCAGAAATTCATGTAGGAGGAAAACATAATTAGCCCATAACCTAACTCTATAATATATATTCACTTTGCCAGGAGTTAAATTTCTTTTAATTCATTTTTTTCTTGCCTGCCTCCCTCCCTCCCTTTTTCTCTCTGTTTTCTTTCTTTTTCCTTCTTCCCTCCCTCCCTCCCTTACTTCAGGCTCTGTCACTCAGGCTGGAGTGCAGTGGTGTGATCTTGGCTCACTGCAACCTCTGCCTCTCAGGCTCAAGCCATCCTCCCACCTCAGCCTTCTGAGTAGCTGGGACTATAGGCGTGTGCTACCATGCCCCACTAATTTTTTGTATTTTTTGTAGAGAGGAGGTCTCACTTTGTTGCCAGGCTGGTCCTGGCAACCGTCCTTTGTTGCCAGGCTGGTTCTGAGCTTAAGTAATCCAACCATGTCGGCCTCTAAAAGTGCTGGGATTACAGGCATGAGCCACTGTACTGGCCTTTGTTGTTTTCTTTTTTGTTTTTGAGACCAAATCTTACTCTGTCACTTGGGCTGGAGTGCAGTGGCTCAGTCATAGCTCACCGTAGCCTTGGTCTCCTGGGCTCAAGCAGTCCTCCTGCCCCAGCCTCTTGTTAATTCATTTTCTTAGTTCAAATTGTTTAAGAGTTCACCATTTGGGAAAATCCATGTTACTGACTGCAGTGCCATTGTGCTATTTGAGTTGCCAGTATAACACATTTGTCTTGGAAGGTCTGAATTTGTAGCTGTCATATTTGTTATGATTCTGTATATAAGTGCTAGCATCTAACTTCTTTATTATACATTCTAACTTAGTTGGCATACCTGAGTATTTATAGGTGGAAGTACACATTATATATTAAGCTTTTCCTCCTCTTTGTTATAGTTAGGGCACTGTTAAATTTTCAAAATATGTGTAAATAGTTTAGAATTTTGTTTCAGTAAAGCTAGGGTGGTGATATAAATTATTTGTTGGAAAAAAAATGGGATGTTGGTCTGAGAGAGTCCAGACCGACTTTCTTACTATGGGCTTCCTGTTTTTGTATCTGTAGTGCTTTGTATATTCAGTGTTTGTTGAATTGGTCAATTTATATTTCCCAAATTTCTTTTATGTACATTGTTGCATCTAATTACCACAATAAATTTGTAAAGTTGTCAGGGCAGGTGTTACCATTTTATAGATGAGACAATTGAAAGAGATGTTAACATTCAGTCATGCTGCTAGACCTTTAATTAGAATATATAATTTTATTTATATCAATATTATGCCCTTGCCTACCATACTTCCATAATCTAGAACCATTTAATGTAGGAATACATCTCTTTATTCCTGCTAGTATTATTTTTTATATGCATAACTTTTAATTATGTTTCAGGCACTTGTGGTCATAGGAATACAATAAAGAGAGAGATGAGAAAGCTGTGTTTGTTTAAGAAAGCAAGGTCATTATCATTTGTATTCAAAGCAACTTGGTATTAAAACAGACTTTGAGATACCATTAAGGCCCCAGAATAGCATAAATTTTAGAAATGATGACGTGATGGTGAGATTGTGGTGAAATAGTTACCTTTAAACATTTTAATTGCATTGTAGATTCATACACATCTTTTGGAATATAATATCAGAAAATGACTTCAAAAGTATCTGCACTCTTCTAATTTGTTGTAAGACAATTCCACAGAATAAAAAGCTATGGTCAGTCCAGAAACACTTGGCCTGGTATATGTCAGGAACTGTGCCTGGTGCTGGGAATTTCTAAAATGAGAGTGTTGTTGCTGTTTTCTTGGATTTCTAATTTGTGGCAACAATGTGAGACAGATATGTAATCAAATAACTAATGTGTTAAATTGTAATTTACACATATAATTTACAATTAAATTGTAATCGTAATTGTTAAATTGTAATTTAATGTATCTTTCCTTTTCCCTCTTTCCCGATTCCTTTACTTTCTACTGAGTCTCACTCTGTTGCCCAGGTTGGGCTGCAGTGGCACAATCATAACTCACAGCAGCCTTCAACTCCTGAGCTCAAGCAGTCCTCCTGCCTCAGCCTCCTGAGGAGCTGGGACTACAAGCCCACACTACCATGCCTGGCGAACCTCCTACATTTTTTTAAGACAGATTTTAATAGAAAATTCAGAAAAATGCGTAATGCATTTTAGGAAAAATCTCCTGGTAAAACTATTATTATTTTTTTGAAATAGGGTCTCACTGTGTTGCCCAGGCTATAGTGCAGTGGCACAATCACAGCTCACCAAGGCCTTGACCTCCCAAGGCTCAGGTGATCTTCCAGTCTCAGCTCCCCGCGTAGCTAGGACAACAGGCGTGTGCCACCACACCTGGTTAATTTTTTTATTTTGAGTAAAGATTGGGTTTCGCCATGTTGCCCAGGCTGGTCTCAAACTCCTGGGCTCAAGCGATCCACCTGCGTCGGCCTCCCAAAGTGCTGAGATTACAGGTGTGAGCCACTGTGCCTGGCCACAATTAAGCATGTTAATATTTCAACAGTAGCTTTTTTACTGAGCACTATGTATCAGACACGTTATGTAGAATTTTTCCTGTGAGCTTCTGTATACCCTCTTTTTAATCCAGATTCAGAGTAACTTCATTTTCTGACTACTGTGAAAACTGGAATTCTAATTCAGATCTCTTGACTCCAAAATCTTCCATACAGGTTATCTTTGGTTATCTGCAAAGTGTACCTTCAGCATGTGTATTGAATGTGGGCAAGTGCTCTAAGACATATGAAAAACTGCTTCTCTGCAGGGGGTTTATGAGTTGGGACAGACATTTATGTAAAAGATAACAACAGAGGGAGGAGCAAGTCTTAAATATCAAGTGATTGATGTACATTCTGAAGAGGCTCAAAACTACAACAGTGGCAGGGAGAATGGGAGGAGAGATAGAAAAGACTGAGGTAAAGAATCTTGTAACTGTGACGGAATATAGGGATAGTGAAAGAAAGAGGCAGGTCAGAGATCTTTTGCAAAGCTTCCCAAGGCTGGGTAATTGAGTGGAATTGATACTTTAACAAAGGTCTTCAGAAGAGGAAGAGATTTTGGTAGAATGATGAGTTTTATTAATCTTGTGGGAGGATACTTTAAAGATTCAAGTATGCAGCAAAAGAAAATGAAAGCAAAATAAGTCTGGAATGCAACTTCAGTGAACAAATAAAATACAAACCAAGCACACAAAGTACAGGCTCCAGTCCTGCTTTATCTTCTTTATTCTTAGGCTAATGGCCTTTTCCTATTCTCTGTGGGGTCTTGGGGTCAGATAAGTTAGTTTTCTACCTGTTGAATGGATTCTTTATTAATCTTCACTTTTTGTTATTTTAATTTTTTTTGAAAATAATTTACCCTGCTGCTTTTACAGGTAAAATCTTTTGAGGAATTTAGTGATCTCTTTAAAGAACAGCTGTATTGAGATATAATTTCCATACCATAAAATTCACTATTTGAAAGTGTACAATTCAGTGGTTTTTACTGTAGTCAGAGTTGTGCAGCCATCACCATTATCAATTTTTAGGACTTTTTCATTACAACAAAGAAACACCATACCCGTTAGCAGTCGTTCCTCATTCCCCTTCCTCCCAGGCCCTGGCAACCGCTGATTTACTTTCTGTCTCTGTGGATTTGCCTATTCTGTATATTTCATATAAATGGGATTATATAATGTGTGACCTTTTGTCACTGACTTCTTTCACTTAGCATGTGTTTTCGAGGCTTATCCATGTTATAACGTGTTAGTACTTTATTCTTTTTTATGGTTGAATAATATTTTGTTGTATGGAATTTTATTTATGCATTCATCAGTTGATGGACATTTGAGTTGTATCCATTATGAACAACGCTGCTATGAACATTCATGTACAGGTTTGTGTGGACATGGGTTTTCATTTCCCTCAAGTAGAAGTGTGAAGAGTGGAATTGCTGGGTCGTATTTACTCTGTTTAACATTTTATATTAATACCAGACTGTTTTCCAAAGTACCTGTGCCATTTTGTAATCCCAGCAGCAATGAATGAGGGTCCAATTTCTCTGCTTCTTCTATACTTATTACTGTCTTTTTGATTTATCCATCTCAGTAGGTATGAAGTGGCAGCTCATTGTGGTTTTGATTTTCATTTCCGTAATGTCTAATGTCGAGCATCTTTCATGTGCTTATTGGCCATCATCTTTGGAGAAGTGTCTTTTAGAATCCTTTTGTTCATTTCTAAATTGGGTTTTTTTTTTTTTTTAATTGGTCTCTTTTAACAAAGGTGAGTGTTAACTATTAGGTAGCATTTCATACCAGGAGATGGTAAATTTTTCATAAATATTAGTAATAGACTTTTAGGTTTAACTAGTGCTGATCCTCATAAGTAATCCTTTAAAAAAGTGCTGGTAAGATTTTCCTTTAGGGTGACTAGTAAAGTCAGTAAGACTTGATTGAGCATGTCACTATTATAATGAGAAGACCTAACTTTAATATTTTTGGAATGTCAAAAACAGTGACATTTTAATTAAGTAATTTTATTTTTTAAAATTATTTTTAATGGCTAATATTTTGTAAGAATTTTAAGTAATTTTCAACTCTGAGCATCAAATTTTAATTATGTGCATTGAATCTCTGACTTAACCAGAGCAATTTCATCTTTTCCCAAGTAGTCAGATCTACTTTGTGAAATGTGTTCTGATGTGTGTCTTTTTTTTTTTCTTTTTTAGGTTATCCTGAATACATGTCTAACAATTTTCCTTGCAACGTTAGCTGTTGTTTTTCACTGTTTCCAAAGGATCAAAATTGCTTCAGAAATTGGAGACATATTTGATTTAAAAGGAAAAACTTGAACAAATGGACAATATGTCTATTACGAATACACCAACAAGTAATGATGCCTGTCTGAGCATTGTGCATAGTTTGATGTGCCATAGACAAGGTGGAGAGAGTGAAACATTTGCAAAAAGAGCAATTGAAAGTTTGGTAAAGAAGCTGAAGGAGAAAAAAGATGAGTTGGATTCTTTAATAACAGCTATAACTACAAATGGAGCTCATCCTAGTAAATGTGTTACCATACAGAGAACATTGGATGGGAGGCTTCAGGTTAGTCTTACAAGAGTTTTCCTATACCCTCTGTGGTGGCAGATTTAAAAACTTCCTACATTTCCTTTCAAGCTACTACAGGGTAATTTAATTCGTGCTCCATCTCTTCAGATACTGTGCATCCTGTACACATATGCATTATGGGAATTTGTGGAAGAATATGCAAAAGATAAAATTTTAAAGTTTTTTAATGTTCTGCTCAGAAAAATGTTCAATGGAGAAAATTTGGAAAATAAAAATAAAAAGTAGAAAACCCACACTTTGCAAGAACTACCTTTAGCACTTTGGTATTCATTTTTGTAGCCTGTTGTTTTCTTTTTTTTTTTTTTCCTAGACGGAGTCTTGCTCTGTCACCCAGGCTGGAGTACAGTGGCATGATCTTGGCCCACTGCAACCTCCACCTCTTGGGTTCAAGCAATCCTCCTGCCTCAGCCTCCTAAGTAGCTGGGACTACAGGCGAGTGCAACCATGCCTGGCTAATTTTTGTATTTTTAGTAGAGATGGGGTTTCACCATGTTGGTCAGGCTGGTCTCGAACTGCTGACCTCAGGTGATCCACCCGCCTCAGCCTCCCCAAATTCTGGGATTACAGGCATGAGCCACTGTGCCCAGTCATGTTGTTTTCTTTTTTGGTATTGTATGTACATTTAAACAACAGGATTACACTTAGTCCTTTTATAATTTAGAAATCTGATATGTTTCACTGTTATCAAATGTTTCATTGATCACGTTTTTTCAGGTAGAACTTCATAGTACATCTCCCTTGCTTAAATAAATCTTACAGAAATTTTGTCTTAGATTTTAAAGTTTTATTTCAAGACTTTACACATAGTTTCTACAACACAGTCTTTTTGCGTATTTATTTATTTTATTTTATTTTTTTGAGACATGGTCTCACTCTTGCCCGGGCTGGAGTGCAGTGGTGCGAACATGGCTCACTGCAGCCTTGACCCACTGGGCTTATGCAGTCCTCCTGCCTTAGCCTCCTGAGTACCTAGGACTACAGGCACATACCACCATGCCTGGATAATTTTTTATTATTTGTGGAGACAAGGGTCTTGCCATGTTGTCCAGGCTGGTCTTGAACTCCTGGGCTCTAGCGATCCTCCTGCCTTGGCCTCCCAAAGTGGTAGGATTACAGGTGTGAGCCACCATGCCCAGCCACTTTTTGCATTTTTGAAACCTGAGCACAGACCTTGAAATTATACCAAGGTTTAAATTCTAGGTCTGATGTATGACATGGCCAAGTTAGTTATTGTGAATTTTAGTTTTCTTATTTATGAAATGGGGATTGTAATACTGACTTGGTAGGATTGTGAGGATTAAATCAGAATATATGTAAAAGTGTCTTGCGTAATGTGACACATGAATAAATTGTCGTTTATTTTTCTAGGTGGCTGGCCGGAAAGGATTTCCTCATGTGATCTATGCCCGTCTCTGGAGGTGGCCTGATCTTCACAAAAATGAACTAAAACATGTTAAATATTGTCAGTATGCATTTGACTTAAAATGTGATAGTGTCTGTGTGAATCCATATCACTATGAACGAGTTGTATCACCTGGAATTGGTAAGTAGACTTTGCTTTCATCCTAAGAAACATAAAAGGAAAAGGATCTCAATAATGTTTTACTTTTTGTAAGTTAAATTATAAATTCGGAAGATAGCCCACGACTTTAAATAAGGTTAAAGAATCAGACATTTTTAATATATGTATTTAAATTTGAACTTAGGAGCAAACTTATATTTTGACTGCTAAAACCAAGTATTGTAGTTGATACTTTGCCCATTTAGAACATTGTTTTTGAGAAATAAGATGGAAAGCATTATAAATTTGAATACTTAGTTATGTATTGTTAGATAGCGTTTATGCTAACTTCTGAATTGAAATGGTTCATGAACTTTTGTAATCTCTGGTTTAAATTTACATTCTCTGTTTTTAAATGGAAAATACTTTCATTGTAATGATTAATGTTTCATTTGTTTTCCCCTTTAAACAATTAAGATCTCTCAGGATTAACACTGCAGAGTAATGGTAGGTAATCTGTTTCTTATTACTTTCTCTTTGTTTTGTCCTATCCTCTCTGTTTTTTTGTTGACCTAGAATTAGTTTGTGTGAGCGGCAGTAACATTAACAAGAAAATAACTTACTGCTTTGGAAATGTAGATTTTGAGGTTAGGGGCATTTAAAACTGGATGTAAATTGGCTATTTGCTCTTTGTATTTGAACTGCAATTTATGAACTAAAGTACTGTAAAAAATGTGATAGAGGAATGCACCAAAAACAAATACAAAGAATAGTTTTTGAGTTAAGACCTATTTTTGAAGAAAATCTCACAGAGCCAGTTTAAATGGATGTTAAATACCCAGAATGTATGGTAATCTGGAATCACTTATAACATATCCTTTAAAAATACCAGTATTCTAATTTTCCTTCATTTCAGCCTAACATTTTTGTGAATGATAATGTTGAGAATGGTTTAAAATTGCCCTCATTTGTATTTTTTCAGTCTTGTTACATTTTGAGTAAATAAATCAAGGCTACTTTAAAGGATATGCCCATCACAGCTTACCTAATTGTATTTTTAAAAAGAAAAAGTGTTTTAAGGTGAGAAAATGAAATGCGAATGGGGGTGTGTGTTTTTGTTCTTTATTGTAATATTTGAGAATGGAGTTTTATTAAATCTTTAGCTCTGTTACTTAGAACTTAATAAACTAAAATTTATGTAAGAACAATTAATTTGCAGAGAAACTCTTATAAAGAACCACTGTCAGCCAGGCACGGTGGTTCACACCTGTAATCCCAGTACTTTGGGAGGCTTAGGCGGGTGGATCACCTGAGGTCAGGAGTTTGAGACCAGCCTGGCCAACATGGTGAAACCCTGTCTTTACTAAAAATATAAAAAATTAGCCAGGCATGGTGGCGGGTGCCTGTAATCCCAGCTACTCAGGAGGCTGAGGCAGGAGAATCGCTTGAACCCAGGAGGTGGAGGTTGCAGTGAGCTGAGATCACGCCATTGCACTCCAGCCTGGGCAACAAGAGCGAAAATGTCTCAAAAAAAAAAAAAAAGGGCCGGGCGCGATGGCTCACTCCTGTAATCTCAGCACTTTGGGAGGCCGAGGAGGGTGGATCATGAGGTCAGGAGGTCGAGACCATCCTGGCTAACACAGTGAAACCCTGTCTCTACTAAAAATAGAAAAAATTAGCCGGACATGGTGGCGGGCGCCTGTAGTCCCAGCTACTCGGGAAGCTGAGGCAGGAGAATGATGTGAACCCGGGAGGCGGAGGTTGCAGTGAGCCGAGATAGTGGCACTGCACTCCAGCCTGGTTGACAGAGTGAGACTCAGAAAAAAAAAAAAAAAAAAAAGGAACCACTGTCGTCTTAGAAAGGCGTGCTCTTGTTCTGGAGGGAAATTAGTAGTAGTTTAGCACCTTTTTTGTTTGTAGAATTTTGGAGGTGGGTCAGAAATACTAGGTGACCTTAACCAAAATTTAGGAAGAGTATGCAATTCTACTTTTTTTTTTTTTGACCTTTCTCCCATATCACTGGTAGTGGAGGAAGACTCACTGTCTTGTGGTGCTTGTTAGTGATTAGTAGGTTTCTGACAAGTGTGGGTTTATTATTAGGAGCTATTGTGGTGGTCTGGGAAGGGTTGCTTTAAGATTGGTTAAAACTCTGCCTCTTCGCTACACAGACATTGATATTATATCACTTCTTTTTTTTTGAAAGTAAACATGCTTCATATCTTCACCATTTTCCATCCATGTTTTTGGAGAAAACATTTGTCTCAGTGGGTATTAAAGGTTGGGAGACTGCAATGATAAGTGTGTCTGAATCTCTCTATGGGGCTGTTTGTGAGGGGGTTCAAATTCTGAATGCTCATCACACACCTCCCCTATTCTAAAATTATTGATGCACTGTTATTGATGGGATTGTATGGGTTGATAGCCTTTCTTTAGTGACCGTAGGGCTGTATTCAGCCTTGTAGATCCCCCTAGTGGTGGTTTTGTAAAGGCTGTCTTCAGTGCCTTATTTCCTCAGAAAACAACTGGTATTTCTCACAGCTCCTTCTAGATTTGGACAAAGGAATAATACAAGACCAGGTAACTAAAAGTTAGGACAATGGGACAGTTCCTTCGTTTTTGAGTTAAAGTCTTGTGGTAATCATTTCCAGCCTATCTTTTATCTTTCATGAAACTTTCTATGACCATGTCGACCTGTGTATTCATTTTAACAAATATTTAATAAGCATGTATTGCCTGGTACTGTGTTAGGTTCCAGGGATGCTAAGATAAGGTACGTTTTGTCTACTCAAGTGAGCTTATAGTCTAGTGGAGGAGAGAAAAAGTAAATAAGAGAGTGATAATACCATGAGATAGGTGCTGTGTCCTGGCTGCTGGTGATGATAAAGAATACAGACCTAAGGTGGGCCCAGTGGTTTCAGCTTTTTTGTCACCTATATATAGAGAATATATTCTTTGACCCTCTTAGAACGTTTTTTTTTTTCTTTTTTGAGATGGAGTTTCGCTCTTGTTGCTCAGGCTGGAGTACAATGGTGCAATATCGGCTCACTGCAACCTCCGCCTCCCGAGTTCAGGCAATTCTCCTGCCTCAGCCTCCTGAGTAGCTGGGATTACAGGTGCCCGCCACCATGCCCAGCATTTTTGTTTGTTTGTATTTTTAGTAGAGACGGGGTTTCACCATGTTGGCCAGCTGGTCTCGAACTCCTGACCTCAGGCGATCCACGTGTCTCAGCCTCCCAAAGTGCTGGGATTACAGGCATGAACCACTGCACCCAGCCCTCTTAGAACATTTTATAATCACTATATATATGTATAACTACTCTAAAAATATGGTTAAATAATAATAGCTAACACTGGGTACTCATTGTGTGTCGGGTCAGACTGAGCTAAATGATTTCTGAGTATTGTGTCATCATTCTCATGATACTTCTACATGGGAGGTGGGATTATTTATACTTATAACAGATGAAGGGACTGCTACCTGGAGAGGTGAAGGAACTTGCCCAAGAATAGACAACTAGGAGGAGCCGGAGTAATGTGTGCTTGCTATTAGATATTTAAACAATGGAAAAATATTACAAAAGACTGCAAACTCCATGACAGCAGGGATATTTGTTTTGTTTATGGATATATCCCAAATACTAGAACAGTACCTGGAACAGAAGTGCTCAAGAAATATTTTTTCAGTGAATGAATTTGTTGAATGCTAGCCCATAAAGAGAAATATTTAACAGTTTGGTATCTGTTTTTCTGGACTTTAAAAAATATATACTATATGTTTTTTTAATTTTATTTTTTTGAATAGGCAATACATGGTCCATAAATCAAAATACTATAAAAAGGTATACAGTGAAAAGAAGTGCTCCCACCCCTGCCCCCATTCCCCCCTACCTCAGGTAATCACTTTTTTTAGTTTCTGGTGTTTCCTTCCAGGGTTTCTATATGCAAAAAATACATACCTCCTTTCTTACACAAAACGTATACAATGCATACTGTTCTGGACCTTGCTTTTTTACTTACAGTATATGATTTTTTAAACATGTGTATGATCATAGTGTACAATAGTGTTTTGTAACTTGCTTTGATTCTCTTGGCAAAAATATATTGCAGACTTCTATCCTTGTTGATACCTTTAGTTTTACCTGAGAAACATTTATTATAGATTATCTGGGGTTAAAGAGATCTGTAGACCAGTAGAAGTTTCAAACTTACATTTGGGAAGTCTAGCCAGCATATTTAAGACAAGAAAGATTTATGGGTCATAACTGTTTAAAAGCAGAATACAGTTGGTACTTAAAGATGTTATGATTGCTGATTAAACTGAAGAGTCATCTGAAAAGCAAAAGCAGCGAGTACCAAGTTGACCAGTGGTATCCTCAAATCAGCTAGCAAAACCAGTAAGTCGGTAAAAAGATCCCAGTCATTATAACGACAAAAAACCTAAAATGTCCAGGAATTAATTAGAGATGTCAGGATTTATATGAAGAAAATCACTGAACTTTGTTGAAGGGTATAATATAAGGCTGAATAAGTGTAGACATACCAATTTTATGCCCCAATTTTTTTCTTTTTATTATTTTTATAATTTGGCCAATGTTAGTGATGAGTGGTTGTGTTCAGTTTTTTTATTGATACATAATTTGTTAAGCATCCTTTTGATTATCTTTTTCTTACCATAAAATTTCTAAAGAGGAACTTTGGAATGGGATTCATAGGTCTTCAGAATATCATCTTCATGAGTTTTGATGCATGAACATACTTCTTAAGAGGTTTTTAAGAGGTTGTACCTAGAAACTTGCACAATGGATGGTTATTACTGCCTTGAACTAGTCTCAATTTAATAAAAAAATACCCATGTAACTTAACTGATATTTACATGTAGTAGATTTTTTTCAAAGGTTGACATAGGGAAAGATAAGGGAAATGATATGCTGGTTCTTAATGAAAAAGGGAATGTCTTTTTGTGGTCTACTAATTGACTGCTTTAAGAAGAGAACCTACTATTAGTTCAGTGGATTGTTAAGTTCTGGAGTAGTGTTAGTTTAGAAGCAATAAAGGATTGGTTGCTAAAGGTAAAAAGCAAACGTTAAAACAATAACCTAAAAACAAATGGGAAGGTTCTGGGCAGAGAATTAACATTATTAATGCAGTTCAGTTTCAGTTTTCTGTTTTTCATACAGCAGAGCAAACTGTTTCCTGGTTTGTTAATGGAAAGATGTTACGCTATATCAGCTGGAATCTAGCTTTGCTTATGAAGGTATAACCACATAGGTGAAAGATGTTGATTACTGAGTTTTCTCACACCATATATTAATCAAATACTCTTATTTGGGTTGGGTTTCGAGAGGGAAATTTCAGTTTGACTTTTCCTTTAGAATTTTTCCGTTTGGTTCTAAATCTATAGGAGACATTACATTCAGTACACTTCATTTTTAAAGAATATGTTGCTTAACAATAATTATAGATCCTGGGATTGGATCTCTATCAGATCCCACTCATATCTCCACAGTGTGAAATTGGCAAAAAGATATAGTTAAATAGTCTCAATTTAGACCGAATAATTGTTTTTCTCAGCTGGACACACATTTTCCAGCCATTCGGTTTTTGTCTGCCTTACGTATTTAGGTGATTATTCTTCTAGGTTTATCAAGAAACTGAGGAGTACCTTTTTAGGATTGTTGCTGGAGGCTGTTGGAACATAGACTAGCTTCAAATTTGAGAGTCAGATTGATAAAATATATCTGATGCTGTTACCGCTGAATAAATGACTTTTGCTGGTAAAGTAGTATGCTTTTAAAATAATATGAAAAAATTCTGAATTAAAGTTAGTAATTTACACTGTAATTGATTTTAGATGCTATTATATTACTTGCTAATAAGATTTTTTTTTCTGGGAATAGAACCTTATAAAAATTTAAAATATGTTTAATTTTCTATATAGCTCCATCAAGTATGATGGTGAAGGATGAATATGTGCATGACTTTGAGGGACAGCCATCGTTGTCCACTGAAGGACATTCAATTCAAACCATCCAGCATCCACCAAGTAATCGTGCGTCGACGGAGACATACAGCACCCCAGCTCTGTTAGCCCCATCTGAGTCTAATGCTACCAGCACTGCCAACTTTCCCAACATTCCTGTGGCTTCCACAAGTGAGTTCTAGAATCAGATGTAGTCAGCAAGTTGAGTTTTCCTAATCGTTGCTTATTTATGTGTAGTCACGGGGGGAAACCTCCAAGTAAGTAAACATTAACAGTAACTGTAGTATCTTTCATAGGTAAACAGGTATTAAACAGGTATATACAATCACTTGGAATTTAAGTAATGGCTTTGATTATAATATTGATTTAAATTAATGATCTGATTTGTACTTTACTATTACGTGTAGAAGTAAGTAGCCTCTTAAGCTCCCAGATAGATTTTGGAGAAATATTTGATCCAAAATGTTTATGAAGGTCTGTGCTAATGGAATTGCAACCTTTCTTTTAATCTAGTGTTCTTATTTTGGTTTATCTGGGAGAATATTACCTTATAGTAGTTGTCTGATTTTCTCACTTTGCAAAGGGATCTTGACAAATTTGTTATATATTGCTCAAGATAGACATTAATTAAGTCAATTTTGATAAAAGCTAACTTCTATATCTCTTTTTAAAATATATATATATATATATATTTTTTTAAAAGTCTGTTTCAGAAAGATCCGTCTGTTTCAGAAAGATCCTTCTTTTCTGCCATGTTATAGGAGGCAGAGGGGCTGCTAGGTTCAGGTTTTTGGGGGCCTGATCATATGACCTGGTTCTGTTACTTATTTTCACAGTAACCGAAGGTTTGATAGTTTGCTGCTTGGCAAAGGAAGTAGCTTTTTTTTCTTTTTCTTTTTCTTTTTTTTTTTTCAATTAATCATAGAGCATTGTCTTGGCATGTGTATGGTGTTAGTTGCATGCAGTTGCTAAAGGAATTTATGTAAACCCACATCAGAATAGATTTTTGACAGCTCTGGGCTAATACTGTGTTAGTTGCTACCAAAAGTACCATTATTCTGTTTGCTTTACTATCAGATTAGATTCAACATAGAAATTTTGATCTTTGGAATAAATGGGGGACTGATTTCTGTAATTGTGAGTTTTCAAGTGAAGTATACCAAAATTTCCCCTCTTTAATTCATTACACCACTTCAAAGCAATATGTTTTTGGTTTGCTATATAAGAGATGACAGTCTCACTATAGGCAGCATATTCTAAATGGGTCATATAGGTTAAGCACTTGAGAACCCAGATCCTTAATCACTTGGTGCTTCTATTATCTGTCTACTTTTTATTTACCAAATTAGGAATACGGTTGACAAACAGTGGGTAGTGATAGAAAATAAAAGAAGGTACATTATAGCCACTTGAATGTAGAGTAGTGCTAGAGCACAGCTACCTACTTCTGTTTATATTATCTGGAGATTTAATTTCTATGCCTTTGTCAGTGCTTACTAAAGTGACTTCATTTTGACTGTGTTGTTTCCTGAGGTTGAATCCTATTCAAAGATTAGAAAAAAGTGATACAAATAAAATGCAGCTAATTTTATCCTGGTATTTATTGGGTAGATTTTAATAGTCGAATACTGTAAATACTGTAAGTTTTAGAACTTGTGTCAAAATGTTCCCTTATGTGGTGGCATGCGCCTGTAGTCCCAGCTACTTCAGGGGCTGAGGCAGGAGAAATGGCGTGAACCGGGGAGGCGGAGCTTGCAGTGAGCAGAGATCAAGTCACTGCACTCCAGCCTGGGCGACAGAGTGAAACTCCGTCTCCAAAAAAAAAAAAAAAAAAAAGGGTTCCCTTAGATCTCAAAAAGTATACTGATAAAATTAAATGAAAGAAAAGAAGTTGAACTAGAATAGAAGATTTGAAAGGCTATTTTATGTGAGCTGATTTAGTCGTATTGTTTAAGTTTATTTTACATACTTAGAATTGTATAAGGGAAGTATTCAGTATGGATAACTACAGTGAGTCACTTTACAATTTATGTTCTTTTGACACCTGAATATTTTAAGAATTTCCTTTTAAATACCTGTAAATTAAAATAATTTATCTTGTGTAGTTAATGACAGTTTTTGTAAGTTAGCTGAGAGTATTGCCTGTAGAATTGTTAAAAACATGAACAAAACCATAATTAACCTTTAAAGATAACTTGTAGAATCTGGGGGATGAGTAGGAAGGGAGGTTGCTAAAATGTGATTTTTACAGATAAATAATTTGGGGAGTATTGAAATATTCTCTTTAGCTTTTGGTTTTGTAATTCTTAGCTTTAAGGAAATGTGATATGTAAAGAAAAGAAAAATATTTCTTTTCTTTGATACTTTGAGCAATGGTGACATGTTACTCTCTTCCATCTGATTATACTCCCATTTAGAAAAGAATGAGGTGATGCCAGTTATAAATTATAAATTTAGTGCTTTCCAAATAGGATAAACAGTCGACTTAATTAATGCTCTTTAAGAAACCAAATTGCCACTTAAAAAAAAAAAGCCTTAAAAATGTAGGACAGTAAGCAATATCATAGGATGGTTTTTTGAATAGAATAGAAGCCAAGAGAAGCTTGATTCTCTTGGTATATTACATACAGAGAGGGCAACTAATTTCTTGTACATCTGGGAATATGATGGTGTTCTTGAAAAGAAATGATTCTTGGTTTATAAAAGCTCTTGAAAAAATTTGAAAGTAGACTGATAGTTTTTTTGTTTGTTTTTAACCAGTAAATGGTATATTGATTGGACAGCAGAGCTAGATCTTTTTAACTTCGTCATCTTCACTATCACATCCTATTTAAAATAATTTTCTGCTCTGCTTTTCTCTGTCAAACCCTAGCATTCTGCCATTGCTAGTACCAGTGCTGATAATGATTAATTTTTCAGTTTTCAACATTTTCTTGAGCCTGGATTTTTGGGGTCCTAATCAGAAAGATCCAGAGAGAGAGGTGGATGGAGTGGCCAGGATGAACTGACATACTTCTGAAGAAGTTAATATGATAGGCCAGACATACAGTGGTGTTTTGCTGGCATTTGAAATATGTTTGTGAAGAAATAAGCCATTACAATTAGTTAGACATTACCTAAAATGGAATAATTTTGAGCTTCCTCAAGTTAAAGTTTGCCTTTATAGATGACTGTAGGTTTTTTACCTGATAGGCCATGGGTGAGTTACAGTTTTTGCCCATCTTTATAGTCGTACATTATCAGATAAAATTGGTCCTTCATTTGGTATATGAAAACATAAGATGACATCTATGAATGTACCATGTTAATGTCTTCTTGTTCCTCTAGGTCAGCCTGCCAGTATACTGGGGGGCAGCCATAGTGAAGGACTGTTGCAGATAGCATCAGGGCCTCAGCCAGGACAGCAGCAGAATGGATTTACTGGTCAGCCAGCTACTTACCATCATAGTATGTACATACTTTAAAAAATCTTTTAAATAGTTGAGAAAAAAGTAGGCAGCCTTTATAAAAGCAAATTAACCCATGTGGGCCTTAATTTTTAGACAGCACTACCACCTGGACTGGAAGTAGGACTGCACCATACACACCTAATTTGCCTCACCACCAAAACGGCCATCTTCAGCACCACCCGCCTATGCCGCCCCATCCCGGACATTACTGTAAGCTCTTGTTTTTGTTGTAAGGGCTATTTTTTTTTTTGGTAGGGCTTTGTTTTCTATTTTTTAAAAATGTTTTTACATCTTTTATTCATCCTGTGATTTTGTTTCATTAAATAGTGCTTTTCAGTATTTTTTGTAAACAGTATTATTTTTCATAGTTATCCTACCTTTTTATTTTAGAGGAGTGATGTTTGCTAAATACATTTGTTTCTCTGTTGCTAATGTTTCATTGACATCACATTGATTTCCATTCATTTGTTTGTTTGCTTTGTATATGTTTTTAGATCTCATCTGTGTCTTGTATATCCATGCATAATGGATTGAAACCCTTTGAGCGCTAAGTTCTCAAGGTTTCCCTCAGCATAGTATTCAGTGTACTTTGGATAATGTTGAATCTGTAGATAACTCTGTGCTGGCATGATTGGGAGGAATACCCTACAGATAGCCTGTAGTTTCAGGTAGAATAGGAGCATTGTTCATATGGCTTAGTAAGCTCAAGAGTGTAACTCTTTTATATACATTAAATCCCTTTCTTCTCATTATAATATTAATAGTACCAAAGAAAACTTAGAAAATAATAGAAAAGTGTAAATAAGAAAAGCAAAATTACCCTGAATCCTGCTACTCAAAAACAGCCACTTCTAATATTTTGTTATTTTCCTTCCAGTCATATAAACAGGTATATGTAAATTGACAGGGGGCTCCCACTCTATGTGTATTGTATATATCTTGCTTCTTTTCAGTTATGTTACTATTTTTTCCATTTCTTAAGAGAATGTAATTTTTAATGGCTGCCTAGGCCGTCATAGTGTTGAAGGGTGCTGGGTTTGGACCTTTAACAGGCTGTGTGACCATTGACAAGTTATTTCACCTCATTAAGCCTCAAGAGTAATAATAGTAGTATCTACCTCAAGGGGTGTTTGTAAGAAGTAAACGTAATAATTTATGTGAGGTGTTTAGCACAATGTCTTAACACATTATAAGTTTTCAATTATGTTAGCTACAATTCCATTAAATAAACATCCTTAATTAACATAAGTACTTGTTTTTAGAATAGACCTAACAGTTTATTATTATACATTGCCTTATAAATTGTACTGTATTGGATGTTACATGAACAATTCATTTATGATCCGTATTAAATATTGGATATAAAATTATGTGTAAATTGTGTAATAATAGCACTTGGCAGATAGCACTAAAATGTTAGTTATTAAATATCCACAAAAGTATTAATAGTTTAAGACTATTTGCTTATTGTAAACTTTTAAGTTCTTAGACATTGCATAAGCTTGTTTTAAACAATTCCTAACCTATAATAGTTATATTTAAGTACGATTTACTGAAAGTTTTAGCATTAGACAACTTTTAATAAAAATAGAATTTTTGTTGTCTTTTCTTTAGGGCCTGTTCACAATGAGCTTGCATTCCAGCCTCCCATTTCCAATCATCCTGGTAAGTGTATTTCAAAATTGATTTCCTGTATTTAGATTGATTTAGTGGTGATTGAAATGCACAAACACAGGCTTTAATAGAATTATAGGGTCACTTAACTTCTCAGATAAGTACAATACTCATCATGACATGAGTTAATCAACAGTTTGAGTAGCCAGTATAGTCACACATAGACTGTCTATATTTTATTCAGTTTAGCTGTCCCCAAAAGAAAAGAACTATCTTTTCAGCTAAAATGAGAATTACAGAAATGCTGGCTTCAGCATTGGATACATAAATATGCAGCAGAATAAAACTAGGTTTCAAAATAGAACAGCTGTAAAACTATAGCTTAAAAAGCCAGGAAAGAATCTTCAGCACATGCTGAAAAGAAAAATAATTCACTCTATTCAGGATCTCTGGTCAACTGGAATTTAGAAACTATTTGATTAAATTGTATGCAAAAGAGTAAATAGCTAAGTAGCTTTCTTCAATTCAAAGTTTGTGTATAATTTTTGAAACTATAGAGGTAATAAAACAGAAAACACTTGAAAATAAAATACTGAAAGTCCCTTGTAACACAAACAGATTTTGAATTTTTTTCTCATCCCTTCGTATCTGTTTTTCTTAGCATAAAAAGATGCAAGTATGTTACTTCAACTAATCACCTTAATTTTTTGGAAACTATAAACTCAATTTTCCTCCTAATTAAAAGAAAATTATTATGAAGAATTATGTTTTTATTTTTACTTGTTTGTTTTTGAGACAGGGCCTGGGTCTGTCGCCCAAACTGGAGTGCAGTGGCATGATCTCAGCTTACTACAGCCTTGACCTCCTGGTTTCAAGCGATCCTCTCGCCTCAGCTTCTAGAGTAGCTGGGACTATAGGCAGGGGCCACCATGCCTGGCTAATGTTTGTATTTTAGTAGATACAGGGTCTCACCATGTTGCCCAGGCTGGTCTCAAACTCCTGGGCTAAAGCATTCCTCCTGCTAATAATTTTATTAATTAATTAATTTATTTATTTATTTATTTTTAAATTTTTTTCCGAGATGGGATCTCTCTGTGTTGTCCAGGCTGGTTTCGAACTCCTAGCCTCAAGTGATCCTCCTGTCTTAGCCTCCCAAAGTGCTGGGATTATAGACATGAGCCACCACACCAAGCTTGAAAAATTAAAAAAAATTTTTTTAAATGATTTTATTTTTAATCTTTGTGGGTACGTAGGAGATGTATATATTTATGGAGCACATGAAATGTTTTGATACAGGCATGTAATGCATGATAATCACATCATGGAAGATGGGGTATATATCCCCTCAAGCATTTATCTTTTGTGTTACAATCTATACTATGTTAGTTAAAGTGTACAATTAAATTATTGACTACAGTCACCCTGTTGTGCTGTAAAATATTAGACCTTATTCATTCGAACTACTTTTTGTACTATTAACCATCCTCACCTTCCCCCAATCCCCCACTACCTTTCTCAGCCTCTGGTAACCATCCTTCTACTGTCTGTCTCTATGGGTTCAATTGTTTTGATTTTTAGATCCCACAAATAAGAACATGTGATGTTTGTCTTTCTTTGCCTGGCTTATTTCACTTAACATAATACCTCCAGTTCCATCCATGTTGTCGCAAGTGACTGAATCGCATTATTTTTTATGGCTGAATAGTACTCCACTGTGTATAAGTCAAGCATAAAGAATTTTAAGCATACCAGAATAATACAGGAAGTTCCCCCATTGTACTCATTCCTCAGTTTCAGCCATTATCAACTAATGACCAATCTTGTTTCATTCATACTCACTCTTCATTCTATATTATTTTGAAGCAAATCCTATATAAGTTTTATATGTAAATATCTTAGTATATATTTCCAGTAAAGGTTTTTAAAAACATAAACACAGCGCCCATAATGATTAATTTGAAGGATAACATACAATTCTTAAATAGGTCTACATAATTTTCTTTGTGTAAATTTTCTTTTATTGATTATGTTGGTTTAATTTTTCTTCTAGCTGTTTAAAAAAATAGAAGGATACATCTTTGTGTTTATAACTTTTCTCATATTTTAGTTTAAGAAATTTATAGACTCTCTAGATCGAAAGGCCATATTACAGTGACATCAGAGTGTGCGAACCAGTGTTACTGTGCTGGCTAGCAGTAGATGTCATAGTTTAATAAACTTTTTGCTGATTTAAGAGGCAAATACTTGTTCTGGTTAGGAAAAAGGTGATGTTAGTGGGGCAGAAGCATTCTTTAAATAATATATATTTATTATCTTCTTTAATGGATTTTCTGTGTTATATTGTATGTTGTGATTTTAAACATTTTTGTAGGTCAAGGGGTCTAGCCTTTTCATAAACATTTTTTTTTTTTTTTGAGAAATGTAATATACAGAAAAGTACATAACACAAGTAAGTATATAGTCTAACATCACTAAAACCAATACTCATGTAACCACTACACAGATTGAGAACTAAAACATTACAGCATCCCAGGAACCCTCCTACCCCATGAATTTTATCTCTGTCAAAACCTTCTCTTTCCTTCTCCCCAGAGGTAGCTACTGTCCTGCTTTTTATGGATATCACTTTTTTTTTGCTGTTTTATTTTTTAAATTTTTATTTATTTATTTTGAGATGAGCTCTTGTTTTGTTGCTCAGGCTAAAGTGCAGTCACGCAATTGGGCTCACTGCAACCTCCACCTCCAGGTTCAAGCCATTCTCCTGCCTTAGCCTCCTGCGTAGCTGGGATTATAGGCACCCGCCACCATGCCTGGCTAATTTTTGTGTTGTTAGTAGAGATAGGGTTTCACCATGTTGTCCAGGCTGGTCTCGAACTCTTGGCTTCAAGTGATCTCTGCCCCATCAGCTCCCAAAATGCTGGGGTTACAGGCATGAGCCACCACGCCTGGCCCTTTTATGCTCTTTTAAAGTGATGAATACATCCCTAAACAGTCCATTAATCTGGCTTTACTTGTTTTTTTTTTTTTTCGAGACAGAGTCTCGCTCTGTCGCCCAGGCTGGAGTGCAGTGGTGTGACTTGGCTCACTGCAACCTCTGCCTGCCGGGTTCGTGCCATTCTCCTGCCTCAGCCTCCCAAGTAGCTGGGACTATAGGTGTCCACCACCACGCCCAGCTAATTTTTGTATTTTTAGTAGAGACGAGGTTTCACTGTGTTGGTCAGGCTGGTCTCGAACTCCTGACCTCTTGATCTGCCCGCCTCGGCCTCCCAAAGTGCTGGGATTACAGGCGTGAGCCACTGCGCCTGGCCCACTTGTTTTTTAAATTATATAAGTGGAATTACTGTATCAGGATCTTGATTCGTGTGTGAATATGTTGTGACGAGGGGAAAATCTAGAGTCTGAAGAATGAGAATTTTTGCTGGCTATCCTTGAGAGTCATTAGTGGCTCCTGGCAACTTAGGGAGCTCAGTGTTAATATAGCTTAGTGGGAGATAGTCTGCAGCAGTGAGGGTAATCAAGGCTCTGAAGAAAGACCTACCCTGGATAGAAGCATAGGTGGGTATAGCACTGGTGGCATTTAGCTAGTCATTTGGACCTCTTCAGCAGTTGCCTTTGGCCTCTTGGTAGATTTAATTCATTCTTTTCATGGTAGAACTGGTGTTTAAGCCCGACATCTCCTGGTTAGAAAATAGCATTAACTAGTTGAGCTAGTTGAGGCTATGCATTTATAGTAGTATGCATTGACATTAAAGCCTCTGTCTGATTTTTTTCTTTTTTAATTTTTTCTTTATTTTATTTTATTTTATTTATTTATTTATTTATTTATTTATTTATTTATTTATTTATTTATTTTTGAGACGGAGTCTCGCTCTGTCGCCCAGGCTGGAGTGCAGTGGCGCAATCTTGGCTCACTGCAAGCTCCGCCTCCCGGGTTCACGCCATTCTCCTGCCTCAGCCTCTCCGAGTAGCTGGGACTACAGGCGCCTGCCACCACGCCCGGCTAATTTTTTTGTATTTTTAGTAGAGACGGGGTTTCACAGTGGTCTTGATCTCCTGACCTCGTGATCCGCCCGCCTCGGCCTCCCAAAGTGCTGGGATTACAAGCGTGAGCCACCGCGCCCGGCCTCTTGTTTTTATATTTAAGAAACCGTGTCTCACTATGGGCCTCTATCTTTGAGTAGAATAAGGAAGTGATTTAATGGTGAGGCTGATCCTGAAAAGGTCTCAAGGTAGTTGCCAGAGAGGATTTGCTCTGCATGTACACCTTTAATGGAGTCAGCAGGTAGAACCCAGATGGTCTTTGGCTGTGGATACTAATGGGCCCTTGAGGAGTTCTATCTCACAACTGTTCCTCTTCATTTCTCCTTTTGTACTGTTTCAAGAATACTATGACTGATTTCCCTGTTAGGAGAGCTTCCAGTTCTAGTACCCTCCTCCTCAACTCTTATCTCTACTGCTACTAGGTATTTATTTTAAAATTTGAATCTAGTTATTTCTTTGCTCAAGAACTTATTCCCCTACTCAGTGCTTGGCCATAGGATAAAGTCCAAATTCCTTAGCTAGGCAGAAAAGAATCTCTGGTCCTGGTGCTTGTGTGCTTTTCTAGCCTCATCTCTTGATGCTTTAACCTAGGTATATCATCCCTCTGCTTTTTTCTCGTCCTCTATATTATCTATTCCACAACAAATTAACCCAAACTTAGCAAGTTGAAACAATAACAATTTGTTATATCACTTAGTTTCTATAGGTAGGGATCTACATATGGCTTAGCTGGGTGGTTTCGGCTCAGGATCTCATGAGGTTGCACTAAAGTTGTCAGCTGGGGCTGCCATCATCTGAAGGCTTTTTCAGAGGCTAAAGGAATCACTTTCAGGGTGGTTTACTGACATATCTGGCAAGTTAGTTTTCTTTTTGGCAGGAGGCTCCAGTTTCTCTTCTTGTGGATTTCTCTGTAGAGCTGCTTGAATATCCTTATAATATGACAGCTAACGAGTGATCAGGAGAGAGTAAGACAGAGCCTCGGTGTCTTTTGATACTTAGCTTCAGAAGTTACATCATCATATCTATAAGAGTCCATGTTATGTGGGAGGGGACTACACAAGGATGTGAATATCAGGAGGTGAGAATCATTGGGGCTCATCATGAATGCTGGGTCCCATGCACCTCTATCCTCCCAAATGTAGTGAACTCTTTGGAGATCCAGCTCAAGTACACTACTGATGGGACGTTCCCTGCTACCTAGTACTTTATAATCGTACTAAATTATAGCTACTAGTTTACATGTCTGCTATCCTTCCTTAATGTAGAAAAGAAACCAAAGTTTAAAAATTTGTGTAGGTATATGGTTAATGTAGGCCCTTAAGGTCTGATTAAGAAATGCTAAAATATTCTACCATAGATTTAGAATTATTTAAACAGGAAATATACCTTTGAATCTTTTATATGTGTAAGAATCATCAATAATATATAGTAAATTTATTTTGAGAAATTATTTTTGAAGATACATAATGTTTTAGGAAATAGATGATATAATTGTAGAAAATGAAAATAATAAAGATTGGTCGTAATTACCTTGATGTTAAAGATTTCAGGTAGGCAACATATTTGGTGATTCCATGTGTTGTCTTTGGAAAAGTTTAATCACCTCATTTCTTTTTTACCAACTTACTGTTTCTACTTTTTCTTAAAGCTGAGATATATTCATCAAATTGAATATTGATTGCAAATTAAAGTGAAAGATTTCTTCAGTGTCTGAGGTTATTTTGTTCAAATTCACAAATGGATTCGAAACCCACAAATTTCCAACTTTAGGTGTGTTTTAGACTTTGGAGAGTACCTTTTTGTATTCATAAAAGATTCTCACAGGGCATCTCATTCAGATCTAAATAATAAAGGTAATAATTCATAATGAGTCACTTAGGTGCTTTAAGCAAATCTTTACACTTTATTTGGAATGACTTTATTTTTATTTAAAATAATGAAGATAGGCAGAGCACTTTGGCTTACTCCTATAATCCCAGCACTCTCAGAGGCCCAGGCCAGGGGATCGCTTGAGCCTAGGAGTTTGAGACCAGCTTGGGCAACATAACGAGACCCCGTCTCTACAAAAAAGTACCAAATAATTAGCCAGACATGGTGGTGTGCATCTGTAGTCCTGGCTACTCTAGAGGCTGAGGTGAGAGAATCACTTGAGTCGGGGGGTTCAAGGTTGTAGTGAGCCATGATTGTACCATTGCATTCCAGCCTGGATCTCAAGAAAATACATAATGATTCTGAAAACAAAAAATTGAAGATAATACCTTGGAGACTTAAATCTTTCATTATAATTTAACAACATTTATTTGATAAGACTGTGCTTTATAATTTCCCCATTACAAAAAATATTTAGATAAGTTTTTTCATTGTAAAAAATTTTTTTTGTTAACTCAGTTTTTTAAAATCTTTTCTTTGGCCAGTGATGAGCAGTTTTGGGCTTCATGAGACTGGCTTAACTTCACTAATTTAGGAGCAAAAAATATAAAAATATCAAAGTTACCACATAACTGTCTTACTCCCTTTCAAATGAGTTGGGGCATTCAGAAGGCCCACTCTGTGTTGAATAATTCCAGCCTTCTGTTGATGCTAGTTTTGAGAACTGCAGAGTTGTCATTATATGGCATTAGTCCTCGGGGGCAAAAGAGTGAAGAGATTCTAGAAAAGTTTAATAGGTGTTTTCCTGTTACCATCCCCTGTTTTTAAAATAAGAATGATCCCTTCTGACTGTTTAGCAAATTGAGATTGGAGTAAGAAAGTTTTTCACCTAGTGTTTTGTATCTCAGTACTGCCAGATTTGCTGGGACTCACTTAGATTAGCTCTAGACTTCTCTGTCCTCATAAGTAGTAGTCCCCTTACCTTTGCTTTCCTAGGCCTTTTTAAGTCACTGATCGGTAGTGCCACTCACCTATGCCCATTTCTTTTCATTCTCATAAAACATTTCTTCCCAGTACTAGCGTGTCAGCTCAAACTAAACCTGTTCAGAGAGTGCAGCTTTAGATAACCATTGTTGTTTTATGGTATCTGAACTATTAAGACAAAAACAACTACTTTGGTGAGTAGGAAATAATAAAGTAAGGTTTAGGTGCAGTTGTGGGTGTTGTAAATAATGATGATAAGACTACATTTTTCAGGCCCGGTGTGGGCTCACACCTGTAATCCCAACACATTGGGAGGGCAAGGCAGGAGGATCACTTGAGCCCAGGAATTCAAGACCAGCTTGGGTATCATAGGACCCAACCCCATCTCTACAAAAAATTTAAAAAATTAGCCTGGCATGGTGGCCTGCATCTGTATTCCCAGCTACTTGGAAGGCTGAGGTGAGAGGATAGCTTGGGCCCGGGATAGCTTAGGATAGCTTGGGCTATCCTAAGAGTGCATTGCACTCTAGCTTGGGCAAGAGAGTGAGACCCCCATCTCCCTCCTCCTCCCAAAAACCATATATTTTTCTTAAACGTGGAGGCTATAAAACTCCCATCCCCCCACCGTTGACTAACAGAAAAAACGTTGCTTACTATGGAACTTTGCTTCTGGTTAGTATCCTTCAGTATAAACCAGGAAATGTATGTACTTGGATCTCTTTTTTTTGAGACGGGGTCTCACTCTGTCACCACACTGGAGTGCAGTGGCACCATCTCGGCTCACTGCAACCTCTGCCTCCCAGGTTCAGGTGATTCTTCTGCCTCAGCTTCCCGAGTAGTTGGGACCACAGGTGTGCGCCACCATGCCCAGCTAAATTTTTGTATTTTTAGTAGAGACGGGGTTTCACCATGTTGGCCAGGATGGTCACGATCTCTTGACCTCGTGATCTGCCCGTCTTGGCCTCCCAAAGTGCTGGGATTACAGGCGTGATCCACCATGCCTGGCCCTCATTTTCTTTTTACCTAGCTTTATAAAATACTTGTTTAAAACAAAATTTAACATTTGGACTGATTGTGTAAAGATCACTTTTAAGTGTTGTTACTGTTTTTTTGTTGTGTTTTTTTTGGCCGCCAAAACATTGGGTAATTGTTGTCTTAGACAATCTCTGTACTTTTGGTTTAACCAGTGTACCTATCAGTTGTTTGCTGAAGCTTCTTGTCCGTAGCATAATGTGATACCTTCACATTACATTTTCTATAGACAGTATTTTTTTTTGTTTTTTAATTTTTGAGATGGGGTCTCACTCTGTGGCCTGGGCTGGAGTGCAGTGGCACTCTCATGGCTCACTGCAGCCCTGACCTCCCAGACTTAGGTGATTCTCCCATCTCAGCCTCCTGCGTAGCTGAGACTACAGATGGACACAACCACGCCCAACCAATTTTTCTATTTTTCGTAGAGATGCAGTTTCGCCATGTTTCCCAGGCTGGCCTTGAACTCCTGGGCTCAAGTGATCTGCCCATCTTGGCCTCCCAAAGTGCTGGGATTATAGGCATGAGCCACCATGCCGGGCTGAAAATAATTTCATAAATACTTCAAAACTGGCTTTTTAAGAAGACACTCAGTGAAGACACTTAGTGTATCACTGGTTTTTATGTTCTAATCATAATGAAATATATTTAAACAAATATTTGTCTTTGTGACGAGTTCATTAGAGTGACATGGCAAAACATTTGAGTTTTTAAGTTTTTGAATTATCCAGTCTTCATGTGATCTGTTTTGGTAACTCCTCATTGCATTGGAAAGTATTTTATTGCTTGGCAGCATTTTGAAAAGTAATTAGGGTACATAGCTTTTACAAGTTGTTTTCTGTTTTAAAAAATTTTAAGCATCAATCATACTTCATTTTAGGTTTTTTTTTTCTCGTAAGATCTGGGTTTCTTTTTTGTCATTCTAAGTAACTTTGTTGAAAGTAAGATTGTTGAAAGTTTTATTGCTTCAAATTATAGTTTAAAGTTCATAAACAGCATATTGAGATACAGATAAATCTTTGTTTTAAGTATGTCGAACCCATTTCCACCCTAGGGTCTTTGCTTTTGCTTCCTCTCTGAAATCTGTTCAGTGTTCACATAGATAAAAGGTTATTCAGGTCTCATCTTTTCAGATGGGATGTCCCCTACCATCCAGTCTGAAGTGTTCTTCCCAATCATCTGCTGTTCCATGCCCTGTTTTATTTTCTTCATAGTGTTCATTGTTATCTGAGTTATTTTGTTTGTTTGCTTATTTGTCTGCCCCTGCACCTCTGTGAGAACAGGGACTGTAGCTGTTTTGTTTCCTACTGTGTATGTAGTGCCCAGAAAGATCCCTAGATACTCTGCAGATATCTGTTAAATGAGTTAAAACAGGAAAGCCAAATAATTTTTATGTATTTGGGCTTGATGTAATAATTGTTGTGTACAAATAAAAATTAGAAGTACTTGATTAGTTGTCTTTGCAAACCAAAGTAGCACCTCTTTTTTCCCAGTGACTTAGAATTATATATTATTGTTCAAATGAATACACTAAATACATCTTCAAAGTTAAAATTGTGGTAGTTAACATGACCTGACTTCACTAAAAATATCTTTTGCTATGGCATAGATGGGACAAATGACCTACCCAAGAGACAGTTGAGAATCTGTGTGTACAACAACTGTGTGATTAGAGTATAATTAACCATAACTCAGGGATGGGATAGCTGACTTGCTTATGAACTTTCTCTCAATTAGGGAATCTACAAAAACATGTCACGAATCGATGTTATTCAAGGACGGTTCCCTGGAATACATCTTAGGGTCAGTGTGTTTTTAAAAAATAAAAGTTGAGACTACATAGAGAATATGTGTAGTCAAATGAAACATCATGGTAAAATAATTTATTTTAGATTCTGATTATTTCTGTTCTTTAAATTCTCAGTTGACCTGGTCCTTTGAGGTAAGAACCAAATTCCAGATTTTAAAAAATGACTTTTAGAACTTGAGGATAAGTTGTAATTGGAAATTAAAAAAAAAAAAAACAAATTAGGGTTTTAAGAACAGTGCTAGGTACTGAGCTAGAAAATAGAAGACATGGAAATTCCTACCTTTTAATGCATTATGTTATTTTAATCCAGTTGTTTTGGGTGCATTACATTTCCCTCTCCCCTCCCTTCACCCTTTCTTTTAGCAAAAACTGTGTTGTGGAGTGCAAGTGAAAGCCTTATATCTTTCTCTCATGGGAGGATGTTCTTTCCCATTTATTTCCTATAGCTCCTGAGTATTGGTGTTCCATTGCTTACTTTGAAATGGATGTTCAGGTAGGAGAGACATTTAAGGTTCCTTCAAGCTGCCCTATTGTTACTGTTGATGGATACGTGGACCCTTCTGGAGGAGATCGCTTTTGTTTGGGTCAACTCTCCAATGTCCACAGGACAGAAGCCATTGAGAGAGCAAGGTATTGATTGTATAGTCAGATAGTTACTTTAAAAATTGAGCATAGTACATTGTCTTTTATTCAAGGTTACGTTTTCCCATGTACTTTATATGTGTTCTTAAATATAAATAAAGGAATAAAGGTCATGTTGAAAATTCAGAATTTGTAAGCACTCCATCTTAATTGTCGATGTTTTTGTTGTTTAACATATAATGATAAAAGATAGCCTTTTTTATGTTAGTAGGTTTCTATGTTTCGAATAGTAAGTATACCTTTTGGAATTCAGCTTGAAAATTTTATTTTCTGTGATCATACATTTCTACAAATTACTGAAAGGAAGTAATATTAAATGAGAACATGTTTCTGAAAGTTTTACTTATAATGTTAAAAAAATTGTTAATAAAAGCGAAATGGTTAAGTAAATTATGATAAATTTTTCCTTTTTTTGTATAGTCATTAAAATGTTTAAAAGTTTATATAATGAGGCTGGGTGCGGTGCCTCACACCTATAATCCCAGCACTTTGGGAGGCGGAGTCGGGCAGATCACTTGAGGTCAGGAGTTCGAGACCAGCCTGGCCAACATGGTGAAACCCTATCTCTACCAAAAATTAGCCATATGTGGTGGTGCACACCTGTAATCCCAGCTACTCAGGAGGCTGAGACAGGAGAATTGCTTGAACCCGGGAGGTGGAGGTTGCAGTGAGCTGAGATCGTGCCACTGCACCCCAGCCTGGGCGACAGAGCGAGACTCCGTTTCAAAAAAAAAAAAAAAAGTTTATATAATGAAATGGAAATGCATACAGTGAAATATTACAGGAACATACCATTTTAGCTACTGTATGATCTCAGCTTTTTAAGGATGTGTGTGCTAAGGAACATAATCTTGGCTCTATCACTTGCTGTGTGACTTTGGCAAATTACCTAACCTCTAAGCCAGTTCTGGCTAATAGAATTTTCTGTGATGAAGAAAATGATTGATATTTGCACTGTCCAGTTCAGTAGCCACTAGCCACATGTAGCTATTGTGCACTTAAATTATAGCTCACATGATTGACTAATCGGATTTCTAATTAGTTTTAATTTAATTTAAATAGTCACATGTGGCTAGTGGCTATCAATTTGGACAGTATGCCTTAGTTTCCTTATCTAAAAAAATGAGAATAATAGTACTCATTGAGTTGTAAGGGTTTAATGAGAATTCATACTACATGCTCCTGACACATAGTAAGTGTTGTAAATATGTGCATCATTATTAGATATGAACAGGAAAAAAAGGAAATATACAAAAATGTTAATAGCTATCTTTTGGTTTTGTATGATCTTTATTTTTAATTTTTCAATATTAAGCATGCTATGCAATCTGAACTAAAATTTAATTTAAAATACTTATCAAGATAAAATGTAATTTCTTTTTTCTTCCTAAGGTTGCACATAGGCAAAGGTGTGCAGTTGGAATGTAAAGGTGAAGGTGATGTTTGGGTCAGGTGCCTTAGCGACCACGCGGTCTTTGTACAGAGTTACTACTTAGACAGAGAAGCTGGGCGTGCACCTGGAGATGCTGTTCATAAGATCTACCCAAGTGCATATATAAAGGTTAGTTACAATTTTATTTGAATATTTTAGACTTGAAGCTCTATTTGTTCTCAAAAGAATTGAAATCCGGGTGGAAGGAATGGAAAAATGTTTTATGTATTAAATAATAAGAAATTGTGTTTAAGTATAAAATCACATTTTCTGAGGGCATTTATTGACATTATCAGTAATCTAGTTTTATGATTGCCAATTTGTTACATGTTTTATTTTTTATTTTATTTATTTATTTATTTTTGAGACAGAGTCTTGCTCTCGTTGCCCAGGCTGGAGTGCAGTGGCATGATCTCGGCTCACTGCAACCTGCGCCTCCCGGGTTCAAGCAATTCTTATGCCTCAGCCTCCCAAGTAGCTGGGATTACAGGTGTGCGCCACCACAGCTAGCTAATTTTTGTATTTAGTAGAGATGGGGTTTCACCATGTTGGCCAGGCTGGTCTCGAACTCCTGACCTCAAGTGATCAGCCCAACTTGGCTCCCAAAGTGCGAGGATTGCAGGTATGAGCCACTACGCCTGGCCTTTTGTTATTATTTTTTAATGGCTTTGGATTTCCTTATGTGTTTTGTAGTCTGTTTTGTATTTGTTGGCCAAGTTTGTTTTGAGAGAATTCACTCGTTTTATTTTCTATTTTTTCTTCCTTTCATTGCTTCACCCTATGTGGCAATTTTGCCTTACCCTGGCATCTGGGATTCACATCTCAGAACCAAATCTTATAAATTTAGGAAGTAGGGGGACTTTATCTCCTGAGGAAATTGAGTTCCATTCTGTAGGTATGCTTGGGGCCTAATTCCTGATTGCCTAGATTTCTCTGAAACTTTTCCCTGCCATGGGCAAATATTTTATTCCTAGGTGTACTTCTGAATTGGCTGTATTTTACCAGCACTTGATTTATGGGCAGGTGCCCAGTTGTAGCCCCCAGAGAGTTTGGCTGTTGTCTCTCTCCATATTATTCCAAGAAGTCAAATTCCTGTCCCCTGCCCTTTGTTTATGGTCTTTGTATACCCCTAGTACCTCCTATCTTTAGTCTCTGCTTTCCACTGTGGGTTTTATTTATCATCAGTTTGGATGTGTGGATTGTTTCCATATGAATTTCATGGTCAGTTTGGAGAGGATGACTATTTTAAATAGTTTTTCTATTATTTGTATGTGGTTGGAGCAGAGAGAGAAGGTGATTATGTATACCCACTTACCCATCTTGACTGAGAAGTCTCTTGTGTTATTTATGTAATTTAAAGTGACTGGATAGAGAACTATGGTGTTGAATATATACTGTGTGCCAGATAGTATTTATAAATTTAATCAGATATGGAGTAGTATTTAAAACAATTGAGCTTAAATAATGTGGAGTCGTGCAAGTGTAATTTCTTGGATGTCAAATAAATATATTGTGACTTATTTATATTTTGGTACGGATGGCCTTTGAAAAGCCCCCAAGGTGTGAGACAAGTCATCACTTGATAAACCACTGTCTTGGACAGATCTTAATAGTGATCTCATACTTTTACCATGAACAGCAGATAAATATCTTGTTGGACAAGATATTTGGAGTTAAAAAAAAAATCTCATTTGGTTATATTAACTAAGATTTTAAAATAATTATTTCTGTTTACCAACTATATTACTGTTCTTCAGAAGAGTCTTATTAGTCAGAAAGAGACAGTTACAAGTACAGCCCCTATCCACAATTTCACTTTCCATGGCTTCAGGTATCCATAGTCAACCACAGTCCAAAAATATTAAATGAAAAATTCCAGAAACAATTCATAAGTTTTAAAATGTGCACTGTTCTGAGTAGATGATGAAATCTCACTCCATTCTGCCTGGGATGTAAAACCTTTCGCCCAGCATATCCATGCTGCCTACACTACCCACCTGTTAGTCACTGAGTAGCGACCTCAGTTTTCAGATTGACTGTCATGGTCTCACAGTGCTTGTCATCCAGTAACCTTTATTTAGTTCATAATGGTCTCATAGTGCAAGGGTAATGATGCTGGGATATTGTTAACATTGTTCTGTTTTATTATTACCTGTTGTTGTTAATCTCTTACTATGCCTAATTTGTAAGTTAAACTTCATTATGAGGTATGTATGTATAGGAAAAAAACATAGTATATTGCACAGTACTATCTAAAGTTTCATGCATCCACTGGAAGTCTTGGAACATATCCCCCATGGATAAGGGAGGAATACTGTATACCTTAAAATTTAACCATTGGCATTTTCTTCATTCGTTTTTTGGGTAGCAGTAACTAAGGGATTTGTAAGTTATCAGATTTTCGCGGGAGATGATATTATTGGGGTAAATTGTATGTAGATAACATGCACCCCTGGAAGGAGTGCCCACACTTTGAATACACAAGCATGCACGCATGCACATACACACACACACACACACACACACACACACATTCCCGTTTTTAATTAAAATGAGGAAAACAGACTTGGAGAGCAATAATTTCATTTTATAAGCCAAGAAGCTAGGACTAAATTGTGGTTTTTTTCCCCTTCTAAATTGACTTTTTTTCTGCTTCTCTCATGACATAGTAGTCATTTTATACTTATGAAAATCTGATGTAATGAAATGACATTTTACAAGCTTTAAATGAAGCAAATGTTTGAATTCTCTTTAAGTGGCCTTGTTCTTTTGCTTTCAAAAGTAAAATCTGTTTTGTGTTATTTAGCACTGGGCGTTTCGAGTTTTTAATAGCTTTATGAGATTTTGAGAGAGAATTCACATGACATACAAGTCACCCATTTAAATTGTACAATTCAATGATTGTTGGTATATTCACAACATTGTGCAGTGATTACTACTCTCAATTTTGGAGCATTTTCATGACTGTGGAAAAAAACTATCACCCCTGAATCTCCATTCCCATTAGCTCTAGACAACCACCATTCTACTGTCTCTGTCTCTGTAGATTGCCTATTCGGGGCATTTTATATAGAAGAGAATTATGTAATGTAATCTTTTATGACTTGCTTCTTTTCACTAAGCATAATGTTTCAAGCTTCATCCATGTAGCACATATCAATACTTCACTCCTTTTTATGGCTGAATAGTGCTCCACACACATTTTGTTCATCAGTTTATTCATTGATGGACTTGATTTCCACTTTTTGGCTATATTATGAAGGATACTGCCATGAACATTTGTGTATAAGTATTTCTGTGTTTTCATTTCTCCTGGGTACATACCTAAGAGTGGGATTGCTGGGTTGTAAGATAACTCTATGTAAACTTTTTGAGAAACTGATAGACTGTTTTACAAAATGGCTGCACCACTTTACATTCTCACTAGCAGGGTGCGAGAGTTCCAATTTCTCTACATTCTCATCAGTACTTGTTATCTCTTTTAGCCATTGTAGTAGGTGTGAAGTATAATCTTATTATGGTAGTTTTGATTTGCAAACTTCCTCTCTTAATACTGAGTTGGGTTTGTTTTTGAACACATTTATTTTAGAGGAAAGGGCAGCAGATGTTTCTAAACCACTGGTGGCTAGGTCAGAGGGTACTATGAACCTCATTTAAATTTATTCCCAGTTACCACTCATTGTGATTCCCTAAGTCAGGTAGAACTTAGAATGTCCTTAGCACAATCTTATTTATGTTCAGGTGCATTTTTCATTCTGGATTACTGTTTCCTAATGTTAATTTAAGATTATATAGTATTGCATTTAAGCCTTGTCAAAGGAAAATGGCAAAATTTGACTCCTGGTTGTAAAAGACAATATCCTAAAGATGTTGACAGTGATCTTTATGAGACACGCATACGGATTTGTAATAAATTTAGAAAACATGGTTAAATAAAGCAGAAATTAGCTCAGGAGTGGTGGTCAGAAATGTTTTTTGGATCTGAGCCAAAAAGAATATTTAAAGCCTTTGATTACTTTGAATTGCCTTCGTCAACAATTTAGTCAAATTATGAAAGGAAGACAGTAGCATTTCAATAATAGCTTTAATTTTTATCATCCAGTGTAACAAATGGAATCTGTTATGGTATCAGTTATCAATGGATTAGTTACAGTGTGAAGTCAGGAGGCAACGCAGGTTTTAGTTATTAGTGAACCAAACTGAATAATTTTAGGTCTTCTGATTTGAGTGCTATAATTACGTAAATAATCTGTGGAAGGGAGGTTTGCTGAAGTGCCCAACGAATCATTTTTACTACATCTGCAGATGTAAGTCATAAAGTTTAATCCATGTGGGTAACCTGTAATATGTGCTGCTGATGTTAGCATAGATTCAGGCTGAAACAATCCTAATTGCAGTTATTTACAACACATTGGAGAGAGCCTATGTGTGACATATTACTTGGTTATTTTTTTAAATGACTCATGGTGGGGTGGGGGAGTGTTAATGTTAAAGGCATACTTGAATCTTGGAGATTATAATTAAGTTTTATTCCCTACTCCCAGATAACATTATATATATATATATACACACACACCATACTTGGTTAGTGATGGTTAAAAAAAAAAGTGGTTGTAGAGAGACCTAAATGTAAAACACAAAACTATAAAACTTCTAGAAGATAATATAAGAGAAAAAGTGAGAACTTTTTTTTTGAGACGGAGTCTTGCTCTGTTGCCCAGGCTGGAGTGCAGTGGCGCCATCTTGGCTCACTGCAACCCCCGCCTCCCGGGTTTAAGGGATTCTCCTGTCTCAGCTTCCCAAGTATCTGGGATTACAAGCTTGCGCCACCGTGCCTGGCTAATTTTTGCATTTTTAGTAGAGACAGGGTTTCACCATGTTGTCCAGGCTGGTCAGGAACTCCTGACCTCAAGTGATCTGCCTGCCTTGGCCTCCCAAAATGCTGGGATTACAGGCGAGAGCCACTGTGCCTGGCCAAGAGAAAAAGGGAGAACTTTTAAGATACAACATCAAAGGCATGATCCATGAAGGAAAGACTTGATAGACCTGACTTCATTGAAATGAAACGCTTCTGCTCTGTGAAAGACAGGGTCAGAGAATGAGAAGACAAGCCACAGACTGGGTGAAAATATTTGCAAAAGACATCTAGTAAGGGACTGTTATCCAAAATTACGAAGAACTCCTAAAACTCAACGATAAAATAAACAATGCAGTTAAAAAATGGGCAGAATAGACTGGGCATAGTGATTGACTCCTATAATCGCAGCACCTTGGGAGTCAAGGTAGGAGGATTGCTTGAGCCCAGGAGTTCAGGATCAGCCTGGGCAACAGCAAGACCTCATCTCTACCAAAAAAAAAAAAAAAAAAAAAATTAGCCAGGCATGGTGGCATGTGCCTGTAGTCCCGGCTAGTTGGGGGGCTGATGTAGGAGGGCCATTGAGCCCAGGTGTTCAAGACCAGCTTGGGCAACATAGCAAGACCCCATCTTAACAACAACAACAAAAAAAGGCAAAAGGCGTGAACAAACACCTCACCAAAGAAGATACACATATGGCAAACAAGCATATGAAAAGGGGTTCAGCATCGTAAATATGTACAAACCCATAGAATGTACAACTCCAAGAGTGAACCCTTAACATAAACTGGGTTTTGGGTGATAATGATGTATCAGTGTAAATTTATTGATTGTAACAATTGTGTCACTGTAGTGGGGATGTTGATAGTGGGGGAAGGTTGTGTGTGGGGACAGGGACTCTGTACTTTCTGCTTAATTGCGCTGTGAACCTAAAACTGCTCTAAAAAGTAAAGTTCATTAATTTACTTCTTTAAAAAAGTGGTTGTAGAGCTATTTACCTTTTCAAATGTTTGAGTCCCTGCTTTGTTCTGTACTGGGTAATGCTTTCCAAATGTCATAGCCTGGAAGTTCTGAAACGAATGGACTGTGAGAAATTTGAGGAAGTAGTGGTTTCACTTCTGGGTGTTGTGGGCTTTCTGATTTCTAGAACCTGACTTTGTCATGCTTTCTTTTAAATTTAAATTTTTTTGTGGAGATGGGGTTTTGGCTGGTCTTGAACTCCTGGGCTCAAGTGATCCTCCCACCTGAGCCTCCCAAAGTGCTGGGATTACAGGCATCTGCCACCATGCCTCTGTCATTGCTTTCTTTGCTAAAGTATTTTAGGACCTAATAGTCCAGGACATACATACATGTATGTTGGACAAATTCATATCTCTTCAAAGAATAGGGTAGTCTAAGTGTTGTCCTTCATTGGTGCTAATTGGGAAAGGTTTTTTGAGGAAATGGATACTGAGTAGAGAAATAGGAGTAAGTAGGAGTGCAATTTGTTATTTGGAGAGAGTATATTATTGTATGTTTTTGTGGTTCATGTAAATACCATGGTTGAAGATGATCAGAACTTTTTCAAGCATCTGAAAATTATGGTTTAAGTTCTAAAACTGTTGTTCATCAACTAATAAATTACGCATTCTCAGAATTCTCTTATTTTCAAGATTAATTATGCTTGCGTGTGTTGGGCCCCTTATGTACATAATGGGACTTTAAAAAATATTCATGTCCTTTTAGAATAGGGAGTATAGCCACATGGTTCAGAAATTGAAGTGATTTAAAAACAGTGGACATTGAGCAGCCTTGCTTCAGAACCTGTCCTTGTTCTCCTTTCCTGCAAATTCTTTTTGTGTAATCTTCCAATGCTTTTTAAAAATGCAAATAAGCAAATATTTTAGGAAGATTTTTTTCCCCAGAAAAAAAAGGTGATGTGTGATTTATTATCTGTAATTTGTTGCATATTAAAAGAACATTCCAGTACTTTCATAAATATAAGGGTAGATGTGGCAGCCCCTTCCTTACTATGCCAGTTCTTCACTTGGTTGATAAAAGTAAAATTATTTATTAACTCCCTAACTCATCCTGAAAGATAAATGACTACAGGGGAGGCTAAAAGCAAAATAAGTAACTGTATACTATGCCAAGTTTGCAACAACCTCATGAAAGTATATACACTTAGCATTCCCATTTTATAGATAAAAGAAACTCAACCCGTGTAATGAGCAGATATCAGTGATGGGATTTAAAACTGGCCTTTTTTTTCCTTAAAAATTATGAACATTTACGAAGAAATGTAGAGAGAAACTAATGAAATCCCATATACCCATCACACGGATTAAGTAGTTACAATTTTATATTTGTTTGATCTAGTCTTTTGTTGTTGTTGTTTCTTCTCAAGTATTTTAAAACAAGTCCTGGATATTATTTTGCTTCTATTTGCTAAAGTACGCGTCTCTGAAAAATGTTGATCTCTTATATAGCGACAGTGCCATTTTGTTAAACTCCTCCAAATAAGCAAGAATGGTAAGACAAAAAGTTGTCCAGGCGACCAAAGCTATCAACTCCAGCCTAAGGAAAATTCAGCAATTTGGTTATGAAAGGAGGAGGGAGACTTCTTAATTGTACATTTTACACAGATTTTCATAAGGACAGTAACAGCTGACCCACATCAAACTAGATAAAAGATACAGAGGCGTGTGGCAGCCAAAGCCATCATGATGTTGACATGATCTTCTTGGTGAGCTCCAAGCCACCTTTCCTAACTAGTTTTAGACCAATCACAATGTACATAAAAGTTTACATGTTTTAATTAATTATTTTCATGTGAGAAGTATAATGAAACTGAGTTTTAAATAAGTCAGGCATTGGTTTTTGACGTATGGAATTTTTCTTTATGGACTCATAATATGAAATGTTTTTTCTTAAAAGGTCTTTGATTTGCGTCAGTGTCATCGACAGATGCAGCAACAGGCGGCCACTGCACAAGCTGCAGCAGCTGCCCAGGCAGCAGCCGTGGCAGGAAACATCCCTGGCCCGGGATCAGTAGGTGGAATAGCTCCAGCTATCAGTAAGTATGCTTTTGATTTTTTTTTAAAGGTATAATAGTTGATATTTTTATCTTGATTTACTCAGTTGATTAGTTTCTTTGAGCAATAATAGAAATTAAAGTTCTTTTTCCTGGGATGATAACATTTTTGAATTGGTAAAATCTGTTCTTCTGTAATAGTTGCTTTTTGCCTGTGACCCTGTTTGCATTCTTTTTGTATCAAAAATGGAGTATGGGATAAAGGAGAAAGGGGATGATTATTACATTATACTGTTCCATCTCCTCCTTTTTTGTTGATGCTTATTATAATTCCTGCCTCACCAGTCCGGGTGGGTTGTAATCACTGAAGTGCTTGGCTTTATTCTAGTAAGGAAAGCATATTTCAATTTCAGAATTGGACACTTTTCCAATTTTTTTTTTAAAGTATGCTAAACATGGAGAGAAAACGTAAGTGAGGGTGGTATTTTGATAACTTGTAGACTTTTTTTTAATTTTAGGGTAAAATTGAACTGTGTGCCAGGTTTCACACTGATGGGGAATTTTTTACTGCAGAGTTAAACTCCTGACTATAGACTTTTATGATGGAAACACGTGGCACCCATCTTCCACGTCTGAAGGCATAACTAGTGATTCATTCAACCCCTGTTCTTAACCTCTTCAGTGTGGTAAGCAAATCACACTGGCTAAGAAAACTGCAGTGGCCCTGCAGGTTTCTCTACAGTACATGCAAATTCCTCCCATTAGTTTCATTGTAATATTGATGAATGCAGATGGACTATATGACTGTATGTTCTGACTGGAAAATTAGATGCAGTCTCCATTGTGACTTATGTTCAGGAGTTTACAATTTAGAGGTAGATTAGGCATATTCATTGAGAGAATTTGATTTTTTAAAATTTGGGGATCTAAACCATTGATTTGCTGGTTTCAGTGTTATAAACATGCTTTTACTGAAGAATCCAGAACTATTATTAAATTTCATATTCTCATCAGTTGCCACCACTGAGTAATAGTGTATTACTCTGTTACACTTTGAAATTGAGAGAGAGACTTCATCTTGGTCATCTAAGAGGTCTTAGTGGAACTAAGAATATTAACTGCTTCATTATTAGTTATGTCTTATTCTGAACTAGGCTGTTTAGACAGTAATGTTTTTAGAAGCAACCTGTGGACACGCACTACCTCTTAAAAACAAGTTGTTTCTTATCCCTTCACCTCCACTTCTAAAGAGAAAAATAGGTGAGGTGTTGGTGGATTGTGGTAATTTACTTCATAATTGGTTGTAGCTAGAAGACACATGTGGAATGTAAAGTTCCTTAACCAAAAGTGTTCAGCTTGTTGATAAAGTTTAGATCTACTATTACTTCTTGGCACTTTAGCAGAGAAGTTATATGCTGAGGAGAATGAAATACAGAAAGCTGGTCACTTGATTAATTTAGAATGTAGGGAGGATGGGAAGAGATCACCCTGTCCCTCTGATGTCTTCCACATCTTTTCTGTTAGGTCTGTCAGCTGCTGCAGGAATTGGTGTTGATGACCTTCGTCGCTTATGCATACTCAGGATGAGTTTTGTGAAAGGCTGGGGACCGGATTACCCAAGACAGAGCATCAAAGAAACACCTTGCTGGATTGAAATTCACTTACACCGGGCCCTCCAGCTCCTAGACGAAGTACTTCACACCATGCCGATTGCAGACCCACAGCCTTTAGACTGAGGTCTTTTACCTTTGGGGCCCTTAACCTTATCAGGATGGTGGACTACAAAATACAATCCTGTTTATAATCTGAAGATATATTTCACTTTTGTTCTGCTTTATCTTTTCATAAAGGGTTGAAAATGTGTTTGCTGCCTTGCTCCTAGCAGACAGAAACTGGATTAAAACAATTTTTTTTTTCCTGTTCAGAACTTTTCAGGCATGGCTCAGAGCTTGAAGATTAGGAGAAACACATTTTTATTAATTCTTCACCTGTTATGTATGAAGGAATCATTCCAGTGCTAGAAAATTAGCCCTTTAAAATGTCTTAGAGCCTTTTATCTGCAGAACATCGATATGTATATCATTCTACAGAATAAATCCAGTATTGCTGATTTTAAAGGCAGAGAAGTTCTCAAAGTTAATTCACCTATGTTATTTTGTGTACAAGTTGTTATTGTTGAACATACTTCAAAAATAATGTGCCACGTGGGTGAGTTAATTTTACCAAGAGTAACTTTACTCTGTGTTTAAAAAGTAAGTTAATAATGTATTGTAATCTTTCATCCAAAATATTTTTTGCAAGTTATATTACTGAAGATGATTTCAATTCAGATTGTCTTGCAACTTCAGTTTTATTTTTGCCAAGGCAAAAAACTCTCTCATCTGTGTGTATATTGAGAATCCCTTAAAATTACCAGACAAAAAAAGTCATTTAAAATTACATTTGTTATTCCTAATGGATGACTCTTTATGAAGAAGTATACTTTTCCCCTGTTAAACAGTAGTTGTATTCTTTGTATTTCTAGGCACAAGGTTGGTTGCTAAGAAGCCTATAAGAGGAATTTCCTTTCCTTCATTCATAGGGAAAGGTTTTGTATTTTTTAAAACACTAAAAGCAGTGTCACTCTACG